>NW_024354500.1:17339861-17445834 GCF_902729225.1 Pteropus medius
AAATAACGTAGAATATGACCATATTTTAAGAAAATTCTGCTTTTCTTGAGCACAAGCAACTCAGATGGTAGGTGAAGATCTTCACAGGTGCTGGGGCCTTGGACCAGAGGCTTCTGTGGCCTGTTCCTTGCATTAGAGATGGTCCACTTTCCCGTGAGTCTGCTGGTTTTCTGCAGCAACCTGAGTAGATGGTTGTGCAGTCAGTATGATTTAAATTCCAATGTCAGGTCTCAGTAAGTTCCCTGAGCACGGATGAGGGAAGAGGTCTTTTGCCATTCAATCACCACACTACCATGTGGTGCTCATGTGACCCTGTGGCAAGGCTTTCCGTTTACTGTTTGTTTGTGGCTTCTCTGGAGATGGAGAAGGAGGAGGAGGGTGGAGTGTGGAGGTGGGAAGGGAGGTTACCTTAGGGGCACCATGGGAAAAAGCAGGTTCTTGACCCTTGACCTCTGGGTGGAGTTATTGGGAGCTCAGGAGGGGAGCGGAAGTGGGGTGGGATGTTATTCTTGCTAGAGAGGACATCTTTGACTTTTCATTAGGCATGAGAAGTATGGGACTGTTGGAGGGTGCTTCTAAAGTCATGTCTTTTCCAATAAACCTGGGCCAGTGAGAGACCCCTCTTACTTGCCATTTTAATAGTGACCAGGACCTTTCTCCCAGCAGCAACAGCTTGTACATAGTGACAGCTTACCTGTGAAAGCTTAAAATAATTTTTAGCCAAGTGATTGATAGATCTCTGATTTAAGCCGTGTGGTTTCGGGGAATTGATGCTTGGTATATGAAAGTGTGGAATTTTTGAAATTTGGCTGTATTGAACTTGAGGATCTCATAGATATATTCAACCACCTACACAATTTCTGTCCTTATTATCATGAATATTTGAAAATTGGCTAATTTCCAATTTATGTATGCAGTGTACTCTTTGTCTAATATTCATCTGTGTCTCTGATTTAACTACCCGGACTCTTCCAAAATGAGTTTCTCTTCCTCACAAGCTCTTTCATTAGAGAAAAACATTTATGATTCTCTGTCCTACTCCTATTTTGTGGCTGTTCCAATTATAATTGTGTGTATTCTAATTATATATCACATTAACTAGATGAAACATCTTGGAAAGAAGGAAAAATGTAACTTTTTATTCCTAGGAATAAGCTTGCTCACTGTTGATACTCAATGAGTTTGTGTTGATACTATTATAGTTTATGAAGCAGAATGTCTGCTCCTTTACTTGGCTTTGTAAGTCACTTTTCATTCATATGAAGCATCTAAAGATGTTTTACAGAACTACTCAGATTTCCATACAATTTCCTTTTGTTAAGTCGCATCTAATCTGGATATGCAATATGGAGGTGCATTTCTGGGAATATTCAGTTGTATAACACAGATTCCTAAGAAGTTACCTTGGAAATACAGAGATTTCAGGTTTGGTTGTAGTAGCTTGACTTGATGAGTTAACAGAAATGTGTATAGAAACTCTTCTAAACTTGTCGAACTCAGCCTTCTACTTCTTTCTAAATAATTTACTGGGGGGTATAGGATTCTTTTTTTGCCTCAATGAGATATTGCTTCACATACTTTGCTGCTATCTGAAGCACAGTTGTTCTCCAATAGTTCATTCTTAACATTTCAGAGGAGCTTTAGATGTTTTCCTTAGGTTTGTTAATGATAAAGGCATTATGAAACCTTCCCAGACAAACTCCACCTGGCCTCTTCTTGTTTGGTCCTTCCATAATACCAATTACTCAGCATTCGTATATTTTTCCACTTGTTTGGAAAGTTGCATATAGGGAGAGAGAACTTTTTAAAGTTAGGGTTGTCTAAAATCAACTAAAGTAACAGCATATATGAAATGCAATTGTTGCCACGGCCTGGCACTAAATAGCATAAGTAGAATGATGAACTCATTAGAAGGCTTTTGTGAAACATCACAAGCTTTAGGGACCTCTCAATAGTCCCTTTTCAATATTGGAAACCCATTTAATGCCACTCTAAAACATTAAGATTTGTAGTTGAGGTTCGAGACACTTAAATGAGTAAGCAATGTCCTAAGTGGAAACCTGATGTATTATACTTTTTGGCCTTTCAAAGATAAAATCACAGAACCATAGAATATTGATAACAGGATCTTAGGTCTAAAATCAGCTGAACCTTGATCTCTGAAGATCTAATGATTCTGACAACATATCTTACAAAGGGCATCTGTTTATTTGGCTTATCAAGCCCGTGTTAAGAATCTTAACTTTGAATGACATTAAATTCTTCTCTCACTATAGGCAGAACACAACTAAAAATGAATAGCCTACTATATGTAAGTTATTTTATTTTGCAAGTGTTAACCAATGAATTTTATTTCTACCTCCTTGCTTAAGTCATTTTTCATTTGTAGTCTTCTACTTCTAAAGCTGGGTCTTGAGGATTAGATGTCCAGGATAAGGGGACAGGCATTGGACTTCTGTTTTTTAAAAAAATTAAATTAAATTAATTTTTTTTACTTTATGGTGACATTGGTTAACAACATCCGGTTTCAGCTGTACACTTTAACAGTAAGGCGTATATATATTTACATTGTGTGTTCACATTCCCTTAGGTAGATTTCTTTCTATTACCACATATTTGACCCTTTTTACCCCATCTACCTCTCTCTCCACCCTCTGGTAACCACTAGTCTATTGTCCATGTCCTTGAGTTTCTGTTTGTTTGTCCTGTTTGTTTTGGCACTGGACTTCTTTAATAAGAAAATAGGGTTGAAGGCAAGGCTTGATGGAGTAGAGAGTCCCTACCCACCCCCACCTTTACCTTTTTTAGCTTTAATTTAACTTAAAAAATGGAAGGTTTGGAAAACTTGGGTCACAGTTTTCCCATAGTGAAGAAAAATACCTCTTCCTCTATGGCATCTGAGCCATTTCCATCTTTGGGCTTTCCTAGAAGAGGAAGAGGTGTGTTACATAGTTGTGTGGGTGGCTATTTCCATTTAGGATCTGAAAGAGATTGCCTTTTGGGCTAACTTAAACTAACATGGGACCCAACAGATTAAACTTGGTTGTGCAATGTGGCTAGGGGGAGCTTTCTTGGACCTCTCCTCAATCCCATGTAGTATAAATAGGACCCAGGAGTTCTTAAAACTTCCAAAGAAGAACTTGCAAAGTGGCTACATTTAGATTCAGTGGGCCTGCCCAGTGTCCCAGTTTGATACTGTTCTAGTTTTCCCCAGTCGTTCCAGTGTAACTATAACATATCTTATTGTCTCTTGTAAGTGTCTTAGTTTGGATGACAAATTTTAAATTTTATTGTCAGCTAGCCACAGAGCCTACTGAGATGGGAATGGTTCTGAGGCAGAAACAGGATCTGGACTGTTGGGCCGGAAGATTGGGTGTAGGAAAGGCCATAAATGTAGGAGCCCTATAGCATTGCTGAGAGCTGAGTTGGGGCTGTTGGGGCTCCACTAACCAGAGTATGCTACCAAGTTTTTAGTGAGCTAAGAGACCAGATCAGGGATGATTCCAGCAAAAGAGTTTAGTTAGGAATGCCAACAACCAGACGAGTCTGGACATCAGGCCTAATACTAGGAAACTTCAGTGGTTCTCTGTCCACACATAAACCACAGCCTTCCCTCATACATCCAGATACCATCTTGGAGCGTAGAGGTGTGTACGTAAGTGCATATGCCCTGGTACACACAGATATGGTGGAAGACTGAGAAATCTGCATTTTTCTAGACAAGTCAGAACATTACCTAAAGGGACTGTTTCAATTACTAAAGTGGAGCTAAGTTTTAAACAGTCTTGAGGAAAGTTAAATTCTCTCTCCTCTAACCAGCTGATAGAGGCTTGTAAGGAAGCTCAGAGCAGTTTCAGTCAAATTAAAGATTTACATCTTTCTTTGCATATCTAAGTTGCAGTATGCAGGTAAATTTGTAACCCCACTAATGTATATAAAAGCAGTCTAGTGTACTGATTAAAACAAATGGCCAGTGGAGTCAGTTTGCTTGGGCCAAATCCCAGTTCTGCCCATTATAAGCTATATAATTTTGTACTAGTTACCTAACTTCTTTAAGATTCTGTTTTTCCATGTAGAAAATAGGGATGATAATAATGCCTAACTCTGATGGTATTGTGAGAATTAAATGAGATGTACGTACTGGGTACATAATATGCCTTCAATGCATGTTAGCGATTGTTATTATTAGTCTGGTAGTCACGGTTCTCTATCTTACAAGTTGTGTAACTTATAAGTACATAATTTGCATCGATCCTACCTCTACTGGTAGGATTCAAACTCCTTAAGGCCAATAGAATTTCTTTTATTTATATGGCACGTGTTACGTTCTCCATGTACTAAAGATTATCAATAAATGTCCCTTCACCTGTTGATCATAGAAGGTTCAAGTTCTTCATAATATAATACAAGTCATTTTTGATTTTCTCTTTCACCTTCAATATTCTATTAGCAAATATTGTATTTTCTGCTTCCAAAACACACTTTAAATCCATTTACTTCTCTTCATTTCCTTTGCCACTACTCTATTTCAAGCCACTGTAATCTTTCACCCAGATTCCTGCAGTTATCTCTTCATTCGTATTCTCTTTTCCATTCTCGGTCTTCTCCCATCTATATTTTTTTAAAATAGCAAACGTGGTATATATAAATCAGATTACATCACTCCCTTGCTTAAAATACTTTAAGAGCTATCCTTGCCTTAGAATAAAACCCAACTTTTTTTTAAACCATAACCTATAAAGTCCTATATCAGGAGTTATAAATGCAAACTCCCATAGCTAGAGGCCAAATTGGCAACATAAATGAATGAAATAGGCTGTGTTGGGACAGTGGTGAATATGAGGCAATAGACTTTGTCTCAATGGAGTGGATCCAGCTGATTGTTGCCTCTGCTGGCAGATCTTTGGAACTTTTTGAAAATCCAGAAACTATTATATGATCTTGCCTTATTTTCAACTTTTGGTAATTAATTAAAAAATACACACATACAGCTATGGACCAAATTCAGGCCCGAGATCTCCGTTCTACATGACTGGGCTCTTTTTATACTTCTCTCTCCCATACTCTGCCATTACCTTCTTTATGTTTCTTGAGGGTTTTGTGCTCTGTTCTACATCAGTCTTTGGACATGCTATTCCCTCTGCTTGGATTACTCTTCCCTCTATAGTTTGCATAGCCTTCTTATTCTTCAGGTCTTAGTTTAGAATGGCAGCTACTCAAAAAGGCCTTCTCTTACAAGAGTCCCTAACTTAGCTCAGGTTACCTAGAAAGAAGAACCTGAGACAAGGATTATGTACTAAGCTTTATTTGCTAGGTATAATCTCAGGGCAGTGAGACTATGAGAAAAGAGAAAGGAGAAAGGATGAATGGGAAGTAACGCAAAATGAAGCGTCACAAAGCTGGCCACTGCTTCATGACAAGAGACAGTAGCTGGTTAGAAGGGTTGGAATGTATGGATAAACATTTGCTTCTGTTAGGTGTTCTGTGGGGATTACCAACATGGGGCTTTTTATATTGACATGTTGGACTGGGGATTCTTAGACAACATAAATGCTATATATTTGCTCATCAAACATACTGAAACTTGGTTTGTGGTAATGAATTTTCAGCACAGGCTATGTTTTTTCCCCCTCATCCAGAGCCAGGCTAGGATGGATAAATTTTTTCTTATTTTTTTTCTATGCTGGTAATTTTTTTTTGTCTAAGTGTCCTAGCATTATTCAGGGGTCTCAGTTCCAGATCATAATCTCTGGGAATTGAGGGTTCGCGTCCATCCTATTCCTACCTGGCCACTAAAATCTGTTGGTTTCTGAGACCAACACACACACACACACACACTCACACACACACACACACACCTCACACACACACACACACACACACACACACCAACTTTAGGGACCTCATTGTCATTTTACACTCACTGCCCTGGTTTTCAGTTTTCTCTTTGTTTTTGGCCCTTAGAGGTTTTATAATTTCTTTCAAGCTCAGCTAGAAGAATGTTTGCAATATTTTATCTAGCATTTCTAGGTGTTTTGTTGTGAGAAGATTGTCAGGATTTTGGGGCTATAGTCTGCTATTTTTGGAAACAGAAATCACATTAAAATTATATATTTGTTGGTTTGATTTTTGTCTTCTCTCTCAAGGGACAGTGTGTTCTTCAAGGGCAGGAACCTTGCCTGTTTAAGTCTTGTGTTGCACAAAGTGTTTGGTACATAATTGGCACTCATGACATATTTGAAGGAGTGAATCTTGATAATGTTAATGTGGAATTGGAGATGTAACTTTGCTCTGAGCTCCAGAGAACGGTAATTCTGTTTTACTCAACTTTGTCTCCTAGGGAATTTAATACAGTTTCAGGAATAGAGAGGATGTCTTCTATAAGCATTTGGTGGTTAATTTATCTTTATATACTAAATTATAAAAATAAATGGGGCTTTTAATTTTAGTTATTTTAGTTATGTTAAGATGGGTATTTACAGTATTATTTTTCAAAGTTTTCTCTGATCCCTAAAGCTATAAGTAAATTTTCCTCTATGTATTTCTTATAACTCTTTTTGCTTGGCCGATTTTGCTATGTATTTGTCTCATTTTCATTGCCGGACTTTAAGCTCCTGAGGGTGGTTCTTGTCTGTATTATTTTTAATTCTCTACTGCATACAAGGTTTTTCAACCTCAGCACTGTTGATACTTTGGTCAGATAATTCTTTGTTTTGAGTAGTTGTTCTGTGCATTGTAGGATATTTAACAGCATCCTTTAGCCACCCACTGGATCTTCAGTTATGACAATCAAAAATGTCTCCAGACAATGTCAAATGTCCGTTGGGAGACAAAAATACTCTTAGTTGAGACTCATTAATTTAGAGTGCCTTACACAGATTAAGTGCTCCCTGTTTCTTTATTACATAAATTCCATAGCAAATTTTGATTGAATCCCACAAAAGCAAACATAGAATTTATGTTTTCTTGAGGAAACTGGTCTGGCATTGGACCATCCTCTTGTCTGATACTCCTGTCACCACTCATTGTCAATTTCTTCCTCAAAGCCTGTCCTCTCATTCTCATCTACTTATTTATAATTTGAAAACATTTAGAGGCTTATAGTTTTGTTGTGTAGCTTACGTGCAATGTTTCCATAAGGCATGTACTCATTTTCTGACAAATACTGTCTGTCAAACTTATATTCTAATGCACTTGCTTTACAGATGATGGACTTTCTAAGCACACACAGACACAGAAGATTATAATACTATTTGCTGTCCTAAATGAGCAAATTTTGGCCTTAGCATCATAATGTTTATTTTTCCTTTAGCAAGGCTACAAACTAATTTAATGACTTTTTGAAAAGGAACATTCCTGCTTTCTTATTTTTACATATTTTTCAGTGTTTTCAACAGTTTGGAATTATGTATAAAAATCTATACAATAAATTATGTTTGATAAAAAAGATGTTTATGTTAGAAACAAAGTTTATAACAAGTAACACATTTTAGGTAAGAAAAATAATTTTAGGCAATGAAAATTATTTTAAATAATGAAAATTGATGGTGGTGAGTCACAACAGTGCTATTACCTTCTCTTTCCCTCCACGTTCTGTTCTCATTCTTAGGATATTGGATCCCCATCATCTTATGTGCTGTGACTGGCAACTGTGGCGGTGATAGTGGTGGTGAGGGGCTGGTGGTGATGGCGGAGGGTACAGAGTGGTGGTGGTGTGTGTAGATTAAATTTCATTATCTTCACTAGACAATCGAAGAAATAAGTTCAGAGAGAATAAATTATTTTAAAAAAATCATCTCAATAGTTGCAGTCAGAGCAAAATCTCTTTTTTCTCAGGGCTCTTTCTATCATAAGAAATATTCAGATAGTGATGGTATATTCTGGATATAGCTGAGGAAATGCAAACAGTGTTTCTCTGTCCCCTATCACTTAAGTCAACAGCAGTACAATGTCTGGAACCTTTCTTCAGGTAAGCCCTAACGGTGAAATTATTTCTTCCTGGTACTACTGCAGTATTTCCTGGCAGAACCCAAACACAATCTATGGCTCGGAGGGAAAATATCACAAGAGAAAGTTACAGAAGCAAACGCAGTGATGTAATGTTGTGGCGAATTAAGACATTTGTAAGGATAAAAGAGTAGAAGAAGCATGAAAAGCAAAGATTTTGAAGAATCATTCAAAGATGACCTTTTTGTTTTTCTTGAGAGCAAATATTAAGAGAAATTTAATTAATGAATCTGAATGCCAGACCCACACCAGACAAAATTTAGTTGTGTTTGTTTACTTAATTATTATGTACTTTGAGGCAAATTAATTGAAATTCTGAATAGTAACAAGAAAGGCAAATAATACAAGCACAGGTCTTCAAGTTTCCACCTCCGTAAAATATTGGAAAACCACCCCAATGAAAAATGATTTTAAATAATTTTATTTTTCCTACTATAAAGACAAAACATCAATTATAAAAATTTAGAAAACATAGTGAAAGATAACTATTGTAATTATTATGATTTATGTATTTCAGATATAAATATGCACACACACATAAATACATATATATGTATTTATGTATTTCTGTAGAAATATATAAGCATGGTATGGGAAGGAATATCTATATCTATATCATATCTATTTATCTATATCTACTACTCAATGAGGTAATGCAATAATGCATTAATGCTATTTTATTACCTGCTGTTTTCACTTAACTTTCAGTGAATTTCTTTCCAATTCATTAAATAATTTAATATTCTTCTGTAATATTATTTTTAATGGCTAAAGAGTAAATAAGGAACTTGTAATTATGTTACATGGTCGATTTGTTTTAAAAAAATTACTGCTTTGTAATTTTCATTTACTTTTTTATTGCCTCACTCTACCTAAATATTACAATTTCTATATTCTTTTATATATTATATTTATTTAACACTAGGCTTTTTAAAGCATTTTCTTCATAACTTTATCTTACCTCATAGTCCTCAAGTTAAGTGAGTGAAAGGAGAGATTTGAGATACAAAACTTATATATTTCATTATTTCAAGATACTTTCCTGTCTCTGATTATTTGTTTCAACACTCTCAGGAGGTAAATTATTACCCCATTTTCAGATGAAAGAAGCAAAGAATGCAAATATTAAGCATATAGGGGCCTGCTCAGCTGTAAAATGGATACCACATTCAAGTATTTCTGAGCATTTGTCACTCTGAAATTTTTACCTTGGGTGTTTAACCCTTGTGATGTCATTTCCTGTTCCTAACCACCTCTGTTGGCCAACAGCTTTTGCTGCCTAGACTAGATATCTTACTTTCTTGATATTTTACCATTTTATTATCAGATAGACAGAACAATATGTTGATAAGTTTTGTCGATAAAAGCAAGAATGAAGCCTTTTTCTCCATTGGTTTTAGGACTAATTTGCCTTGGGCAGGCCTTTCTAACTTACTTTTTCTCTTGTTCAACTTTGATCTCAGTTGCTAATAATGTATGTTAATATTACAAATCCAATTGTCTTAGTATTTCATAATGTCAGTGAAATTCCATGTGACTTCCACATAAAGATTCAATTGGATCTAAAGAATTCAATTCATATAGATATTTTAAGATGATGTCATATTAATGTTAATAATTAAAGTAAACAACGTTAGTGAGTGTTCACTTATATGCCAGATAGTAAGCGCTATTTCTAAGACATTTTATTATAGAAAGCTTAAAACCTGTAAGAAAGAGTAGTATAATGGTTATCCATTACTCAGCTTTAATAATTGTCAAATTATGGCCACCTGTCTTCCTCTCCTTCCACTGTATTGTTTTGAAGTAAACACCAGACATCATATTATTTTACTTGTACATATTTCAGAGGGTAAGGACCCTTAAGCATTGTATATTGTTCACCTTTAAGAAATAGACAGCCAGATATTACTCTAGTAAAATAGGTTTATTTGAGAACAACAAAAAACTGCAATTTTGGATGTGCAGTCTAAGGAGGAATCACCCCAAGCTGCAGAGAAACAAAGGAGAAGAATGCTCTTTAAGGATTTGGGAGGAGTTATTGTTAATAAAGAGTTAATTGGAAGGAACTGAAGGTTCAAAGTATAGTGACTTTTCATTAGCTGAGATGGCCTGTCTCCCATTGGCTGAGCTATTACTGGGTAAGGAGGAATCTTTGCTTCCTCCTGCTGAGTCAGTAAAGCAGTATCACTTCCTAACAGAGATGTGAGGTACCTCTCTTCCTGTGGGGTCAGTATTGTGTGTTGAGTGACATGTACATGAGAATTCTCTCTTCTAGCCTCCCGACTCCATTTTAAATAAGGTTTCTGTTTATTAATTTTTACAATATTTAAAATTATTCTTCATTTTTAAGTTTTTATTAAGTTATAACATACACACAGAAAATTACATAAAGCATAAGTGTACAACTTGATTAGTTTTTGCAAATAGACCACATTGTTATGATTAACAAGAAACAGAACATTACCAGGGCCACAGAAGCCTTCCTTGTGCCAATTTCCAGTCATGTTCCCACCTCCCAAGATTACCAAAGGTAACTGCTGTCTTGACTTTCAATATCAGAGGTTAGTTTTGTCTGTTTATGAACTTGGTATGTATATAATCACACAGTAACAGAGTCTAAATTCAAACTAACTTTGCCTGGCTCCAGAATCAGAGATCTTAATTATTGTGCTTTTAAGGCAGCCCATTTTTTCAGAGTTAACTGTTATTATCTATATAGTGTGTATCTACAAACCCACAAGCTTTGTAGAGAAAGGTGCCTTATTCTGCATGGCTCTGTGCCCAATGACTGGTTTTCCAATTCTGTATCTATTTCTTGGAGAGTAAATGTTCCACCCCCTTTAAAAAAATTGTTAAAAGTCATTCATTACAACTAAGAATTAGAGTATTGAGCAAGAGTGGGTGATGACTTTGGAACTGAAAAGGAAGAGGGAAATACGCTCAGGAGAATGTCATCTGACTCTATTGAAAAGCAGGATGCTTATGATCTGTACATGTCTACGGAATATGGTTCTATAATAACTTTCAGGAATAGGTTCTATTAACTCACTTTCAAGAGCATAAATAGGAAAGTGGGAATTTTAAGGTCTAATAAATGTACGTAAGTGCTTATTTTGCTCAAGTAAATGCAAAAATATTATTATAACTTTTTAAAAACCTAGTCTTAGCTCTCTTTTTTTCTGAAGCTATTGGGAAAATAAATAACTTAGTTGAAATTTTTATTAATAAACTTAGGTATGACAGAATATATTTTATTTGTAAACAGGACATGGTAAATTTATTATGAATATTTATAGATATCACAAAATAAGAGCTCTATTTCTTTTAAAGTTTTATAAAATCTAAATAGGTGCATAGCTAGAGTAATAGAATATGCAAGAATTTTCAAACTGTAAAACACGAATATAGCAAGTATAGCACAATATCATTTTGTTACCAAAGAACTAGCTAATGTATGATTCCTCTCACCCTCCACATTGTATTTTGTTTTTTTCTTGTTGTTGGTACAGCTTTGAGAAGTTTTGGTTGTGAATGCACAGCTCATAAACATTTTTAAATTGCTTATCAAATCATAGACCAAAATTATATTTTTAGAATGTAATTTTAGAATCTCATTAGGCAGTGAACTCATTCATCATAAAACATCATACATTGTTTGTTTTAGAGAGAGTACTGAACAGCTCATATCCTTTGCTTAAAAATAGACTTTTTTTTCCTCAAAGCAATTATCTTCTCTTTAGCCCAATTTTCTATTCTCTGATATTCAACAAGACTTCAGTGCCAATAAACTTTTATTTTACTATGCTGATCATGAAATTATACCACTTTCTTTTCTATTTGCCTCAAAGCTGTGGAATTTTACATGTATTTTTTTGTCAGAAGCATATATATTCAGATAGAGTAAATCCTCTATGTTTCGACTCTGATTGCTAAGAGCAGTTTTTTCTGACTATTAAATGTAAGAGGCAGTTAAGTGGTTAAGAAAAAAAAAATTTAAACCAGACAGCCTTGTTCAAATTCTAGTTCTGCTACTTACTAGCATGTGACCTTGGTCAAGTTACTTAATATCTCTATGCCTCAGTTTTCCTATCTGTGAAATGTGGGATAATAGTAATAGCTATCTCATTGAGTTATTGTGAAAATTAAGTGGGTTAGTATATATCAAGCCCTTAGAACTCCGCTGGGCATATATTTAGTGTTGCATAGGTGTTTTTATTACTATCCTGAAATCTATTACTTTCCTTTGAAATTTTAACAAAATTCAAAAATAATTCATAATCTAAGAATTGTTTTTTACAATTTTTAACGTGCAGCCAATAATGACTCGACTCTGTCCAGAGAGCCTAGAAGCATTTTTCATAAGTTTATAGATAATATGTGTAAAGTTTTCTTCATCTTTCCTTTAATCTTTTACATGTTCATTTGCTCATTCAAGTATCCCTATTTATTGAACACTTACTATGGTCCTTGAGTATTCAGTAAGGAACAAATAGGAAACATTCTCTGCTACCTGGATGCTTATATTTAAATCTCAGAGCCAGGCAATAAAGATAATAGGGCACGTTTGCTTGGTAATTTCTCTCTTGATCCCCCTGCCCTGAACATCATTTTGAAGCAAATGTCTACTTTTATCTTCACTGTATATTAAATAACGTATTAGTTGTTTGCTTTAAAAAATCACTATGCCTCTTTAAATGAAAAATGTGGTAAAATTTGGTTTTGGAAATGGATGTAGGGATAACATGCCAACTCTCTTATTTAATTCATTTGTGTTTTTCTCACTGATAACATTAATCTATTTTCTTATTTAAAAAGTTTCATCATTACTAACCCTTGAAGTTGGGAAATTTATCTTTAGCTCTAAGTTTATCAGAGGTTCTCAGAACGCTCACACTTAAGACTGGGAAAAGGATGCAGCTGAACAGCAATATATCAACAATATGTGTTGAAAAATCGGTTCCTTGTTGACTGTATACAAAACACAAATTTCTAAAAGTTCTCAATGGCACTACTTCCTCTGTGGATTATGCAGGAAGTGCTTTTGTCTGAATAGACATTCCTGTAGGGAAAGCCTTCAAAATCAATTCTCTTTATAGAGCTAAAGAATGCATGTGTGTTAGGATGGGGTGTGCGAAGGAAGGTAAAGAGGGAGAGAAGAGACAGATTTTTGTGGAATACTGAATCAGACAAGCACATGTGCCTAGTATAATTAAAGAACATAATCTGAAGGTAGCAATAGTACTGAATTATACGAGGTACTTTGTAGGCTGTCACTTGTACCACGTGTTTAAAATAAACTAATAGCAACAATGGACACTAATTCAAGGATTAAGGAAAACGATGGTGGGGGACTAGTTTTTTTATTAAAGAAAAAAAAGAGCAGTGAAAAACTATAATTGTCTGGATAATTAGGGAAGAAATATCATCCTCTCGATGGAATTATATAGGCCCATAAGGGCTAAGTATGTTCTTTTCCCTCAGTTACCTTGACTTTGACTATAAGCTGCTGTGCTTCATTTTGGATTGAAGATATTAAAAAGTGAACTCCAAGTAGGGGTGATATGATATATTCCTGGAGTCCTTTTTAGTGAAGTGATTTTCAACCGGGGGTTGTTGCATGTGGATACGTGTATAGAGTTGTGAGGATTTTTCAAATAATCTCCTCAGACTCCACCTTTTTGTAATTAAAAAAAAGTTCTCCTGGTGATTCTGAAATATCTCATAGCCTAGTCAGACATTTCCATCTCCTATCAGAACACACTTTTTAGGAACTGTGACTAGATTGTTTGTAAAAGATCCATTAGTGTTCTAGAGGAGTAAGTTAATGTCACATAAGAGTACTTTCATCTTAATATGAATCTTTTTTTAAATGAATGTTGGCCCAGACCCAGAAAGACTAAGAAGCTGTATAAGTGCAATTTTATATGTGAACAGTACAAGTAAATTAAGGTGGAATAATGAATGCTGTTAGTGTGGTGGCTGGGATAGGAAGGACTGAGATGCTTTCTAATGGGTTGAGGTGTGGAGGTTAGCTAATCTGGAGGCAAAGGTCATTTCTTTGAGAAGAAAGACACACACACACACCCTTTCTGAAAAGTGGGAGTATACCTCAGAGATATTTGGGTTTTCCAGCACATGAACCACTCATTGCACATATGCAACACTTAAAATATTAAATCCAAGCCTTTAAATGTCTCCTTGGTCTGACCTCAGTTTGCATGTCAAAAAAGGGTTATCTTTAAACTGATAAATTGATCCCAGGAAGGGAGGATCACCTTTATAATGGTGGTGGGAGATTTTTGTCAGGGCGACAGTCTAGTGTGTTAACCAATATCAGTGTGTGTGTGTGTGAGTGTGTGTGTGTGTGTGTGTGTGTGTGTGTGTGTGCCCCTTCCTACTTTACCTGTGGCCAAAAGGATCTCTTTCAGTTCCTCTTACTGTTAATTTCACATAAATAATTAGTAAGACAGTTCCAAGAACTGAACATATATTTTTTTATGAGTCTTAATCTTGGCAGATTCATACTATTTTATTACATAGAATAAAGCTAATAAAATATCTTGGGACAGTCTTCATGCTGGGGTTCGGGGTAGAAATGACTCTTCTCTGGTTTTGGAGACTGAAGGGTTAATGATGAAGCAAAGCTGTCAAAATCAGAGGTGTCTCAAGTCATGGTTTTCCTGGGAGTGTTCTCCATTTCTTTCTTTGAATGAATGACCTGAGTGAGAATGCTAAGATTTTCCTTCTTTACTCCTTTCAAAATCAATGTTACAGACATTCCTTTATGGTAACCTTACATTAATAATACGCAGGTATACAAGCTGGCAAAGTCTGATATGACTGGGTAAGACATCTAGCTATGACTAAAACACATCAATATAAAAAACTGTCTGGAAATGATCTCTTACTGTAAATTTTCCCAGCACTTGTTATACATTTTAAAAAGCCTTTTTATTTAAGAACATTTATCCGAGAAAGTCTAATTGAGAAAAATATTACATTGGTGAAACGCTCTGCTCAAGACAACTGCTGCTCTTTCTTTTCAGATTTTAAAACCTAACTCCCAAATCACGATCTGTATTTAAGCACTTCAAATAATAATTACCTCTGTGGAATGAACAGAAGTCCTTAAAAGGGACTGCCGATTTCCCTGCAATCTTTTACAGAGTGAGCAGAGCTATATCCACTGATAACCCAGCTGCCGAGGAACTGAGTAGAGCCGGCTCCAAACTTCTCAGCTGTTGACAGGCTTGACTTGCTGAGAACACTGGTTAAATATAGCACGCGCAAGCCAGCTCCTCAACAAAGTCATTGCTCTGACGGTGTTGTGAAGGGAGCAGAAGACGAGAAACCTAATCTCAGAACCCAACAACACCTAGCAACAGTTGAAAAAACTTTTAAACAAAAGTCTAGCTGGGTGGGAGATATACAACAGCCTTCAGTTTCTGCTGATCGGGATTTCAGGGAGAAGAAGCTGCTTTCCCCTTCTCTCTACTCAGTTTCCTGCATGACTTCAGCTATTGGCTAGTCCTAGGAAAGAAAGTGGGAAAAGCTTTTTCCTCTGTATTCTTTTGGGCTGGATAGTTTTCCAAGACTCCAATCTCTCTTGGGCTGTGGGACAAGCCACTGGGTTCTTCAAAGGATAAACTACCCCATAAAGGACATACCCTTGGTTAAACAAGCTGCTGTCAGGTAAGACCAAAATAAATAGCTACTTACTCTTTTAAGAAATTTCTGCTTCCACAAGAAGAGAGTTCTCTCCGATACTGTGTTGTCTGTTTCCTTTGATTCTTACTGTTCCACTCTGTGATAACACACTTAGGAATTATGATAATGATTGTGAATTATTTTTAAAGAATCGGAAACATCATGTCTTTCTCCGAATTATACTGATTCTGTTTTAAACACTAAGATTGTTATGATGTTTTAATAGCCATCAAAGTATTTCTGCCAAGTTATCATTCTTCAGCAGGTAACAAATATGACAAAGGACAATTTCACAGCTCCTTTCACAATTAGAATGGCTAACCAATGGTAGGAATATTTCCCCAGAAGCAAAATAACTCATTTATTGAAACTAGCTGAGCAGCTTGTGTGGTAAGTGGGAGGAAAGTCCCACACGGTGTTTGTATTGCTGTACTTTTGACTTGCTGCTATATGCTTTCCCTTTGCCTGATTCTCTGATTACACTGGTACACCTCGTGCTGGTTCTGACCTCATTACTTTACAGTCACCCCAAATGCTTCTGACTAAGCACAAAATATGCCTGGTATTAGCTCATTACCTTTGCAGTTGTTGAATACGAACTATTCAGGAGAATGTCATTTTGTGTGTGTGTGTGTGTGTGTGTGTGTGTGTTTAAATTGAGCAATTGCTTGTATACAGATAAAACAGGTTCTGATTTTTAAAACTAAAATAAAATTTATTACAAAAAGTCCTTTCTTAAGTTGCATGCATGTGTGTATGAGGATGTTTACTATAGTATAAAGGAAATCCTACTTTCATCTGTTAATATATTGTCTCACCTTCCATGACAATATATTAATTCTTTTCTCAGAATTGCTTAGTTATCAATTTCGCTTTCAATCTGACAAAAGTTATGGCTGTACATTGGTGATGTGGTTAGTGTTGACACCTGGTGTCTGTAGTTGCGTTGGATTTGTACAAAAAGTTTGTTCCTTTAAATGAACTTGATAATTTGAATAAATAGCCTAATCTAAGGATAATATTAAAGAAGACACAGATGAACATTTTAAAAGGAATTATTTGAGTCTATTTTGCCAAATAAAGAATTTACCCGTCAGTTTTGAACAAATTGTTGACAAATATATCAATCCTTTCAGTAAATGTTCCTATTTTAAGAAAAACTTTTAGAAACTTTAAGAAAAATTTTCCTGAAATCATATATATTTCAGAATGTATTATATTTCATAATTCTGATTATAAAATTAGTTTAAAAAGTGAATGAAGCTAATTAAATATAATTAATGTATACAAGTAATATTGTAAACTGCACTTGGATAATCATGGGTATCAGAGAATGAAACTCCTGGTGCTTTAGTGGAAATGAAATATCTTCTTGAGTTTTGAAAAGTCAGAGCTAAATGCTTTACATTTTTCTTGTTTTTATCTTAGGAAGGGTCACATTGTTGGCTTACAAATGTACATGCAAGGCCAAAATTTACCATTAGTTCTAGGCATGTAATTTCTTTGGGAGTCAGTGGAACAGTGTGTAGATAATCCAGTGCAGCATTTAGCTCTGAGTGAAAGCCATGTTTTCTGATGAATTGAACTTTTGAGTATCATTGTCTTTATGGCTGTAAATTTACCACTGAGAATCAAAAATAGCTCAGGTTAAACCATGTGGTTTCCTCTAGTATATGAACAATCAGACTCTCCGTGAGCCATACAGATTCTGTTCTCCTGTTCCCTCAAGTTCATATTTCTGTGTTATTTTGGAATCCTCCTTTTCTCCTTCACCATCAGAGTTGTTAGATTCCATTACCATGTCTTCTACCACACTAAGGCCCATTCCCTTCACCCTCAGTCTGTATTATAACAGTGCTGCTCCCCTCCTCCCCATCATTGCCATCCAAACCATCTTGCCCATGGCCATGGGTTAATTTTCCTAAAGCATTGCTATGTTTGTCTTCCTACTCTTCGGTTATCTTCTGGGACTTGTAGTTGCTGCCAAACACCTAGGCTGGGTATTTTGAAAACCTTCCATCATCTGGCACGTACTTAACTTTTCCAGTCTCAGCTCTCACTATTCAACAGCAAGTGTCCATTCCTTTGCTTCAGATTTTTTCAGATTTTGGGCCATTCTCCAAACACATACACAGTGCACATTTCAATGTTCCACCCCTGCCTGTTTTCCTCCCCACACCTGGAGCACCTTTCATCCCCTTTCCTGTAGACACTGTGTTTACCTTTTAGAACCCAGATCAGTGTTTTCTACTTTCACAATGATATCCCAGACCATTCCTTTTAGAACTGATTCCCTTTTAGTTTAGACAGTTTGGTGCTCTGTTAAAATTAGAGTACTTTAGAACAGAGTTTCCCCTTTTAAATTCAGAATATTTTAATAAAGATGATTAGGTACAAAGCATCGTCTTAAGCACCGCTTGGCTTTGGAGCTTTTCAGGCCCATGCAAATTGTGGATGTCCTATTAAATTTTTGGCTCCAGATTGCTAATGATGAATATGTGAGAAAGTGTAGATAAGTACAAAATCAAGAAAAACAACTTTAAGTACAATTAGTAGCTTTATTTTTTAATTTTTTAATTTTTTAATTTTTTTTAGGTGAGGCAACCCTTGGTTGATCTCACAGATTGCAAGGACCTTGTCAACTTACAATCCCTTATTATTTTATTTTATTTTATTTTATTTTTTACGCCTATGGCACCTGGTCTTCCTAGGTGGTCTCCTATCCAAGTACTAACCAGGCCTGACCCTGCTTAGCTTCCGAGATCAGACAGGATCGGGTTTGTTCAGGGTAGCATAGATATAGGCCAGTTAATAGTTTTTTATCTCAAAAATTTCTTAAGGAAACTCTTCATAGTTTTCCCATGCACAGAAAAATTACAAGTAATTGTAATTATACAGATGTACCCAATTGTGGAGATGATTTACCTTCTCGAGAATGAAATAGAAAGGGGATCTATAAAGACTATATGTATACATGTATATCTTGTGTATGCACCAAGACCTGTAAATGCTATTAATGCATATATTTTTGTTATTTTTTGGTACCAGATTCTATATATAGTTACCTTTGGTACTATATATTCATTTAAATTAGGGCTCCTTCTAATTATTGATCATCATGGATTAGAATCTGGCCTTGAATATTAAAATATTTAAACATGATGTTATAATCCTTTTTTCCCCTAGATATATAAAAAAAGAGACATTTCTTAGTTTTGTTTTTAATCACTCATGAAGCTTATAGCCTTATTGTGTAAGATCAAATATGAACCATGATTTCGAAGCAATTTTTTTTGTTTATCAAAAGAAAAGCCTTATCTTTATATTTTAAGATGGCCAAGGAGGTTAAAATTACTCTTCTAAATGGGTGTTCAGCAAGAATCACTATGGGATTTTCCTAATGAAATTAGTGAAATATTTAATATATTCATTTAGCAGTGGTTGCCCTGTGGTTATAATTTTTACTTTTTCCTTAGAAGCAAAACTTTCTGGTAAAATACATATCTAAACTAATGCTAATTTTTTTTTCTGGAAGATGAGCATTTCTTCATAAAACAGATACCCTAAGAAATAGGATTTTATAGTTTATTTATCACATTTTCACTCATTTGTCTCATCTTGTTTTCTCTAAACATGTGGGTTTTAGAAAAACAGCATCATGGGAAGTGAGAGGGCAAGTTTGAGATCTGTTTTAGCAGAAAAATTTAAGAGAAAAAAGATTGGTAAGAACTTGTTAGGAAATGACATTAAAAACTTGCAACATGTTTGTTTATACATTTATTATTTTATTATATATAGCAATAGAATAAAAGATATACTAATAAAATATATTCTGTTTCCTTAAATCTGAGTTGTGGATTTAAGGACATGTTTATTGGTATGGAAGAGGAGGCTGGAAAGACTAGTAGCACAGGCATACCAGATGGCCTGGGTTCATATTTCAACTCACTGTGATCCTAGGCAAATTACTCTCTGTGCCTCAGTTTCTTCATCTATAAAATGAGGATAATAATACTATCTTCTTAATGGAGTTGTTTTGAAGATTAAATGAAAACACAGTTGTCTGATAGACTTTTTAATAAATTTAAGTGATTTTTGCTTTGTTGTAACACCTTAAATATAGTTATATGTTTATTTTAATCTTCGTTGCACACAAAATTCTTGGTTACAGATAGTCTGTGAACTCAAGTTTATAGATCATAGAAAAAGCAGAAGAATGTATTGCTTAAACAGAAGAACCCTGTTTGGGACATACTTTGCTGCTGGGTACTCTAAGCAGACATAGTTTGAATGCCAGCCAATAATTTAGTATGGAATTTATGTTTTAAACCCTCCCTTCTCACTCGGCAGTCTGCTGTCTTATAGAATTATTACTAAAAAGGCTAAGAAATTACTCATGGCATAGACTAATATATGGTTTCTATATTTGTACTTGTAGATAAAGTATGTTTACGTATAGTGCTTGGGCGTCTCTTTTATAGCTGACTACACTGGGTAATGTATGGATGGCAATGGAAACTTCTTCCTCCATGGAGGGATATATTATTAAATTTATCATTCTTTATTTCTTCTCTTAGATGTTTTGTTTTGTTTTACTAACCTAGTAACAGATAAAAAGGAAAAGACCAAAAAAGGTCATCTCATGCTAGCTTCAACCTGACCAAATAGAAATGAATTCTTGCTATTCATTGCCCTTAATCCTATTCATTCTTCTTAAATATGTCAAGAAAGTATGTTCCAAGACAAACAAAAATAGTGTTATATCATAAATATGTGTGTGTATATTATGGGGTGATTACTATTCTGTATATTTAATTTAACAAAAATATATGAAACATTGTAAGCAAGGAAGTTTCTTAGTAGCTTTAGTGCCAACAAATCTTATGCAGGGTAGTTATGGCTTACACTTCTTGATTTTGTTTTATTTTTCTCAATTGAAAGAATGAGTTTCTAAAAGATATGGCAAACTGAGTTTTATAATTGTCGTTCTCTAACGAAAATCTTGTAGAAAGAAAGGAGAGAAGAAAAGAAAGAAGGAATGAAGGAATGAAGAAAAGAAAAAAGGAAAGAAGAAAAGAAGGAAGGAAGGAAATAAAAGAAAATAAGGAAAGAATTTTTCCTGGCTTTACAAAATACATTATAAAGGTTCTAGGGCAAATAATATAGGAACCTCAGGAAAATATATTGGATTATGTTCTTTTTCTCCCTTAAATGGTCAGTCCTATTCTTTAGTTAATCAGAGAAGGGAAAAGGCAGCTCCTTGTGGCAGAGCTGAGGCAGTCTCAAAGGCCATGCAGTGAGTTGTGGAAGAACTTAGAATAAGAAAAGTCAAACATGAGTTGAGCAGCTCTCTTTGGCTGTTAACCAGCTGATTGCAGAACTCAAGAAAATCCCAGCAGAGAGATGAAGAAACACAATGTTAACCAGTACCCTAGTCCCTGAAAGCTTTGTTTAAGCCACAGCAGCACTGAAAAGTCAAAAGAAGGTTGGTGTTGCTTTTTCTTTTTGGGAAATAATATCAGTGTGCATAATATTGGGTGATTTATGTATTTCTGAGATCTGTGAAAGACTAAAAAGAATTTTTAAAATGAATACAGAATTTATCTCAAGTGATCTGACTTTAATTGAGTCCTGAAAGTTTAGGGATTTCTGTTTTTGCTTTCTCTCTTGGTTAAATGCTGTCACCTTCCTCCTTTACCAAAGCAGATGAAAATGATAATTGTTGCTTCACTAGTCAAGGACCTTATACATTTACACTTGAAAACAGTCTTTTTTGCTCTTGCAATAATTATAACTGTAGTCTTCTGAAGTTACTTTAAAAAAATGAATTATCTGATGCTTATCTTTGTAAGGAAAATGTGTAAGGAAGCCATGCAATGGACGTATCAGAGTTAGCCAAATGCATTCTTTAAAAAATGATTATCTTAAGATTTAAAGCCAAACTATAATTCGATTGAAAACAGTGGACTGTTTACATCATCAAGATAGTCAACTTGCCAACTAGCCTTGTTTATCTAAAAGAGCTTTGCAAAAACAAAGTCACACACAAGTCATAGGCGATACAGTAATATGGATAAATAGACTTTATTTTTCCTTGTATCTCTTTAATATACTTATGTCTTAAGTAACTCATTTTAGGGCTGCTTCTTTGACTGAGGTACCACAGCACAACAGGAAAGGAAGAGGTATTGCTGAGTTCATAATGCTATTTCAGTGTGGCAGCCTAAGTACATGAGGAAATGACACTCTGGGCCTGTATTTGGAGCCTTGCAGTTACTGTGACGACAACACACACTAATGGAAAACAAAGATGGTCTGCTTGTCAGGGAGAGCCAGGAAGAGTTTTGCCAGCTCAGATTTTTCCTAATTATTCTATAAGTCTTGAAATGTGACACTGGAGGTATTCAAGTCTCTTTGTGTTTCATTAACTGTTTAGTAAGTGACACATGCTTGAAGAGCAGCCTGGTATTTGGATGAGGGAGGGGCCTTACACATGAGCTTAACTTTCACATGCTGTCTTGATATCATCTTTTGGTTTGGCCACCATCAAACCAACTGCTTTGGTCACACACAGCCTGTTGTTTCTTTGGTCCTTAAGGAAGCCAGCTGCTTTGGTAGAATTTACTCTTCAGGGGCCCCTCAACTGTGGGTAATATATCCCCACCTTCTATATTCTGCTTATTTCATAGAACGTTGCTCAGCATACCGTATGCTCTGACTAATGCCTGGGACATCTCAATTCCAATTCTTATGTAATGATATAATAAATAATATAATAATAATAATAATAACCACATATAACATATTATCTATATAATACACATATTAATATCTATATATACTTATTTCATACATATAAATGATGGTAATAATAACTAGCTTATACTAGAGGTTGTTCTGTAGAGGTTGTGCCAAGCACTTTACATGGATGATTTTATTTACTTCTCATAACAACCATCTCAGGCACTATTTTTATCTCTGTTTTATGGATTAGTAAAATGAGTCTTATAGATGGTAAGTATTTACCCCGTGGTAGATTTGAAATTCAGACTCAGGCAACTTGACCTTATTTAGCCCATAGTTTCAACCACTTTCTTGTAGCCAGTTGTTCAAGGAAGTCCTCCACCTAGATGACTATGAAATGTTTTAGTGAAAAGTGTAGAATGTGACACTTCAGGGAGTCAGTTTCCCCTTCACTCTGAAAAGATTCACTAAGAGTAAAGAACAAAGAGTTTCAAGGCCAATTAAGGCTCTTCTCCAGTGTTCCGAGGTGGAACCAGAAGCTTCAGTGGTCAGTGGAATTTAGCAACTCAGAAAGAGCTCATGCCTGGGGCACTGGATTGCAGAGGCTATTCTTCCAGTTACTGATGGGGCAATGTGGTTCCTGGTTTCTGCATTAATGAGTTGATTCCCTGGGAGATAATGCCATGGGATAGTTGAATTTTTGTGTTATTATGGCTAGTCTTGTAGCCAGACCCTTTGATACCATTGGAGTTTTGGTCTGTTGTTGCTCCTGTTGACAACTCAGAACCTCACCTTCCATCGTAACATTTGAAATGTTCTGCAGATCTCTACCTTATTCATAAGCACTCAGTTTTTTAAGTAGGTTCAAGAGGGAATCCTACTACATTCTTATTTCAGCTGTTGGTAGCAGTATTTCTTGAAGTAGCCTTTGGTAGTATGTGTATATTGGTTGGAGGAAACGGTGAGGAAGGAGACAGAAGGTCTCATTCCATATAAGAGCTCTTATTGACTCTCAGTAACTTTGTTTAGGTAGTGAGTTGTCAGTCTGGCAGCATGTTGTTCCTTCAAAAAAACAAAAACAAAAACAAAAGCAAAAACCCAGAAAGCTTGCTACAGTTTAAGGAAAATTACCTGATACTTTTCAGCCAGTTGTCAGTTGTTTACTGCTGTGGAGCAATGGAATGAGATATTTTATTGGATATTTTATTTAATTATTTTATCTTTATTAAACAAGAGATACTTTTAATGATGCTAAATGTCTAGCTATTTGGATATAATTGGAATTTTTGAGTTTCTATTTATATGTATGGCGTTTAACTTTTGCAATGGTCTGAAGTAAAAGGAGAGTAGTTCTAGTAAAATTTTGATGGAGCAGACAATGCTTTGCTGTTTCTTATGCCAGTGGCCATAAATACTCTACCTTTCCAGTGTGTCAGATATCTCTGGTGGTGAGATTGAATGTCACAGGAAGATGAATGTTTCATGCGAAGTGAACACATAACAGAATGAATCTCCACCCTCTCAGAAACTCTATTCTATGAATTGTTAACAGTATATTGTCACAACTATATTAGCATACCCTAACCCCCACAACACACTTTTACACACTCATTATTGGTCAATGCATAAGACTTATATTACTACTTACCTGACAGGCTAAATGTTTTCCTGAAGCAAATACACTCTTTGCTTTGTGGCATGGACCTATTTAATCCAAAATAAAGATATTGATGTGTTATATTTCATCAAGGCCCTCTGTTTTATTCACATGATCTTTCCTGATTTTTTTTACAGCAAATAAACTCAGAATTTCCCTTTTGTCCTCTCCTATCTTTATGTAGAAAGGTATAACAGTGTAAAAGGAGGGAAAGAATTAGTATTCTATTTTTTGGTGACAAAGGGCTTGATTGGTTGGCTCTGGCAGTATAGTTTGTTCTCATTTAATTATTCTAAATTTCTTTTGGCAACAAAACTAAGCGAATCTAGCCAATGCTTCTTAAATGGAAGATATTAACAGTTTGTCATATTCATTCAGGGGTTATCTAAGATATTCCGTAAGAGCTACTCATTCTCTTAGCACCTCTGCACCTGGTCTGATTTCAAGGAGGAATGGAGGCTCTGAGTCTCACAGTGTCAGATCATACAGCTGGAAACTGAGAGAGTAGAAACCTCTAGACTCTGAGCTCACGTAGGGCTCTAAGATCATCTAGTCTTGTGGTTCTGAACACTTCCTATACATTGGAATCACCTCATATGCTTTAAAAATGCAGATGCCCAAGCTATGCCCCAGAAGTTCTAATTCAAGTTGGCCTGAGTAGGTGCCCAAGTACTCATCTATTTTAGAAGCTTTTATGTGATTTTAATGTGCGTCCAGGGTAGGAATCAGTTATCTAGTATAATCTCATCATTTTAAAGAAGATGGTACTAGGAAGAGGGAAGAGAAGTCACTTGGCTAAAGGTTCAAAGTCCTCGTATCTTAGGCTATTGCTCTTTCTATCATATGATCATAATAAACAACAAAGTAGCTAATGTTTAATGAGCACTTTCTATGTATTAGGTATTAAAACCCCATTAGGCAGATATTCATATACTCCACCTTTTACAGATAAGTAGGCCGAGGGAATCGTCCGTGGCCCCCCAATAAGCAGGTGGCAGATCTGGGATTTGAGTCCAGGCAATTGGACTATCAATTGGTGCTCATAATCTCTTAATCACTTTGCTGTTCTGGAGCCAGCTCTGAGAATATAAGGTGTTGAATGCAAGCTACTTCCCTGCTTCAGCATCAAGAGCCTTGTGGCAGCCAGCTTTGGTGCTCTGGGTTCCCACTAACTAGGTTATCTGCTTGACTAGAAATTGAGTCCTTGCCTTCTTCTCTATTTTCTGAATAAGGGGACCAATTGGAGGCAATCCATTCTCTTAGAGACTGTCTCATGATGCTTCATTTACCCCAGGGACTTTGTTTCTTATATCGTTTATCCTTTCCCTTGTCGATCAATTTAATATTTTCTGCCTTCCTTCGGAGCACATATTCTTTTTACTTTTCCTTGAAAATTTTAAGCACAAACTCTACTTTCCTATTTAGACCCTTGACTTTTCTCCTAGTTCCGTGAGTTTGGCTGGGTTCACTATTTTCTCTGGGATCCCCCTGTCTGGACTTTCATACCACCCCTTAACTTGTCCTGATAATAACAATATCAGGAAGGGATTAATCACTCTGCTTCTTCTTAAGTCGCAGGTGTGTTGGAAACAAGCCGATCTGTCCCATGGAATTGACTGGCCAGTGGGTCAATGTACTCTGAAGACCTTTTAAAGTCTACATTTTTAGGTAGCATGTATGGAATTAATTTTCTGGTTGATCCTGTAAGTTTGAAATTCTATAGTGCAGGTTTTTCCACACTTAGGCAAAAATCTATACACGGTGTCTAGTTTAATGAAATTTAGCAAGATAAAAATCACCAACGGCAAATACTGTAGCAATAGAAACTAAACAAAAACTGAGAGAATATTATAATTATTTTATAATAAATATTTATATATAAATTTAAAATTGAACATGATAAAGTCAGGTATAATTTGGGACTATTTTAAAAATCACATTGCTCAAAACAAGTGCTCAATAAATGTTTGTTAAATTGACTGCGTTAAATGTCTTGGAATTGAGAAGGTAAACACTATTGACCAGTTTCCACTGATTTGGCTGAACATAATTTTATGAAAATAAATATGAGAATAATAACCAGTGACCATGGGTGATTATTTCTCTGCTTCTCACTATTCTTTAAACCTTTAATGGTCACATATTGCTTTTATAGCAGTACAAATTAAAAACCAACAAACATTTTAAATGTTTACTAGAATATTAGAGAATAATCAATGTATAAGTGAGTGGAAGTTGGACTCTGTAGCTATGATTGGCATGATATTGTATTTCCAATAGCAGATTAGAACTCTTACTTTAAATACAGTGGTATAAAACATAACTATTGACACAAGTCTAATTGCAAAATATTTGTCCCTCATCTTTTCACTCATGAGCTGTAAAACTTATGAAAAAAATACGTTCAGGCTCTTATTGTGGTTTATTGGCTGGAAATGTTCTCATCCTCAGAAATCTATTTTGGAGTTAGGATTGCTCCACTCCCTTACAAGTGGTAAAGCAACAGCTGCCATTTAATTAATGTTTCTGCTGACAGCTCCAGCTGATGAATACCACTGAAGTTCCCTATCAGTATCAATACTACTCACATTACTCAAAAGGGAAATATTGATTATAGTTGCTTGATTTTGCCTTATTTCACTTTCTTTCAGGCCTCACTTCCTCCAAATTCCAATGATGCTGTTATTTACATCACCATTCACATCTTCCAGGGAATAGAGTCCCAGTGGAACACATGTGTTCCTGGTGATGTAGTACGATGGAATCTCACCAAAATGAACATGTGAAATGCTGAGCTCAAACAGTGGAGAGGACAAGGGGGAAAACCAGATGAAAGTGACTTGTGGTTTCTCGGAAAGTGAAGAATTTTGTCCTTTTGAGAGAAAGATTAGAGAAAAAACAGAGCTCTAGTTTTTCCACATAGTGTGAATGTATGGTTAAAATCCTACAATTTGATTTATATCTGGATTATTATTTCGATTTCTGTTCCCAGACATTTTTATAGGAGCTGGACTTCAATTACTGTTGTGTGAGAACTAAAAAGGATTTGGGCTGAGTGAAAGCAACTGATTATAGAGTGAAATCCGCTCAGTCTGCTCATCTTGAAGGACATGTTCTGGGTTCAATCAGGCAAGACCCATTCAAGTAGCTGGAAGAAGGGCTGGGCTGGTACTGAACTGAGAGCAGGTAGAACACAGGATCTAAATAATTTGACATTAGATGACAAAGAGTGGTTCAGGTTAGCAGCTGGCATCTGAGAGTTTAACATACGGTTCTGGGGTGTCTTGCCAGGCAGATGGAGCATGGCTGTGTTTTGACACAGACAAGGAATCTGCCTTTGAGCAGGCCTGTCAACAGGATGAAGGAAGAGAACAGGGAGGTGGGATTCAGAGACAGGGTAGGTCTAGAGGAGGGGCAGTCCTAGAGACTCTCAGTGAGATGCCAAATTGTCATGCAATGTTAAAACAACTAAGCTGATGCTAAATTTGAGAGTATAGGTCTAGAGCTCTATGTGTCCCTCCTGCTTCACATTTAGAATTTGGCATTCTCCTATTCATTAAATATTTATTGAGATTCATATTGTCAGTCACTAAGCGAGGCACTGGGATATAATAGTGATTATTCTCTTTATTAATAAAGCTTACAGGTAAAAACAATGCCAATTGCA
This sequence comes from Pteropus medius, assembly GCF_902729225.1. Classification (NCBI taxonomy): domain Eukaryota; kingdom Metazoa; phylum Chordata; class Mammalia; order Chiroptera; family Pteropodidae; genus Pteropus; species Pteropus medius. The sequence continues at coordinate 17,367,647 of NW_024354500.1, forward strand.
ATGCCACATGACTAGTGAGTAAATGATATTATGGGAGCATTCATTTGGTTTTAGGTTGTCAATGATTGGTTCACAGATTACAGATGGGATGAAGTGACTCTTGCTATGGGAAAAGGGGACTGTAGAAGCTGCAACTGAAATAGAGCCTGACAAACAAAGTCTAAGAGAATACAGCAGAAATGAATGTGATTGAAAGGCTTTAATATCTGATTTGTTGCAACAAGTCCACATAGCTTTAAAAATGAAGGAGGTGGGAGGACTTGTAAGTTTCATTCTTTCCACTTACATGATAATTTTAATGTTTTTAAAAGTAATGCAATGAAGAAGATGCACTATACACATATGTTTTCATCATACTTAAATCTGTAGTGACCGTAATGAGCCAGCCAAATATACATCTTGTGGGTAGAAAATTTCTGACCCTCATCACTGCCCACACTCTGAGTATCCTTTCAAAACAATGGCCACTCTTACTATGTCTGAGAGGGGATAACGAATACTTCCTGTGAAATTTTTTGCTTTAGAACTTTTATAAGTTTGTGCACTTTAAAACACACACATGCACACACACACATACACACACACATATTCAACACTTCACTTCAAGTGCCTAATTGCTACTAGAGTAAGGAACCTGTGTGAATAGCCAAGAGATTTTTGAAATACAACTTGGAAGCATTGCCTGACCACATATTAAAAGAAATTTTGAAATCACACCATTGAAACACTTTGATAGTGGTGTCAGAATCAGTTCACATTAGATGAGGAGATCAAGGCAGAATAGTAGAAAGTCCAGAAAAAATAGACACCTACATATTAGAATTTAGTATTAGGAAGAAGAGATATTTCAAATCAAAAAAAGAAAATATGGATTTTTCAATCATTGGGGTCAAAATAACTGGAAAAAAATAAAATAAAATCTCCAAATCACACCTTACATCGAAATATTAGATATACCAGAAATTCAAGAGCAAAAAATTGAAAGCAAAATACTTGAAAAAGTATAAATAGGTGGGTGGGGAAAAATATTCCTAAGCAGTGAAACAAAAGATTAAAATATTTGATGCTATAAAATATTGACTTCATAAAAGCTGAAACTTTTACACAGAAAAAACATTTCATGAACAAAGTTAAAATGTAAACAGCAATCTGGACAAAGATATTTGTAACAAAAATAATCAAGGACAAATATCCCTAATATAAAGAGATCTTTTAAATGAGTAAAGCAAAAAAGACAACAATAGAAAAGTGGACAAACAACATAAATAATTTGTAATAAACAAGTGAAAAACTAACCTCACTGATAATTAAAAATTCAACTTAAAAGAAGATACTATTATTTCAACCAACACATTGACAAAGACTCAAATGGACACTACAGACTGCTGGTGGGAAAATCATCTAGGACAAGCCCCCTGAAGAGCAATTCAACAATATGTGGTAAAAAATCTTTATAATTAGAGGAAAAATAAGGCCACTTCCATTTTGAAAAATAGAAGAGGCAAACACACGTGATGCTTTTGAGAATGCATTGTTTTCTCTTCCTTCTATTGTTTTCAAATATTGTTTATTGACTTCTCAAAGTTTGGCAGACCTAGTGGCTCTTATTAAAAGGAAAAGTCCACGTGCTTCTTTCTCAGTAGCTTGATAAGATTTCCTAGAGGGAAGCTTGCTTGATTAGAATTGTTGAAACAAGTCTGCATAGTCCATTCTGCTTAATCATTGAAATGCCAAGTACATCTTGCTGGCAATGTATTTCCTGAGTGACCTTATTATCAAAACATAATATGATAACCAAAATGGATATATTTATGACTGGATCATGAGGGTGAGGGACCACAGGGCAGATAGATTAAATTGGTCACTGGAGCAAGGAATTCCTTGCATTTGATCACTACTTCATAAAACTGCTCAGGGTCATTAGCAGTTAAACTAATTCAGGAAAGGAGACTAAGGTTTAAGTTTTGAGCAACATGTTAAGTTCATAAATTATTGCGAAAAAAATTGTTTTACGATAACGCTTTTAGATATGCATAGATGTTTGACTCCAACCCCTTTTAATGAGAGATAAGGAAACTGAAATATAGGAATTTTGACTTTCTCAAGGTCATATAGCTTATTAATTCAGATATATGACTTTACAGACAAGCAGCAGCTTTGTGCTGCATATCTCCCTAGAACCCATAACAATACCTGTCTTAAGGTATTTCCCAAGATACCTGTTATATAAGAGCTCATGATTTTTGTCTCATCATGCCTCTGGCACCTTTAGGTTTTGGGCTTTCAGAACACCAGCAGCTCACTACTCATCAATTCTGTCTGTTATTCCAGGTGATGGAGGGAGGCTGCTTATAGAGTAGTGTGTGGTGCTCATGTGTCTTATGAGGGATCTTGGGAGGGTAGTACATGGTGGGTATGATGCCTAGATGCTTCTCACTGGTCTGAGAGCAGGGACATTTTGTGAATGGGTAGGGAGCAGTGATATGAGTAAAATCTCACTCAAGACTTTGCGTGCTAACATTCTTGTGCCTTTTTCTGGGGAAGTTCTTTTTCGGAAGAAGCCACTCTTGAAAGATTACCCAGAGTGAAGGTAGGCACTAAGCATTTTAAACCAAGCTGGCCATCTAGATCATCTTTTGCCATTTGGCTCTGCAAAGAATGTGCTTCATCTCTTTGGTTGTTCTTCCAAGTGCTCCTTTTCATATATGGGGTACAAACAAATGAGTTTCCTTTATTCTCTCATACCCACAGATAAAGAGGGGTGAGCTCAAACATTATATATAATTCTGTTAATTAGAATGTAAGTGTAAATAATAGCAATGACTGTGCTTTATTTCCAACTTCTATTTGGTGATTGCTAGACCAAGCAATTTAACTCACAATGCATTATTTAACGTGGTCATCACACTGTCCATTTGTAGCTCTCTGTTCTTTAAACAGCCAAGCCAATGATATGCTCATGTCCTTGCTTCATATTATCCCTTGTAGTTTCCCTTACATACTCCACTATGATTATGGAAATTCTGTTTCTCCTTCCCTTTCTATCTGGGCTCAGGCCTTGATATGTGTAAGTTTTGTCCCCTCCCTCACATCAGTCTTTCTAACTAACTTCCCATGCTTTTATGGGCTTATTCCTCATTCTCTCCTAATTTCTTCTTTTCAGAACCCTCTTTCTGTTATTTCTTCTGCTTCAGCCAGTCCTAGAGCATTCTTTAACATTAATATGCATGAAAGCTACACAAATCAAGATATTTTTATTAATGTTACATAGGAAGTTGTTATTCACAAGGGATAATTTGTTAGCAATAATTTACCTTCAGCTTGAAGATTTATTTTCAATTTCCAATCAAAACTGTTAACCCCAGTCATTCTCTGAGAAATAGCCACCTTGGAGGAAGGACCTACTTTTCTCCTAGATTGTTGTACAAAAGAGCAGAATTTGAAGTACAAATTACACTCAATGTGGGGGTCAAACCAGATACTTAGGAACAGAAAGATGGTCTGACTTGACTTTCTTCTCAGTTTTTTCATATTCGTTTTTCTATTCTGGAATTTGGTGCCTTAAGAGGGAATAGTGACTACTACATTAAGGGATTGGAAGAATTTGTCATGAGTACAATGATTATAAAGAGTGTTTAATATACTAAGAAAAGGTCAGAATCTTGGCTACATAAAATCTTGAACTAAATTCCAGAAATTTTTTGTAAGTGCTTTATTCAAAAGGAGAGTTATAAAAGGTGGATTTAAAATATGTATGTGGAATGGATTGGACACCATTTTCTAAAATATTCTTGAAAAGAGTCTATATAATGATGGTATGTAATTGCTTCCTTTTACCTAACTTATTTTCCTCACTAATAGTGGTTGATTTATTCGCTTAGTTTGGTTCACACCAAACTGAAGGTTAGATATAACCTCCCATGCTGTGTGTGATCTAGACCTAATTACAGAAGCAATTGTCTACGTATTTTTCTACCTACAGCCCAATTAAACTGATTGACAAATTAGGAATAATGACACCAATATGACTTGCTCTATAAACTATCATGCAACTATGACAATCATTAATGCATTAATGTTAATTTTAATATAACCATTATAGTTACTGGCTATAGAAAGAAAATAAATGACAATAATAATAATAATAATAATAATCATAGTTACTTTTATTGAGTGTGTCCAACAATCCATAAACTATGTTAAATGTTTTATAAATGCATGGTATATATTCCCATCTTATAGATATAATCATGCTGTTCTTGAATTTTTCCTTAAGACATGGTCTGACTTCTTTTCATCTAAAATTTGGGTTTATTTGAAACTCAGCTCTCTAGGTTTTAGAAAAAGGGTGGAAGCTCATGAAATAATTTTTTACTTTATGGATTTTCTAGTACTTGATAGTTTTAATTTGCATACAGAATTCACTATAAAATAAAAAAAATTACCTACAAGGATATATCAGAGTCAAAAAGGTAAGCCATATTTAAAGCCATTTTAACTTGTTAAACCTTGGAAATTATTTTTATTATTTTAAATATATTAATATTATATATTACATGTGCTATATGCAATATAATATATAATAATATAATAATATGTTATAGCATTAACATGTGCTGGGCTGTCCTTTGTAGAGAATAGTGAGTTGATGGATGATGCTCTTCCACCATAAATACAATAAGGACAGTAAGCTGATTTCAAGAGAGGAATTGAATTAGTTTTGAGTCATCCATTGTTTTATACCATATTCCCCTTATGATTAGTTCAGGTTATAAAACAAAATTTTTCTTGTGGAAAGCTAACTGCTCTTAGTGACAACAAATCTTCACTTGCTTCTCTAGAACTACTTGCTTTGACCAGCCCAGACCACATGTGATTTACAATTCATATAACATTGATGTATACTTAAGATATATTTCATGGGAGATTTTTAAATTAAACTTATTTTAAAATAGAGATCAGACAAAATTAAACTTTTGTCTGATACTATTTTCTTTAAATAACTAATGAGTATAATAGGAAAGAGGAAGCCCTGCGCCTCCTCTGGGGAAACTTAATGAACAGCTCCCCCACTGCCCCCGTGTCAATTGCAGACCTCTTAAAAAAGATCTGGAAATAAAAAGAACTAGCATCTCAGTGGGACCCACACTTTGCAGGGGAGAGATCCTACTTTCTTTTTCTCTGTTTGCATACACTGACTATCTTTGAAGGCATGAGATTGTTGGGTCTGACATATGACTAGTTGCAATATGATAACCACCTGGGGTAGTGGGAAGTGGCATTAAATATGGTATGGTTGTTTAACTGAATGTATTTAATAACAGCTATATGAGTGCAGCATTTTTGTTGTAGTGAAAAGCTAGAAACAAGCATACATTACACAAAATATCTACTTTAAGATTCCGTTAGAAAAATTAGAAGACTATGTTCAAAACATTAACAATGGTTATCTCTTTTTGGAAAGATAAATGTGTGACTTTAAATTTCTACAATAAGTATACGTCATATTAAATAGAAAAAAAGTTGAAGTTATTTTAAAATGACTTAATGGATGAGTTAACATGACTAAATAAAAAAGAAATATTACTTTTAAACTCAGAATTTAATAAGATATTTCTGGACTTCAGAATGTCAAAATTCTATGTATATATGTGAATATTTATAGCCTCTATATTTATATAGAGACATATATAAAAATATGTGTCTTCGTATTTTTAAATAAAACATTTCTTGGCTAGTATATGCCTGGACATTCTGCTTTCCCCAAAATGCATTTGTTTGGTTTATTTAAAAAATTTGAAACAATCACAAACCTACAAAAAAGTAGAAAGTACAGCACAGAGGCTTCCCTTGGCTCCAACCATTGGAGAGCAAATTTCAAACCTGATGTGCAATCATCCCCAATTTCTTATTGTGCATTACAAACAAGGATATTTGACATGACTATGACATGACTATGATAAGCATCAAGATTAGGAAATTAACATAGAGACATGACTACCATCTAATTCTCAGAACCCATTCAAGTGTCCCAATTCTCCTGGCAATGTCCTCAATGGCCAAAGGATTTATTCCAGAATCACACATTGCATTTAGTTGAGTATCTTTAGTTTATTTAAGTCTGGAACACTTTTAAAGATTATTTAAATCTTTATTTTGCAGAACGTGACCTTATTTGGGATCTGTCTGATGTTTCCTCAAGATTAGATTTAGGTTATACACCTTTGGAAAAACATTTGTTTTTAATGCCCCAAAATGTCTTTTTTTTTTTTTTTTGATACCAGAATTATAACGTGATTGACACAAGAAGGTTGTTATCTAAACTTGGATTTCTATATGACTTCATCCTTTGTAACTTTAATATCATTTTTGACCTTAATCCAGCCAGTTTTGCTGCATGAATTGTGGTAGGAAGTCTCATCATTGATTACCCTTGTGGTCTAGTTCAGGGTTTCTTAACCTCAGCACAATTGATGTTTTGTGCTGGATAATTCTTTGTTGTGCAGGCCTTTCCTGTGCATTATAGGATATTTATCCTTATGTGCCCTTAGCCTCTACCCACTAGATACCAGTAGCACCTCCCACTCCAAGCTGCTGATAACCAAAATGTCTCTAGACAATGCCAAATATCCCCTGAGAGTGAAATTGCTTCCCACTCCCACTCCAAGCTGCTGATAACCAAAATGTCTCTAGACAATGCCAAATATCCCCTGAGAGTGAAGTTCTCTAGTTGAGAACTCCTGGTGTAGCTCAATTCTTTTGCTGGTATTCAAATCCTCATGAAAGAGAAATGGAATAGGTTATGGAATTTCTTTTCTTCCAGCTGACTCTCATCTCCTTTTAAATATAACCAGAATATTCTAATTTTAACAACTATATTCTTAGAACGGTATTTTCTTTAAATACTGAATATGCCTAGTTCTAACTTAAGTTTCCAGTGGGCCCTTGGAACTATTTGTCATTTTACTTGTAAGCCCCAGTCTTGGTGAGCATCTTACTTGAATAAAAAGCAAATAAAAAGCTTCTTTGGTGTTTCTCTCTCTTTAAATGTTCATCTTTCAAAGGCTATTTAAAAAAAAACAAAAAAACAAAAAAAACAAAACCAGATACCTTATATTTTGCTTCATAGTAAATGAGACTTTCTGATTCCATTGTTTCTTTTGTTCCTTAAAGGCACTTATTGTTTGGTGTATACATTTTGACAAATAATTATTTTCCATTTAATGCTCGATTTTATACCTTTTTGTTTGTTTGCTCATTTTCACCTTTTTGTTTTGTGTTCCTATCTAATTGAAAACTCTTGCAGGCAGAGATGGAGCTCATTTGTGTTCCTTACAACTTTGACATATGGCTAAACTATATGGAGTGGATACTCAGTAAATATTGGATTCAATTCGACTGATTACGCTCAAAGTAATCAGCGTATTTTAGAACTGAATATTTTAGAACATGACAGATTCCCACCTACCTTACCTCTAGAAAGTGCAGAAAGAAATTCACTAACATATAACAACTTTTCTAGTATTTTATATTTGTTAGTCATTTGCCTTGATATTCTCATGAAACAAATGGAAGCTATACCTATTCTATCAATGGAAAGGTGGGCTTATTGTATATACTCTAGTGTCATATGGCTAATGCTCTGACTTAAACCGTCCTACCTAGAGGAGTTCTTTTCTCCTCTATAGCATTTTCATTTTGTGAATAAAAATGTGGCCAAGTTCTTTTCAACAATTTCAGAATGATGGGCTCCAGATATATGTTAACACTTATAATTTACTGTAGCAATCAGCTGTATTTTTCTCTCGGTAAGTTTGGTTAATTATAACATATTGTGGCTTTTTCAAAAGCAGTTTTTACTTTTTACTAAGTCCAGGATACTCATGTTTTATTTTTTGTTTACTGTCAAAATGATATGACATTTCTACAAATTTTGACAAATATGAAGTTAATGTAAGATTTAGTTGTTATCATGGACAAATACTCAAGGCACCCACAAATATTTTGCCAAGAAAAAAATAATTTTATTTTGGGCTTAATGAGAAAAAAACACTTTATTAAAATTAACTACGAACCAAGCAATTCTTTTTTTTTTTCTTTTTTCTTTTCTTTTTTTTTTTAGGCTAGGCAACCCTTGGTTGACCTCACAGATTGCAAGGACCTTGTCAACTTACGATCCTTTATTTTTAAATTTTATTTTATTCTTCATGCCTACAGCACCTGGTCTTCCTAGGTGGTCTCTCATCTAAGTACTAACCAGGTCCGACCCTGCTTAGCTTCCAAGATCAGATGAGCTCGGGCTTGTTCAGGGTGGTATGGCCGTAGACCCAAGCAATTCTTTCAGTACCAAATTGGTAAGCTTCCTTGCAGTGCCTGTAGTATTTCAAGAATATTGTTTTGATATTAAAACCTAGATGTAAATGTAAATATGTTTAATTATTCTAAATATTCAGTAAATAAATCAGATGAAATTCTTCATTAATAAATAATGAAATTGGTATGAAAATGTCCTAAGAACACACTGTTGTTCTTAAAAAGATAGGAATAGCAATTAGTGAGTATTTGGATGAACTTAGAAGAACAGGATGATATGTTTCTACTTGCCATGTGGTGTTGTGTGATCTTAAATGCCAGCATTGTTATAAATATAGTGATCCCATAAATATATCTAAGGCAGGCTTGGGGCTTTGGCCTGTTGGCCAGTGGTATACCTGGAAAACTGACCTTCCATTCACCTCATCTCACAGTAAACTCAGAAACATTTGGGGTTGTCACCAATCATACCTGTCCACTGGAAGGTACTAATCTAAGACTCTAAAACAGAGATTGGAAGAAACAGCATACTGCCAAATTCAGTCTTTTGGCTATATTTTTACTTTTCTATTTTCTATAACTATTCCAATATTTTCTTACCTTTCTAATTAAAGTTTATACTCTTAAGTAAAGGGAGTAAAAACAAGAGGGTTTAAATCACCTTTAGAAATAGCAAGTGGAAGTATCTTAAAATGATCTCAGTATAAGCAGGTAACTTTATAGGGGCCAAAACCCAAGAAATTTGGTGCAGTCACTGGGAGAGCTTCTAGTTGTCTTGCTATTCACAGTAGTCTTCAAGCTCTTTAACTGTTTTCTTACCTTACATACTGGAAGTTAAAGGAGCATAAATCCTTTGCTTGTCCTTATTGAGATCTTTCAGAAATTAAATCTCCTTCATATTTAATCACCCTTGTGGTGATTAAAATTTCTCTTAGAAACTGTTGTATTAAGGTAGGGAAAGTACATAAGATTCAATTTCTATTTATATCATATGCAGCTTTTGTTTATTATAAATGGAAATGGTTTTCAAGAAAGGCTCCATTATTTTCTTTTAAGTGTAATATAATGAACTCAGTCCTTCCATTTTAATTTTAAAAATCAACTTTCTACTTATTACTTTTCCATTACCGATAAAGGGGTTTCTTTTTCTTAAAATTCCATTGAATATTTAGAGATTTTCATTTGGATTCTGCTTTCATTATTCATTTATTTGACACATTTTTTATGTTATTATATCATACATAAGTACTTTGGGGTTAGCAAAGCAAATTCAGAAATAATCTTTCTGTAGGGATCTTCTATAAAGTTAAGAAAACAACACATGATCTCAAGTTTTGTCAGTTTGAAAGCAGCTAGACCTGACTTCGTATCCAAACTCTAACTGAAAAGTCCTATGCTCTACCATGCCCACAGTCTTCCCCTAAAATATAGACCTCACTTTAAAAAGTAGGAAAATATTGAAATAGCTGATGAGAAAAGAAAGGTAAAAATATGGTTAAGAGACTTTGGGATTTGAAATGTGCTGTTTCTTTCGATCTCTATGGGGCTCAAGATGGGTATTTGGAAGTTAAGATTTATGATGTACTTTATATTATGTTTCTGTAACCAATATATGTGTTGTGGAAATAATTTGATGCTTTTAGTTCTTGAAATATTTCTTCTTAAATAAATCCATTCAGTCCATTAACCATAGTTAATGTTTTCCCACTGGTTTGTACATGTCATAGCTAAAGACCAATGTAGACTAATGGGGAAGTAGAAAGAAAAATTAGTACATTCATGAATTATTCTCTGTTCTCACTTTAGACAAGTTAATTTTCCTTAAATTATCAGGTTCTGTTTTAATCATAGGCCATTTGTGGTTATCAAGAAATAAATGTTTATATGTTTGGTCTTCACGGTTTTTACATTTCAATTTGTCCTTTAACACCCTATTACAAAACAGTCAATGTGGGAATCAAAATTCTAAAACATGGATAATTCTTTCTTAAGTTATAAAAATTTTCTCCCAATGAATATTGAACTAAGAGTTGATAAAGACTACTCTGTTAAATTAATATTCAAATGCTATAATTGCATTAAGAGGATGACTCTTGTTTTCAGAGTAATAATATTAGTAATTAAAGAGCACATATGTCATAGCATCCTGGGTGGGTAATTCAAACTTCATCCTAAAATAGCCACACACACAAAAAGCCCCACCCAAGATTACTTTTTTTTTTTTTTAACCTTTCATTTTTTAGGACCAGATAGTAAAGGATATGGTGTAACCTGTAGTTTCTTTGGATTCTCTAGTACTATGAATGAAGAAAAGAAATTGCTTAAATAAAGAAATAAATAGCCTAGATTTATAAACTCTGTTATTTCATTGATTTCACCAATTTAAAGCAACTTTGCTGACAGTACTTTATTGTAACTTCATCACTTGTCTTTCACATATATGACATATATTTATGAATTAAAAAGAATTTAAAATTACCTTAGAAATTGATTCTTTTTATTACAAAATTAAAACTTAATAGATCAAACTGAAGTACCCTTTGATTATTCCCCTCTCCAATGCCTCCTATCTCAGTCCTTTCTCATAAATAGTCATTATTAACAATATAATGTATATGCTTACAGACTTTTCTCCATGGGGTAGAAAAGATATCTATGTGTGTATATATTTTAGCACAAATGATGTCTATGTTATTTCACTTAAAGATCTGGCTTAGGCACTTTTTCATGTCAATACATATAAGTCCACTTCATTTTAGAAAAGTGCAATGTAGTCTTCCATAGAAAGGGTACACAATTTTTTTTTAGCCATTCCTGTTTTTTAAAGTTAGGTTGATTTGAATTTTTTACTGTTACAAATAACATTGAAATGAAAATCCTTGTCCTTGCTCCTTTGGCATATGGTATAAGTGTCTCTCTTGGGTGGATATGAACAGTAGAGCTTTGGGTGATGGTTTATGCAAAATGACCTCTTTAGTGGCTGAACTTGTACCTACATTCCCTCCAGCTGTGTATAAGTATACTCACTGATTTTGATTTCTTCTGTTAAAGTGAGGTTGAAAACAAGTTTATATAAATCTTGACCATTTTTAGTATTTCTTCTGTGAATTACCAGTTTATATCCTTGGCCCATTTTTCAATTACATTATTTTCCTTCTTTTATTTAAATGAACTATTAATTCTTATCCTTTGTTGTTTATGTTGCTTGTCCTATAACTTTTCATTTATTTATTTAATTTTTAATTTAAAAATTTAAAATTGCAGTTGGCATACAATATTATACTACTTTCAGGTATACAACATAGTGATTAGACATTTATATAATTTATGAAAGGATCACCCCAATAATTCTAGTACCTATCTGACATCATGCATAGTTATTATATTATCGACTATGCTATACTTTATATCCCCATGACTATTTTGTAACTACCAATTTGTACTCCTTAATCTCTTCCCTTTTTTCCACCCACACCCACAATAACCTCCCATCTGGCAACCCTCAAAATGTTCTCTGTATCTATGAGTTTGTTTCTGTTTTGTTTGTTTGTTTATTTTGTTCTTTAGATTCCACATGTAAGTGAAATCATATGGCATTTGTCTTTCTCTGTCTGACTTACTCTACTTAGCACAATACCCTCTAGGTCTACTCATGTTGCATATGCAAGCTTTAATTCTTTAAAAAAAATTTTATGGCCGAGTAATATTTCATTGTATATAGACACCATTTCTTCTTTATCCATTTCTCCATTAATGGACACCCAGGTCTCCCCCATATCTGGGCTATGGTAAACACTGCTACAATGAGCATATGGATGCACATGTCCCTTCAAAATAGTATTTTGGGTTTCTTCAGATAAATACTCAGAAGTGATTTTACTGAGTCCTTCTTTTTCTCTTGTTATAGCCTTTGGTTTAAAGTCTATTTTGTCTGGTATAAGTATTGCTACCTCAGCTTTTCTTTTTTTTTTCATTTCCATTTTTATAAGATATATGTTTTCATCCCTTTATTTTCAGTCTGTGGTTTTTTTTTAATCTAAAGTGAGTCTCTCGTAGGCAGCATATGTAAGGATCTTGTTTTTTTAGCCATTTGGCCACCCTATGTCTTTTGATTGGAACATTTAATCCATTTACATTTAAAATAATCGTCGATAGATAAATACTGATTGTCATTCTATTATTTATATTATTGATCTCTTCTTCTCCTTCTCTTTATGCCTTTAAGATTCCCTCTTTGTCTTTAGTGTTGAAATGTCTTGCGGTGGGCTTCTTTGGGTTCATCTTGTTTGGGACTCACTGCTTTTCCTGGACTTGTATGTCTAGTTCCTTCCCAGGTAAGGGAAGTTTTCCATCATTATTTCTTCAAATGGGTTCTCAATCCCTTGCTCACTCTATTCTCCTTCTGCTATGCCTATGATGCGAATACTGGTACACTTGATGTTTTTGCAGAGGCCCCTTAAACTATCCTCATTTTTTTGAATTTCTTTTTTTGTTGCTGTTCTGATTGGGTGTTTTCTGCTACCTTATTTTCTAAAAAGCTGATTTGATCCTCTGCTTCATGTAATCTAGTATTGATTCCCTCTAGTATATTCTTCATTTCAGTTATTATATAATTTATTACTGACTTTTTTTTATGTCTTCTATCTCCAGTTTTGTATTTTCTATCTCTTTGTTAAAATTCTCACTGAGTTCATCTACCCTTCCCCTAAGTTCAATGAGCATCCTTATAACCAGTGTTTCAAACTGCATCTGATAGATTGTCTTCATTTTGTTTAGTTCTTTTTCTGGAGCTTATTCTAGCCTTTCATCGGGACATGTTTCTTTGTCTCCCCATTTTGGATCTCTCCTTTTGTTTGTAAGGCTGCTATGTCTATCAGTCTTCGTAGAGAGGCCTTATGTGATAGGTGTTTTGTGGGGCCCAGTGGTGCAGTCTTCCTTGGTCACCTGAGCCAGGTGCTCCAACTATGTTCCTTGTGTGTGTTGTGTGTGCCTTTATGTTGTTGAGCTTTGGTTGCTGTTTGCATGTCAGTGGGAGGGATTGACCCTTGGGCTGATTGGTCATGAGGACTAGCCAGAGACTACAGTGGAAAAGTTGTTGTGCAGGGGCTAATCCTATGGAAGAGGATTCACTTTAGCAGGGCTCTGGTGCCTTCTTAGTTTGCCCCTTGGGTGTATTGCCCTCAGATGCAGCCCTGGGTGGTGCTCTGGCTTAGTCGAAGCTGGCCACTGGGCATGCAAGCCCTAGGGCCTCCTGTGAGGGGCTCTGCCACGGGCTAAGTTCAAACGCGGCCTTTGCCCTACCCCAGTCTACCTGGCATAAGCTGCCAAGCACTTTGCAAATGGCTGCTACCCATTCTAGGCTTGAAGATGCCTTGAGAGGCCAAGGTGTGAATTGAGGCTGGCTACCACTAGTGCTGGGCTTGGGACTGCTCAGCAAGAGATATGAGACACTCTAAGGACAGATGATGCTTGTTTGGGGTTTATGAACCTTTGAGAGAATTTAGGAAAGTTTGCAGCATGAGCCAAGATGAACCGTTTCTATGGAAAAACCACTGGAAGCTGCTTGGATGGACCTGCAAGTTGTGTAGGGAGGGATCTCAGGGAATCACCAGGGTGGGGCAACCAGTGTTATCCAGGTTGATGGAGACTCAGCTATGGCAACTGCCTGTGTCTGCATGCTGGGAGTGGGGAGGGCTTAACAAAGAAACAATGGATTGTACCAACACTTCTGTCTAGGAGAGAGCTGCCTCTCCAGCCCTCATCCTGAATCTAGACAATTCAGTTTCTCCCCGAATGTCCCAGTGCATTTCAAGCTGCTGCCCCAGTGATGGAGCTCAGAGCAAGGGAGTTTGTCAGCCAGTAAGTCCATTTGTGGGTCCTTTAAGAGGAATATTTGGAACTCTCGCAGCACTCTGTTTCACCTAGCCAGAAACTCCACTGGTTTTCACAGCCAGAGTTGTGAGGACTTTAAAAATTTTTTTTAATTTAACAATTAGAATTGATATTCAATATTATTTTATATTAGTTTCAGGTGTATAGTATATATAGTATAGTAGTTTGAATTTAGTGTGGGGACTTCTCTTCCCAGCACTGGAACCCAGGACTGGGAAGCCTGATGTGGGGCTGAGACCCCTCACTCTTCAGGGGTGGGGATCTTCCGCAGCCAAGGTATTCCTCCCAATTTTTAACCACCACACATGGATCTGGGACCAGCCCGTTTTGTGTCTCCACACCTCTAACCAGTCTCAAGGTATGCTTCTTTATGTCTTTAGTTGTAGAACTTCAGCTAGACCTCAGGTAATTTTCAATGATGGTTTTGCTGTAGTTTAGTTGTAATTTTGATGTGGTCATGAGGGGAGGGAAGCATAGTATTTACCTCTGCCATATTGACCTGAAGCTGCCTTTGACACATATTTAGATAGCTTAGTAGCTTCTCATTTTACATTATGTTTGTTTAAAATATGAACTTCTTAAAAATCATATGATATCATTTATATGTGAGATATAAACCTAAAAGTAACAAATGAACAGGACAAACAGAGATTCATGGACATGGACAATGGACTAGTGTTTACCAAAGGGTAGAGGGGAGTGGGGAGGAGGAAGGTAGATGAGGGAAAAAAATTAAATCATTTCTTCAATTAAAAAACTTAGTTAAAAAAATACTCGGAAGTGGAATTGCTGGGTCAAAAAACTAACTAAATAAATAAAATATGAATTTCTTTTTTATAAAGAATGGGGAACAGTTGCTGACAAATTTCTGTGGGCCTGGTAATTTTATGGGGACTGAATATTTAAATACTATTTAAAATTTTTTTCTGCTTTTGTTGGATTGATTTAATTTTCTTCTACTTTTTTTCTCTAAAGGTGTAGAAATTATGAATTGTATTTGTGTTTTTCTAGCAATTGCTTTTTAATTTTAACATATGCAACTAGATATATATTTTTATTAATATCCAATTAGCGTCTCTCTACAGTCATCGAACAAAAGAAAATCTATATGCTTTAATTTTACTTGAAGCATGCCCTTTCATTACCATTTCCTCCCATGTTAACATTATTTGGCCTTTTAGTACTACATTGTTATTTTAAAAATTATCATATTTTGCTTTAAAAAACACTTAACTAGGATTGATGATGTAATTTAATGCATTTCTTTGTTCATCGTCGCTTCTCAGAGCTTCTTTATTATTATATTTATTTTTATTTTGAATGATATAATTATTTTAAAGAGTTATTGTAGATGGCAAACTTACTGGTTCCTTCATGTTTCAGTGTCATACTTTAATGATAGTTTAGCTGGGTATAAAATTACAGTTTTAATATTTTTTTCTTGCTCCTTTTGTTTCATTCACATATTGTAAAGAGATTCTCTGTAGATCTTTTTTTTTTTTCTTTAAGATTTTAGGATTTGTTTCCTTTATCTTCATCTTCTGAAATGATTATATAATGTCTAGGAGTGGGTTTAAAAATTTTATCTTACTCAACACTTGGTTAGTCCTTAAATCACAGCTAATCTATGTATTATCTTCTTTTATTATCCTTAATAACTCTTTTAGTAACTCCAATTACATGGGTGATCGAATGTTTAGGTCTGTTTTACATGATTCCTAACTTTTATTTTATATTTTATATCTCTTCATCATTTTTTATTGCATTCTGGAAAAACTTCAGCTCAATATTCCAATTTAGCAATTTGTTCTTTGATTATGTCCATTCTGTTATTTAACCCACTTATTGAGTATTCGATTTCAATAATCAAAATTTTAATAGTTGTATGCTTCAGAACCTCAGGATAGGGTTTAAAAATAAGTTTAACAGACCATTTTTCAGGACTGCCTTTTATAGTTGTGTATGTTGTTTACTGTATGAAGGCACTAGCAAGGAGGTAGGTGAAAACCGATCATTTTCTATAGCTTTAATTTCCTCTCAAGTATCTCTGTGGATATGTATTATACTTATTCTACAGTTTCATTCTTGCTTCTTTATTAATTTTGATTCTTAGATGTCAGTTCCTCATTTTTTAAAAAACAAAGAACTCTGTTTTTTCTTTTTATTGGTACTGGCTTTCTTCCAATGAGTAGTGATTCCTGAGTGTTTTCTCTTGTAGCTGAGATTCCTTGTTAGGTTGTTTTTTGTTTGTTTTATGTGTTCTTAGAGCTTCTTAGAGAGAGGGCTGGTTTTACTGTGGAAGCTTGTATTTCAGTATGATTTCAAGAGCATGTATAAGAGAAGGGGCTGCCACTGGGCAGGTTGCCTCAGGGGCTAACTTCTGTGGCTGAAGGGATGTCTCACTTCTCTTGAGTAGTTCCAGCCACCCATGGCATCCAGGATGCTGCTTTGTTTTTTTGACCTAAGTTCTCCTACCCACTGCTTCCAGCTGGAGGCATCAAATCCTGTTTCTGTTCTTTGACTCAAAATGTGGCCTATGTTGGTGGAGGGAATGTTGGTAGGGGTGCAGACTTCAGCTTTCTTGGCTGTTCTTGCTGTTGTCCTCTAACAATCACACTGTCTGTCATCCCCAGCTTTCCTCTTATCCTTGGTATCCATTCCTAACATTTTTGGCAGCACTCTCCTGTACTTCTTTTGAGCTGTGGTTTTAAATCTTCATTCTAATCCCATCTGCTTTTTGTCTTACAGTGTTTTCTCAAAGTTTACGGTCCTTCAAAGGTTGATATCATTTTCCAGTTATATGGATTTTAAAAATTCTTTGTAAATTTTAAGTGTTTGCAGTGGGAAGAGGAGACTAAAATCTATTCCCACTCTACCGTCTTGAAATGGAAATCTGTGTATGTATGCTTCAGAACCTCAGGAGAGAGTTTAAAAATAAGTTTAACAGACCAGTTTTCAGGACTGCCATTTATGGTTGTGTATGTTGTTTACTGTATGAAGGCACTAGCAAGAAGATAGGTGAGAACTGAAATTAAGCTCACTGTTTTTCACTACACTGTGTATCCTGGCAAAGGAAAGCTGTTGGTAGGTAGGAGATGTCCTTTCTCCCAATTTACATAATGACATCCTATGGGTCAGCAGTGGCTCTGGTCATTTGAGCTTTAAATTACATTATGTATGGTGATGTTTCCATGGGTGTATACTTATGTCAACACCCATCAAATTATTCACTTGAAATATAACTAGTTTATTGTACATTAATTATACCTCAATAAAGCTGCAAAATAAAGTTAAAAAAGTAAAAGAAATTACATTATGCAAGTAGCAAAGTAGGAAAATATTCTATTGGCTTTAAAGGATAAATTATGAAGCTTTTTATTTTATAAATTTGTTGATATAATATATAAAAGCTCTACTTTAGCTGACAAAAATTGTGAAAGAATGATGGTTAACAGAAAAGATGGTTAACAGAAAAGATGGTTAACAAGAGATAGTAACTGGATGTTAATAATCTTTTATGAGAAAAAAAAAAAGTAGTGTAGTTAACAACCCGCCTTGGGTATCTCAGGGAAAGTCCTAGGTAAAGGACTTTCTGTACTGTCCAGAATAGTACCCACTAGCCACATGTGGCTATTCAAATTGAAATTAATTAATATAAAATAAAATTAAAATTCAGTACTTCAATCATACTAGTTGCATCTCAAGTGCTCAGTACTCCATACTAGTGGCTACTGTACCAGACAGCACAGTTATAGACCATTTCTATCATTACAGAAAGGAGATGAACTAGATAATCTCTTAATTTAGGTTTTTTACATCCCAATAGTTTTAACTCTGTAGATTACTAGTACATCAAATATGAGCCTAGATTCTAATTGTCAGATTGCCTAATAGGAAATGGAGTATGGAAATATATTGAGTACAGAGGAGATATTCAGTAATTGATAAAATTATTGGTGAATGGATATATGAGCGGTTACATGTAGAAAGAGTAGCAGTGAATTCCCACTGTATTCATTCATCCACTCATTAATTCAACAGGATTTATGAAGTGCCTACCATGTGCTCAGTACTGCTTTAGGTGCTTGGGATATGTGAGTAAACTGAACAGACAAAGATCTTTTCCCTTGTCGAACTTATGTGCCAGAGGTGGGGGATATTATAAATAATAAGCATAATAAATAAGTCAGTCATATCTCAAATTTAGGGCAATAAGTGTTATGAAAAAATATAAAGCAGAATAAGATCAATCAGGAGTACTGGGTGTAGGTAGAGAAATGAGGATTATAATTTTAAATAGGGTGGTCAGGATATGCCTTACTAGGGTGATATTTGGTAAAGACTTGAAAGAGGTGGGGTATAAACAATGTGAATATCAGGGCAAAAAACAGTCTAGGCAGAGAAAACAGCCTGGGCACAGGCCTAACTCCAGGGCATGAGTGTCATGTTTGAAAAATAGAAAGATGTGTGACTGGAGCAGTGATCAAAGAGGGTAGTTGGAGAAGAGGTCTGAGAAGCAACAGACTGACATATCAAGGAGGGTCTTGTAGGTCATTTTGACTTTTACTTTGAGAGAGTATGAAGCAGAGAGGATTCATGATCTGACTGAAGTTTTAAAAAGGCTCAGTCTAGCTTCTGTGTTAAGAAGACAGTAATAGGACAAGGATGGAAGGAAGAAGAGCAGTGGAAGCTGTTGCAATATCCAGGTGGAAGATAATGGTGGCTAGGTCTAGGGTGGTTGCAATGGTCATGGTGGGAGATGGTCAAATCCTGGTATTTTATAAGTACAACTATAAAATTTCTGGATAGATTTGATGTGGATGTTGGAGAAAGAGAGTAGTCAGGTATGCCTCCAAAGTTTTCAGATTAGCAACAAGAAGGATGGAGTCACCATAAACAGAAATAGGAAGGGCCGAAGAGGAGCAATTTAAGGGAAAGAGCAGGAATCGAGTTGGACATGTTGAATTTAGGATGTCTGTTAAAGAAATTGAGTAGGCTGCTGGATATGCAAGTACAGATTTAAGAGAACAATCTAGGAGAGAAATAGTGTTATTGATAGGTAAGCAGATATGGTCTCTGTTAACAAACTGCATGTTTTTGTATATGAGAAGGTGTGAATTTGGCTGATTATGAGGTGAAATAAAAATGTCATCATTTTGTTCTTAGCACGAGTTAGAAGATCTGTCCATAAATTTTGCTTTGCAAACATTCATAAAATGTTTAGACTTTAATTTTTTTTCTTTTTAAAAAGGAGATGTTTCTCTGCAGGCCTGACTGTTCAGGGGTTTTCTGTGATTTTTGCAGAAAGCACTCTACCATTTTTTGTTAATACCAATGCCATGAACATATGCTGGTATTTTTATTCCTTCCAAGTCCCATAATATTTTTAGCAGTTAAACCCAGATTACTGAACTTTAAATAAATTTTATTTATCACTACAACAAAAATAATTTCTTTTTAAGTCATAGGAAAAAATTTTTTCTATTAATTTGAAAGACTAAAATAAGTAAACATAAGTATTTTAGCATCAGGCCTGATTCCTATAAAAAGTTAATTAAAATTGTGGAACTTTATCATCTTAGAAGGATGACATCAGGGTCTGATGTCTTAGATTCTTAAGGACAGCCCTGGAACCGTCCAATATCTGTGCCAGAATGACTTCTGTGAAGCATAATATTCCTTTTAAATATTTAGACATCATGATAGTTTTCCATGATTTTAATTCATAAAACATGAATTTGAAAAAAGCCACAGAAGCATGGCATTTTTTTTTCCAGCTTTCTCCTCTGTTCTCTACCTTGCTTTTAACCCCTGTTAAATACTCATCAGCCCTAATGTGAAAAACTCAACTAGTACCTTCTTTTAGACCATTTATAAACATCTTTGGATAGCAACATAAAGTCATAAGGAAAAAGTTCATCAACTCTGAGTTAGGGTCATGAAATCTAAAGGAATTAATATGAATTATCTAAAATAGGAAACATTAGATAGCTTATTCTGGGTTTAGGTATGTTGCTTTCATAATGCTTTTAATAATATTTCTCTTTTGTTAAGATTGTTTGGCTATTTTCCAGGTCAAATATATTATAGAGGCCCATGTTATGTACTAGGACACTTGTTTTATGATACCCAGAGCACTATTTAAGTTGTGGAAGCTTCAGAAGAATCATTTGAGTTAACATAGAAAACTCTCATTCAGTCTGTTATTTTTAGCTGATTTGCTTTCTTAATTGAATAATCCCAAACTGGACATTTATATTTAAAAAAAGATATTTGGCTACATTTACACTTGAACATAATTAACTAGTTATTTTTCTTTCTCTTTACTACACCTATTGCCCGCACCCCCCAGTATCTCATATATTTAACAACCAATCCAAATGATACCAGCTTCAGTGTTGAAGTTAGGTTCTGAGGCCTTTTGTAGTGCTAAGTTTGAACCCTTCAGTTTCTGCATTGTAAGGAAGCCCAGAGAATCCCAGGAAAGCTGCCACACAGTTGCAATGGTAGAGTCACCAGCTAAACAGAAGGACATTGACTTAGAACACATAACAGCTTTAAACAAATAATATGCCCATCATGGCATGTACCAACTTAATATAAATCCTGCTAATAACAAAAAATAATTGAAAATAAGACTACATTTTTATTGCTTAAGTCATATATATACATATTGTTATATATATAAATAGCTATGTACAACAGCTGCTTCAAAATATTTCTTTCCTTCCTCACTCTAAACTAAAAAATTCTGTCTAAAACTCAAGCCAAGCCTACTACTCAGTCCCTAAAGATATGAGATACTCAGAAAGGGCAGGTCCATGTGGGCTTCACAGTTGGTAGAGAGGTGAGAAGAGAAGTGATAGGAAGGGTTGTACCAAATATGGGGCATGAACGAGGAGGTTTAAGGCAGTAGGTAGAGAGGTGAGACATACTGCTGGGAAAGGACACTGCCAACAACCTTACCTATACCCTCATTCACTCTGGGGCTGGCTGTGCCTTTGCATAAGCCCCAGACCCCAATTGAAAGTTCTTGTAGTTGCCATTGAGAGAGTTCTCATAGGTACCTTCTGTCACCCCACCTGATCCACAACTTGCCCTCTCTTCCACTGAGCACATGTGTCACATGCACAAACTTTACATTTGGTAAAGTGGTACTCAGTAAGAATTGTTAAGTGTTTGTTTTGCACTAGGTGTGTCCAGGCACCTTAGCGCATACAATCTGGTGATTGCCTAACTTACCACCCCTAAAATCAGAGGGGAAAAAGGGTCTAAAGAAATTAAATAATTGCCTATGTCCCATGGATCTACAATCAAATTTTACGGATGTCCAGAAATGATTCTCCTACTAAATCATGTCTAAAGCTACAAGTTTCCTGAGGGAAATTACATCACAATCAGGACAAACTTCTCAACTGGTTCTGTGTTTTGAGAACAATAGATGTAATTTTTCTCTTTGCTCTAGGAAGGTTTGGGAAAATATTCATAATATTATGTTGAGTAAAAAAAGCCATACGATCTCATTTAAAAATATATATGTAAACATAATTTTAAGCAAACAAAAAATTCCCTGTCCAAGTTAATAAATACCATTCAATGGTGTTAGGGGAGGCAGTTAAAAAATGGATTCTGGAGCCCAACTACCTGGGTTTAAATTCTAGCAGAGCAATACTACACAAGTTACTTAAGTTCTCTGTGCCTCAGATTCTTCATCTTATAATAGGAGTGATAATGGTCTCTTCATAAGGTAGTTCTGATGATTATGCAAGATGATTTAGATTAGAACAATACCTAGCACATAGTAGGGCTGTATGTATTAGCTATTACTATTATAGTTTTTTGTGGGCTGAGGTTCTCTACAGCCCAGGTTTAAAGAGTAGGAGAGACTTTTTTTCTTGGAATTAGATTTGATGAGATGACTATAACAAAGTGAAAGATCAGGAAGGGAGGTCCGTGGGGGGTTATTACTGTAAACCCTACATTACTTATGTGCCCAATATCTTGGCCACAGAAAAATTTGAAAGTACTAAATATGTCTTCGTAAAGCAATTTGTCTGGGCCAGTTCTATTTTTATCAGCATGTCTTAATTCTCTTATAAACAGATCATGTCTACCAAAGCTGAAAAAAATAAAAAGCTATCAAATGTTCTACTTTAACAGATTTTTTTGTAACACCCAGAAAAACGCAGTCTTTTACAGTGTCTTTTGGCCATATCGCCTTGGTCATCTTTGAGATGATATATAAAAAGCCATATAAATATTTTATGGGGCACACAATGGAATCTCAGAAATAGGGGTTGACTTACCATTTCCAAAAAGGGAACTTTTCACCCAAGTATTAAATCAAGCCTTAGTGGAAAATGAAAACCATTATTAATAATTCTGATAATTATTTCCCTTCAAGGTAGCTGAAATTCCAAGGTATTTACTTTGTAAAATAATTTATTGATACCAAATTCTCAACTATAGAAATGATTTAATATCTAACATTACTCCTAGATAAAATTCAGCTGTCTGCTTTAGAATATGAGAGATTTTCCTCAAAGTAATATTGTTTCTTTTTAAAAATATATAAATGTACATAAAATGATCTTAAGTCATTAAAGAGGTATGTAATTGTATGAGCTTTAAAATGACAGAAAGGTGACTTTCTCCAAAGGGTGCTAAATTCTGGGGAGTGTCTTAATCCCTTTTAAATCTTCATATATTTGCTGAGACCTTGCAAGGACATCTTGACGATTTTAGTTGGTTTGATGATGCTTTATACTTCCCGAAGAAGTTGTTGTGGAGACTGAAACAGATACGCGTGGTTCCAACAAAAGACTCCTTAGATATGCTCTAACTTATTGGGCTGGGAGATTTTCTATTGTACTTCAGGTCAAGAGCCAATGGAATGAATTCTGGAGACTTCTTCTCATAGGATCACTGCCATTTGTGCTGGCTATTTTAGGGTCCAAGTGCTTTCCTAAATAAGATGAAAATTGGAGCGAGGAGTCAATAGTATTTCCTTTCTCGAAACAACATTTGATTAGAATTACTTGCAATTACTTGACTTACTTGAAGCGATTAATGTAAATATTTGGGAAAGTTGGCTTCCAGGAAATACATTAGTGCCTTGAGGATTCTGAAAATTATCTTCTAATTCTCTTGGGAATGCAAAGTGTGTGGGTAAACTAAATATTAAGAGACAGAAACTGTTTGACAATTGGAAGGCTGCAATTGAAACTCATCCCTGTTAATTCAGTGTATCAGAAAAAGCACCTGGAAATTATGTGTATGTATAGGAATGTGGACATTAATACAAATAACAATGATAGAGTGGATGTTCCAAGAAGATTAAAAAAATTTTTTAATAAATATTTTTGAATTTATTTTTTAATTGCAGTTGGTATGCAACCTTATTTTATATTAATTTCAGGTATGCAACACAGTGGTCAGACACCTATACAACCCATGAAGTGATCCCCCCATTAAGTCCAGCACACACCTGGCACAACACATAGTTATTATGATGTTGTTGGCAATGTTCCCCATGCTGTAATTTATATCCCCATAACTATTTTATAACTACCAATTTGTATTTCTTCCTCTTTTTTCCTATATCCCTTCCTCTTTTTCACCCAGTCCCCAAACCCCTCCCATCTGGCAACTATCAATTTGTTCTCTGTATGTATGAGTCTCTTTCTGTTTTGTTTGTTTGTTTATTTTGCTCTTCAGAGTCTGCATATAAGTGAAATCATATGGTATTTGTCTTTCTGACTTATTTCACTTAGCATAATACCCTCTAGGTCCTTCCATGTGGTCATAAATGGTAAAATTTCATTTTTTTATGGCAGAGTAATATTCCATTGTATATATGTATGACTTTTTCTTTATCCAATCATCTATTGCTGGGCACTTAGGTTGCTTCCATA
This sequence comes from Pteropus medius, assembly GCF_902729225.1. Taxonomy (NCBI): domain Eukaryota; kingdom Metazoa; phylum Chordata; class Mammalia; order Chiroptera; family Pteropodidae; genus Pteropus; species Pteropus medius. Next base: position 17,391,766 of record NW_024354500.1, read on the forward strand.
CCTTGACTTTTGTAAATAACACTGCAATGAATGTAAGGATGCATATATCTTTTCAAATTAGTGCTTTGGATTTCTTCAGATAAATACCTGGAAGTGGAATTGCTGGGCCTTACAGTAGTTCTATTTTTAATTTTTGAGGCACCTTAATACTATTTTCCATAGGGGCAGCATCAATTTGCAGTCCCACAATGTATAGAGTTTCTTTTTCTCCACATCCTAGTCAACACTTGTTTATTGATTTATTGATGATAATCATTCTGATATGTGTGAAGTGATCTCTCATTGTGGTTTTAATTTGCATTTCTCTGGTGATCAGTGACATTGAACATCTTTTCATATGTCTCTTGGCCATCTGTCCTCTTTGGAGAAACGTCTAAGTCCTCTGTCCATTTTTTAATTGTTTTTTTTGTTTTTTTTTTTTTTTTTTTTGGTATTGAGCTATATGAGTTCTTTATAAATTCTGGATATTAACCCCTTTCGAATGCATCATTGGTGAATATCCTCTCCTATTCAGGAGTTTTTCTTTTCGTTTTGTTGATAGTTTTCTGGACAAAAACTTTTAAATTTAGTGTAGTCTCATTTGTTTATTTTTTTCTTTTGTTTCCCTTGTCCAAGAAGGTATAGCAGAAAAAAAAATATTACTAAGAGCACTGTCAGAGAGTTTACTGCCTATGTTTTCCTCTAGGAGTTTTATGGTTTGTGGTATTACAGTTAAGTCTTTAATCCACTTTGAGTTTATTCTTGTGTATGGTGTAAGGTTATCTAGTTTCATTTTTTTTGCACATATTTGTCCATTTTTCCAAACACCATTTTTTAAATAGAGTATCTTTACCTCATTGGATATTCTTGCTTCCTTTGTCATAGATTAATTGACATATAGGCATAGGTTTATTTCTGGGCTCTTTATTCTGCTCCATTGATTTATTTATGTTTCTGTTTGTATGCTAGTACTATGCTGTTTTGCTTACTATTGCCTTATAATATAGTTCAATACCTTCAACTCTGTTCTTTCTCAAGATTGCTGTGGCTCTTTGGGGTCTTTTGCAATTCCATATAAATTTTAGGATTCTTTGTTCTAGTTCTGTGAAAAATGCCATTGGTATTTTGATAGGGATTGCATTAAATTTATTGATTGTTTTGGGTAACATGGACATTTTAATGATGTTAACTCTTCTTATCCATGAGCATGGTATATGTTTCATTTATTTGTATCTTCCTCAATTTCTTCTTCAACAAGTACAGGTCTTTTATTTCCTTTGTTAAATTTATTCCTAGGTATTTTTTTTTTTGATGTAAATGGGATTGTTTTCTTAATTTTTCTTTCTGAAAGTTCATTATTGGTGTATACAAGTATAACCAATTTCTGAATATTAATTTTGTATCCTGCTACTTTACTGAATTCATTTACTAGTTCAAACAGTTTTTTGGTGGACTCTTTAGGGTTCTCTACTTATAGTATCATGTCTTCTGCAAATAATGACAGTTTTACTTCTTCCTTTTCAATTTAGATGTCTTTTATTTCTTTTTCTTGTCTGTTTGCTGTAGCTAGGACTTCCAGTACTATGTTGAATAAAAGTGGTAAAGGTGGACATCCTTGTCTGTTCCTGATCTTAAGGAAAATGCTTTTTGCTTTTCCTCATTGTGTATGATGTTAGCTGTGGGTTTGTCATATATTGCCTTTATTATGTTAAAGTATGTTCCCTCTATTCCCACTCTGCTGAGAGTTTTTATCAGAAATGTATGCTGGATTTTGTCAAATGATTTTTCTGCATCTGTTGATATAATCATATGATTTTTATTCTTTATTTTGTTTATGTGTGTATGTATCATGTTAATTGATTTGCGGGTGTTGATCCAAACTTACATCCTAGGAATAAATCCCACTTGATCATGATGTATGATCTTTTTAACGTATTGCTGAATTTGGTTTGTTAATATTTTGTTGAGGATTTTTGCATCTATGTTCATCAATGTTATTGGCCTATAATTTTTTTGTGTGTGCGTGTGGTAATGTCTTTGGTTTTGGAATCAGAGTTATTGTGGCCTCCTAAAATGGACTTGGGAGCCTTCCTTCCTCTTGAATCTTTTCGGAATAGTTTGAGAAAGATAAGTGTTGATTCTTTAACTATTTGGTAAAATTCAAGCCATTTAGTCCAGGATTTTTGTTTATTGAGAGTTTTTTGATTACTGATTCAATTTCATTTATAGTAATCAGTCTGTTCAGATTGTATGTTTTAGAATTGATCTATTTCTTCCAGATTGTTCAATTTGTTAGCATATAGCCATTCTTAGTAATTTCTTATAATCTTTTGTATTTCTGTGGTGTCAGTTGTTACTTTTCTTTCATTTATGATTTTATTTATTTGGGTCCTCTCTCTTTTTTTGACAAGTCTGGTTAAAGGCTTATCAATTTTGTTTATCTTTTCAAAGGACCAGCTCTTGATCTCATTGATCTTTTGCATTTTTTAAAGACTATATTTCATTTATTTCCATTCTAATCTTTATTATTTCCTTCTACTCACTTTAGACTTTGTTTGTTGTTATTCTTCTAGTTTTTTTAGGTGCAAAGTTAGGTTGTTTGTTTGAGATTTTATTTTTTATTTTCCTGTTTCTTAAGGTAGGCCTGTATTGCTATGAATTTCCCTCTTAGGACTTCTTTCACTGTGTCCCATAGATTTTGGGATGTTGTGTTTTCATTTTCATTTGTTTCAAGGTATCTTTTTATGTCTTCCTTGATCTTATTGTTTACTCATTCATTGTTTAGTAGTATGTTATTTAGTCTGTATTTGTGTGTTTTTCATAATTGATTTCTAGTTTTATACTATTGTGGTCAGAAAAGATCTTTGATATGATTTCAATCTTCTTGAATTTATTGAGACTGGTTTTGTGGCCTAATGTGATCTGTTTTGGAAAACAGTCCATGTGTATTCGAAAAGGATGTATATTTCGCTGCTTTGGGGTGAAATGTTCTAAGAATATTAATTAAATTTATCTAGTCTAATGTGTCATTCAAGGCCACTGTTTCCTTGCTGACTTTCTGTCTGGAAGATCAGTACATTGATGTCAATGGGATGTTAAAGATTCACACTATGACTATATTACTGTTGCTCTCTCCCTTTATGTTTCTGAATATTTATTTTATATATTTAGGTGCTCCTATATTGAGTGCATAAATGTTTGTATGTGTTATATCCTCTCATTGGATTGATCCCTTTATCATTATGAGATGTCTTTCTTTGCTTCATTTTTAGTGTGTTTTAAAGTCTATTTTGTCTGACATAATATTGCTACCCCAGCTCTTTTTTTGTTTCCATTGCATGAAATATCTTTTTGCATTCCTTTACTTTTCATCTGTGTGCGTCTTTTGATCTGAAGTGGATTTCTTATAAACATGGGTCTTGTTTTCTTATCCATTTGGCTACCTTACATCTTTTGATTAGAGCATTTAATTCATTTACAGTTAAAGTGGTGATTTATAAGTATGTAATTATTATCAGTTTATTATTCATATTTATGTTATTTTTCTCCCCATTCTTTTTAAAGAAGTCCCTTTAACATTTCTTGTAGTACTAGTTTGGTGGTAATGAGCTCCTTTAGCTTTCTCTTGACTGAGAAGGTTTTTATCTCTCCTTTAATTTTAAAGGATGGCTTGCTGGATAGAGTAGTCTTGGTTGTAGGTCTTTACTTTTCATCACTTTGAATATTTCATGCCAATCTCTTTCGGCCTGTAAAGTTTCTGTTGAGAAATTAGTTGACAGTCTTATGGGCACTTCCTTGTAGGTAACTAACTGTCTTTCTCTTGCTGCTTTTGGTTTCTCTCTTTGTCTTTAACCTTTGTTATTTTAGTGATGTGTCTTGGTGTGGGCCTGTTTGAATTCATCTTTAGGACTCTCTGCACCACCTGGACTGGACTGACTTGTATGTCCATTTTCTTTTCCAGTTTAGGGAAGTTTTCTGTCAAATAAGTTCTCAATCCCTTGATCTCTCTGTTCACCTCTGGTACCCCTATGATGCGAATGTTGTTATGTTTGATGTTGTCCCAGAGGTTCCTTAAACTATCCTCATTAAATTTTTTTTTCCTTTTTGCTCTTTTGATTGGGTGTTTTTTCCACCTTGTCTTCTACATTGCTTATTTGACCCTCTCCTTCATCTAATCTGCTATTGATTCCTTCTAGTGTATTCTTCATTTCAGTTATTGTATTCTTCATTTTTGACTAGTTCTTTTTTATGGTTTCTATGTCTTTTTTAAATGCTTACTATCTCTTTGTTGAAATTCTCACTAAATTTCCCAAACATCCTTATAACCAGTGTTTTGAACTCTGCATCTAGTAGATTGCTTGCCTTCACTTTATTTGGTTCTTTTTCTAGAGTTTTCTCTCTCTCTTTTTTTTCTCACTAAGTTTCCTAAGCATCCTTATAACCAGTGTCTTTGTCTCCTCATTTTGGCTGCCTCACTGTTTCTTTCTATGTATTAGGTAGATTTGCTATACCTCCCAATCTTGGCAGGGTGGCCTTATGTAGTAGGTGTCCTGTAGGGCCCAGTGGCGAACTCTTCCCAATCACCTGAGCTGGGTGCTTCAGGAGTATCCCTTGTGTGCATTGTATGTACCCACCTGTTATAATTGAGCCTTGATTGCTGTTGGTACATCACTGGGTGGAATTGATTCTCAGGCTGTCTGGCTGTGAGGATTGGCCCGACCATAGTGGATGAGCTGCCCTGTGGGAGCCAACCCCACAGAGCAGAAATTGCCCTCCCCCCAAGGGGCTCTGGTGCCTGCTGAGACCACTTTTTGGGTGTGCCACTTGTGGGGCTAATTGTGTGGTGCTCTGTTGTGGTCTAAAGCCAGCCACCAGTTGTGTTGGTTCTGAGGCCTCTTGAGAGGTATTCTAGTGTAAGCCAAACTCAGCTGTTCTCTGTGTTTGGCCAGGAGCTACAAAGAATCTATGATTGTTCACTGCCTGTGCTAGACCTGGAGTCATGTGGGAGAGGCCATGCTGTGGAACCAAGGGCAGCTGCCACAAGTACTGGGCCTGGGGCAGTTCAGCAAAAGGCACAGGGCGCCCTGAGGCCTGTTGCTGCCTGCTGGCTGCCTATGAAGCTCAGCTACTAAAAGAGCCTTAAGGAGCATGTGAGTTGGGTGAAGCTCCAAGAGGACTTAAAAAACAATTCGTTCAGAGGTTAGCTGTATCAGTCCTGGAAAGGGCAATGTTAATGGCAGTGCCATATTTCTTTAGAAAGTTTTTCAGTGATTGAATGATGGGGCTGAGCAGGAACTGAGAAGGAAGTGCGAGACTCATTCCCGAAATCTCAAATAGGATATACCCTTCCTAAATTCATTTTTACGTTTCATGTGATTTCTTTTAGTAGGGTGAGTATTTTCTTAGATCATATAGTTAAAACAATTATTCCCTTTTAATCAATTTCTACCCAAAATTCATACGAATATTTAATAAAATGCTTTATGAAATTTAAAAACTGCATTTAAAAAAACCTCAGCTCATAATTTAAGAAAAAAATTCAGTAAGCAGTGGCAGGGAATCATTGCAGACACTCACAGAAGAGAAGCAATAAAAATTGGTCTGTTGAAATAAAACCAAGCAGGATCGGAGACAGTGTATAGTGTCATTAGATTCTTAGGTCATTAGATTATCTTGGCTAGCTCTTTACTGAGATGAGCCGTGTTGCTTGTTTTGGGGCCTCCAAGCAAACCTTATGTGGCAAGAATTGACGTATGAATACATTTTCAGTACACCACTTCGTGTTATTTCACAGGCCTCTGACATTTGGCCATCCCCCAAATAATCTCTAGTAGGTTTCATCAATGCCTTCATTTTCTTTTGTAATACTTAAAAACGTCTTTGGGTTGGTTTCTTTTTAAGCAATTTTCTTTCATTTAGGAGCAGAGAGATCCTTGAAAAAGGAAAGTTAAGTTCTCCCAGAGACTTAAACAATGTATCTTTGTAGGTCAAAGAAAATGCGGGAGTAGGGGAGAGTAGACATAATCGGAACGCATTCCAAGCCAGCCTTTTTACTCTTCCCTTCCTATTCCTATAAATAAAATTAAGGTTGTAGAAAAAGATTTAAAAAAATATTTGAACAAAAATTTTGTACCAAGCCCTATACCTCCTCTTCCTCCCAGCTAGAGGCCACCCAGGGGCTTGCTTGATGTTCTCTATTAGAGACGTCTGAAGGAATACACTCTTGGATAGCTTAAGTGTATCTGCTTTAGTAGGTAACGTTTCCGGGCCACACAGAAAGGGAACTGTTTTCTGGGTTCGCTTCCAAGCTGACTAACTTTGAAACTAATTAGCTGTGCAGTTTAGAGGATACTATTTTAATTCCTCTAAGCCTTCTGTTCCTCTGTGATTAAAAGAAGAGGGCAGATTATATGTTCTCAAAGGCGATTCTAGATTATGATTTTTCAGCTTCCGTGTTATTGACATTTTGGCCCGGATAATTCTTTGTTGTGGTGGGTTGTCCTATGCATTGTAGGTTGTTTAGCAGTGTTGCTGGCTTTTACCCATGCCAGTACCATCATCCCTAGTTTTGACACCTGAAAATGTCTCTACACATTGCCAAATGTCCTCTTGAGGAGAAGATACCAGATAAAATACGGGATTCTCAGTTAAATTTGAATATTAGATAAAGAACAAATAATTTAAAAATATAATGTCGCCCGAAATATTAGAGACATTTTTATATTAAAAATTTATTTTGATCATGTTGAAAACTAAAGCAATTTAGTGAAAACCAGAATGTTTAAGCCGTTGGGCTCTGAGGTCAGATCTGGAGTTATCTATCTCTTCTTAGCTTTGTTTAACCTCTTTTAGCCTCAGTTTTCATACCTATCTTTGAAAGTTGATGTGGGAATTAAATAAATCATTTTACACGAAGTACTTATAAAGAAACATTTTTGTTCTTTATCCAAAATACAGATTTAACTGAGCATCTTGTATTTCTGTTTGCTAAATCTGGCAACTCTATCTGGGAAAGCAAAATCACTTTCTCTTCCACCTCATTGAAAACCACTATTCTAGGAAAATTTTTATTGAAGATGTGGTTATAATTATATGAACTAATTATATGAGTAGGCCAGACTTCAATTAGATTGGATTGTTGGAAACATTTCTATTTGGTTAATTTTGCATTCATAGAAATATCTGTTCTAAAAGAGAATATTATTTAACATTGTTGGGATACAAATGTAAGATAACTTTTTTTTAGCTACTGCTGATTTCTCTCTGGGAAGATTAAGCATATGCTGAAGGTATTGACAAATAGAAGAGAGAGAGAAATATTTTGTTTGAAAAAATTAGATATATTTTTAAAAGCACCAATGCAGAAGTACACATGTGTGGGAGGTTATAACTTTGTAGAATTTATTTTGAATTCCCTATGGGAGTAGGGAGAAGGATAATCTTTTCAGTGCTGAGAGTGTTGGAGTTTCTAACCCTGTCCTGCCTTGAGGATATTTTATTCCACGTCAGCAATAACTGAAAGTGGAGGGATTGCCACCGGTACTCAACTTTTAGCTCTTGAGAAGTTAATTTGTAGATAGCAGAGTACTGTAATGAAGTGTGCATATGGAGAAACGATCAAATGAAACAGAGATTTAAGTACAGGTCATTGTGTTGTGCTGAACTTGATATATTAACTACATAAACATTTTTTTTCTTTATTTTCTTTCCAACTAACACTGGTATTTGGACATTGCAGTGGAAACGGAATTTTAATACATTTCACGCTAAGAAAATTTTATTTTCTTCATCCCTCAAAATATGATGTCATTAGCGGGTCTGGGCAGCTGGTCCACCTCATGGGCAAAGACGAAGTTGAGTGGCACTCTGTCCTTAGTAGGAAGGGGAATAAACCTGGGCTCCTTTATGTGTCTGGGATCATGGTTGAAAGCATTTCCTTTTGCCTCCTCAGATGAATAAGTGGCACTGTACAAGCATTAAAAGAGCTGACTGTCGTATGAATTTGGCATTGTCCCCTCCACAATCTCTTGAAGGTCCGTTTGTGGAACCACAGGATTAGTTCTTGACCACTCTGTTCTTTCCATTCCAGAAGAGGCCAGACAGCTTTCTTTCTCATGCTCCCACCTCCCAGGTGCTCTTTCTATTTACTGCAGAATTTGATCTTGTCCTGTGAAGAAGTTGCATAGTTTAGAATGTTATTAGGTAATATACAGCTCAGTTTTTCCTTCCCTGAACCCCCAAACAAACTTCTCTTGTTATTTAAGTTTCTCAATGTCTGACTGATATTAAGACAAAGGTGAAAATAAGTTAGTTGAACCAACAAAATTAGAACTTGGATAATGAGGTGATAACTCTGCTGTGGCTAAAAATTATTGTTTCTGTTAATTAAAACATTGACAAGCAAAAGATTGTCAATGTGTTCTAGATCATACCTATAGTAGAAACGTTTGTCATAAGAAGAAAAACATTGAGATACGTGGAATCAATTAAATTTCTTGAGTTGAATCCATAATTTTAGTCTGGAGTATTTCATACAGTTGTTCTTTGTTATTATTATTTGTGGTAGGCAGAAAGGCCCCCAAGGAGATTTATACCTTAATCCCTGGCTCCCATGAATATGTTATATTACATGGCAAAAGAGACTTTACAGATGTAATTAAGGCGATGGACTTTAATTAAGATGGAGAGATTATCCTGGATCATTCAGGTGGACCTAACTTACTCCCACGCATCTCTAAAAGCGGAGAATTTTCTACAGCTGGAGGTAAGAGAGAAGCAGCAAAAGAAGTTAGAGAGATTCTAAGTGTGAGAAAGATTCAATGCACTGTTGCTGGTACTGAGATGTAGGGAGCTATGTGCAAGAATCAAAGAGAGGCCTCTAAAAGGTTAGGGCCTTTCAGCTGACATCCAGCAAAGAAATAGAGACCCCAGACCTGTAACTTCAAGGAACTGAATTCTGCCAATAAACTGAATGAGTTGGAAGCAGATTCTCTTCCAGAGCCTCCAGTAAGGAATGCAGCCCTGGTGACACCTTGGTTTTATCCTTGTGGGTCTCTAAACAGAAGACTCACTGAATTACACTGTACCCAAATTTCTGACTCACAGAAACTGTGAGCTAATAAATGAATGTTGTTTTAAGCTGTGAAATTTATGGCAATTTGTCATGGTAGCGATAGAAAATGCATAAATTGTTCTCCGTCATTGTTTCTGTCTTCATTACTATCACTACCATTGTCATAATTTATTGCAGATTTTCATTGCATGTGACATGGCACCAAGTCCCAGCCTTCCCCACTGGATCGTAGGCAGGGAACTCTTTTCTCTCTCTTTTTAAAAATGTTACCTATATATCCCTAGCACCTCAAACAGTGTCTAGAACATACTATGTGCTCAAGAGATAGTTCTTGCATGACTGAATAGAGCTACAAAATATTTTTAAATATTATTCCTTCCCTGGCAGAGTTTAAAAATCCAGTTGAGGCATCAAAATCTCAATGTGAAAAAGAACACAAAAGACAGAATAATATAATTTGTCAAATGAGAGATGTAGACAATATATTCTCTAGGTTTCTAGTGAAATGGAGGTTGCAATGCATTGAGGTGGAGAGATTTCATGGGCGAGATAGGCTGAGTAAGACGAGAACTTAAGGAAGTAAAGCATAAGGGGAAGGACAGGAGAAAAAGACACAGTGCCAAACCTCTATGCAAAATAATCCAGGATGCCCAGCAGGTGTGTGTACTAGTCTTAGCTTGAGCGTGGTGAGAAGACTGCTGTTTCATCTGCACATGCCTTGCTGGGAATTACTGTGCACATTTTATAGTAAATAACACCTACCACTGGGGACCAGAATTTCAGTTACCATTTTTTTTTTTCATCATTTCTTTCATTCTTGTATCCATTTCTCTCATAATAATATGACGTTTTCATATTGAATGGTGTCATATATTTTTAAAAATAAATTTTAATGCAAAAGTTATATATGTTCACTCTAGACTACATGGGAAAAAATAAATATAAAGGAAAAAATATACACAATTTAACTACCGATAAATAACTGATGGTTTGATGTATTTTCTAAGTTTTGTTTTTTTGAATAATTTATATACGATATTCACGATATTATACTAAAGATACAGTTTTATACTCAATTCTTATTTTATATGTATTCCCACAAATAAAACTATACTTTATTTAATAATTTCCACACTATTGGTCATCTAAGTTGTTTTCAATGTTTTTGAATTTAGAATCTAATGCTATTATTAAACCTTGATAAAAATCCTTGTCAATAAATTTTTGGTTGCATCTCTAATTATATCTTAAGGATAAAGTACTAAAAGTTGGGATTATTGGGTCTAAATGAATGACTAACTTTAAGGCTCTTTATGTAATTTTTTAACTTACAGAAAGGAAAGAAAGTATATTTTATGTACTACCTCATATCGATTTACATTTTTATGAGTTGTATCTCACCATACGCTCGCCAACATTTAGTTTTCTAACTTGATCTCTACTAATGATATTTTTTTGTTGTAAAGTTTCTAATTTTCAAAATTACTTTTGTATATGTATGAAGTTACATATATTTTCATGTTAGAGTGGATATTTGTTTATCTTATTTGTGAATTATCTATTGATGTACTGTGTCTATTTTAATATATCAGTGTTTTGTATTGATTTATAAGAGCTCTATATGTTATCATTATTGATATTTTGATTATTATATTAATATTTAATCAGTATGTTAATGATATATTTGTATATAGTACTTGCAAATAATGTTCTCATTTTGTAGTTTGCTTTTGAATTTTGTTTATAATGTTTATACAGCATCAACACTTTAAAGTAATACCCTGACCTAAACATTATGGCAAGTCAATAGCTTATTAAAAAAATATTGGCACTCCCTACCACTGAACTCTACCCCTGCTTCCCCAACATGGCACAAAAAGTCTGCTAGCACTTGTACTTACATTATTTCCAAAATGATATAAATTTATTGCCTTAGTTATATCAACTAATTCTTGAATTGAAGAGGTGTTCTGTTAATATTTTATGTTTGTTTAATAATTTTATGATTAACAATAAATTTCTTTTAGAGTAATTAAATATATCAACTTGATGCCTCAGAATTATGTGCATTTTAATTTGGAGTAATAAGTTCTAACTGGTTATCATATTGCTCTGAGTCAAATCCCAGAGTCCATTGATTATTTTGAATGGGTAATAAACATGCATAATTTTAGAGTTTGACTTAGATGTAAGCTGAGTTTAGAATTTGACTTAGATATAGATGTAATTCTTAGATGTAAGAATTAGCTACTAATTCTGGGGAGTGGCTTTGGGAGTAAATGTCTCCAAAATTTTGCCACAGCAGTCAAATAAGCATTATTATTTTTGGAATTTATTTTCTACTGTTAAGATTTGGTCAGCCTTGTGTTAAGCCAGGCTACTGAGGCATCTATTTTTTAAAGGATTTATTTACTATCTTATTTATAGAACAGTAGCACATAAGAATTAATCACATTTCATTTCAAAAGAATTGAAAGCAGAAATGACAAAAACATATCCTTGCGACAGGAAACTCTGATCTATTAGTAGAGGTGGTTTGGGTGACATAGTGAAGATTCTGGGAATGTATTCAGGCTCAGCAGCCAAAGGATACCACAACCAAATAGTGATCTGGGAGGAAGGTGTGACAAAATTCATACTGTGTATCTACTAGCATAGGTTAAAGTAAATTTAATTAATTTGGAAGTTCAAATATAAATCAATTTATAAATTTATGTAATATATGACATGCCATCTTTGAAATAAAATTACAAAGACATTTTTCCTTATTTATTTATTTTTTTTGGAGAGTGTTACTCTCTTTCTAGAGAACAGCTCTCTGTGAAAATTGTTTGATGTTACAATTTAAAAAACTTTTTTTTTTTCTATTTGAAACATGTTGATGAATAATCTTGAGGAAATTTCCTTTCTTTCATAGTGACACCTGGTTTGGTTTCCTCAAAGGCTCAATCTTCAAAGAATAGGAAAATAGGCCTGATTTGCATTTCTGACAATATCTGGGTCTGTGAAGGTTTTAATATACAGTTTGCTTTTAAGATGAAGATTTAGAACTTATGACCTTACCTATATGTTTAGCTGAGGGCACACGAGGAATATCTTGAGCCGCGGTTGAAAAATAAACATTTTCTCAAAGCTTCCTTGATCAGAAACCCATACACCTGCAAAGCAAAAATAACTTCAGCTTCTTTTAGTCCTCATCATTAGCTTTTAAAATTCACTATTCTTTACTCCTTAGACAACTAACCTCCATCTTTTATTCTGTCCTATGCACATTTACAATAACCTCAGCTTGGTAAAACAAATCTCATGTCTACAAACCTAGTGATGAAAAGCACTGCTCTCTTTTTCTCTTTAAATGGTGAGTGGGTCCCCAGGAGCCCCCATACAATTCCCTTAGGTGACCTTGACCTTATCTAAAGTTCTGACATTTAGAAAAACAGTTCTTGGCTCAAGCTAACGTGCATGGTGAACTGAAATTTTCGTTGAAAATGCTTCCTGCCAATTAAAAACAAAGGAAGAAGATAAATTGCTAATGATTTTCAGGGAATTAAGTTTATTACCAATTTTTCTTGCAGAAAAAAAAAAGAATTCTTTAGATAAATCTAAAATTCTGTTTTTATATATTCATAGCCATTTTCTCTCTTATCTTCCTACCTGCATTGAAACCTTAATTTAGCTAAAAACATGTATAAATTTTTAATACCACACAAGTTTGTAGACCAGTTATGCTCATGCCAACTTTGTTCCTCAATTATTTCTTTTTAGTTTTGGCTTAACATCTCTTACAAATAATAATAAGCTATTTTTTTTTGGAGGCAAGTCATCTCCTTGCTGAGGTTTGGTGATTTCATTTGATATAACACCAGTGTTAACCAAAGAAACGAACACCGAATATTAAAAAACTAAAGAAAAGATGTTTTAAATCATTGGGCAGATGCTTGGCACCAGCTTTTTAGAAGCAATGGCTCAATTAGCTAGTCCAGAAAATGTGCTACATTGTGTATAGAGAATCTGACTTCCCAAATTATAGAACTGGTATACTGGGTTTTCTTTGCTCAAGCATGTCATCATTGGCTTGGATTCAATGAAAGATTCATCATCTTCCCAGGTGACACTGGGGCAAACCAAGGTTTAGTCTCCTTTTATTGCCAGGGAGAGATTGATGGTTGTGGGTAGAAAACTATGCAAAAGTTGGCAGTTCTAGCTGGCTAGGGCTTTCAGGTTTGTCCAAGTGAAAGTCAAGGGGTGTGAACCCAGGTAAATTAGATGTTTACCGCTAAAGAAGCCACATGGATTTGAAACCACTGAGGTGCATAGTCCCATTCACAGAGAGCACATCATTCTATACAGCCACAATTTTCTCTGAGAATGACTGTGAAATGTAGGTTAGTTCATTTAAGTTTTGGGCTAAATATGCAAGAGCCAGATTTTTACCAAGATATGTAGTGGTTACATCCACAGCATTCAATTAATAAGAAACACAGTTATGTCACTGTAGAGATTTTGGGCTTTGGCTTGTTAAATATGAGTTTGTTATATGTTATAATAATTGCAGCTGCAAACACTACTTCATAGTGGTTAGGAGAGTACATTCTGTAAAAAGCAAGATTTAAATGGTGAATGGAACAATGTGGGGACTTATTCTCATAAAAATATAACTATCAATAGCTTCAAAAAATGAAAATATTGTGATTTTTGAAAACTGGTTAATTATAAGTAAAAATCTCTTAATTTAAGTTTTATCTTTGTAAACTAGTATTATTGTATATTTTGAAATCAGTTCTCAAAGTTCTCTGTGGCATGATCGTCCTATAAATTTCATAACAAATATGCTATGGATACTTAGAAAGTTTTATATTTGCAAGATTCGGCAAAATAATAATCTTACCATATCGATAGGATCAGATAGTTTGTTTTTGTCAATTGATATTAAGAGCAAATAGATGGACTTTCCCAAAGGATTGAATGAAGAAAGCAAACAATATTGAAAAGAAAGATGTGCAAATATATACTCTTAATTAGTTGTAGTGGTAACGACCACAGTCTTATGATGTTTCAGAATGGAATCTGCAAATATATAGGCTATGGGAACTCAACAGGTCCATTTATTCAATATTTAGCTAATATCCAGTTGCCTACAATATTTCAGGTGCTGTATAGGTGCTGGGAGTAAAAATATTGAAAAACTTGGTTCCTGCTTTTGAGAAGCTCACAAATAGGCAAATAAATGTGGTAGTTGCCATAGTTATGTGTGAACAACATTCAGGGAGAGTAAAGAAAGAAGCAGCTAGTTTTCCTAAGGGAAAGTGGGAAGAGAAAGTAATATTTGAACTAACACTTGAAGGAAGAGTGAGACGAATGGTGGGAAAGAAAAAGAAAGAGGTCCAGAGGACTGGAGAAAAGTTCATGTGTTTAGAGAACAGAGATTAACTGGGCTTGGTTCTTTGAGAGGAAGGGCAGGAAGAGCATGTAGAGCTTGACAGGGTCTTGGTCATGTGGGACAGTAGAGTTTACTTTCAGGTAATAGCAAAAGACTTATGATTTTTGAGCAGAGGATTGACACAAAGACACTTTGTGTTAAATATATTTCTCTGAGAGATCTGCAGAATAGGAGTCGGAGGAGCTGACACTTGAGAGACAGTGGTTGTTGCAGAGTGGGGAGGAGAGAGGATCCAAGTGTGGGATAGAAGTCAGTCTGTACTGACTACTACAGTTTCCCTCTGGCTCTGGCAGTTCCATTCCTGTCTGTCTTGGTTTCAACTTTATGCTGGACTGAAAGTCAGTGGAATGCCCTCTATGCTAGTTTTATTGTCTTTAATGAGTCGCAAGTTCTGAGGCATTATAAACAACACTTACACAATTACAGATAAAAATCTTAGTAAAAAGAACTCTGAGCAGGGTACAAATTATAGTATTTTTCTTTAAAATTTTTACCTAAAATATTATCGAACCAGAACAAATGTTGATTCTCTACAAATATACACATACAGTAATAGTATGTGTAAGTCAAATTTAATTTAAAAATGAATCTTTTAGAGTATGGGCAAATCCGTGGCAATCATACATTGGAACAGGTCCATTGAAGCTCTGTTATTAATAAAGTAGTCTAATATATGAAATGTGTGGCCCAGGAAATGAGCTAGTGAGTGACCAGAGATAGATTGACTATAGATTTTTGAAATGTTTTAAAAAATTGTTTCCTTCTTTGATATATTCTATTAAAAAATTATTGATACTTGTAATGCTAATTCTTTTGGCATAAATATTTATGAATATTTGCTTTTCTTTCTTTTTCTTGATTTGCTTTTATTTAATGATTTTTATAAAGAGTTTTAAACAGTATAAAATTTGTAAGGAAAACATCTATGGGTTGATTTTTAATTTTCACTTAATGAATGTTTCAGGAGCATAATGATATCTAACTACAAATTTTCTAATAGTCTTTTTTTTTTTTTTAATTTGATCAAAAGTTCGAAAAATGAGTTAGGGAATCATTTTTCCAAACAATGAAGAAACTTTCCACTTTCCCTTCAAGATTTTACATTGTGGACTATAACAATTATAGAGTCATTCTATAGCTTAACTTTTAATATTTCTCACTTTTTTTTGTTTCCTCTCTAATGGTAAAAAGACAGCTTTTTTGGGACCTCCTTGGTTTTCCATTTACGACCTGCGTTGTCAAGGAATCAGGGAGGGGCTACTCCACTGATATCACTGGCTAAAGGTCCTGCATGTGTGCAGACATGGATTGATGTAGATGAATGTTTTGGGAAAGGTATAAGAGAAATGGAGTTAGAGAAGGGAAGAAGTTTCACTCTTCTATCACACCCATTTCTTAATAGAAGTCAGTGAAGTCAAGGCTAGAGACAAATTTATGGGGGCTTCCCAGGGGGCATTCATCTATGTGGTCTCATAGAGTCATGTGATTCTTGATCATTAGAAACTGATCTTGACTGCCATTACACTTTGTCTCAGCATTTTCCTATTGCTGACTGCATAGCTTTTAACAGTACAAATGGTAAATATCTTCAATAAGCCCAACTATAGTGAAAAGTCTCTTTATCTGCAACTTCTTCTTTCTTGCATTATCACATGCCTAGCAGTAAACCGAGCTGACTTGCCATGAAGGTAGGGAAAGCAGATGAAATCCTGAATTTCTAGGTTCTTAGGATTTTATTGACTTGGAGTTAAGCATTTTAAAAGGTTACTTATGTCTCATAGAGCTTACATCTCATTTTCATATTTGCCACAAGGTATTTTTTTTTAACTTTTATTTTGAAATAATTTTAGATTTACAAAATGTTGCCAAAAGAACTTACAATGTATTTTCAATACTCATAAGTTATTTCCCTGTCTTATTTATACTATCTGCTCAACTCAATTACTAGTTCAGTGCATGGTCCCTCTAACCCAAAGTTTTATTTTGGATAAGGATACTGTCTTGGTCTGTTTGAGCTGCCATAACACGGACTGGGTAGCATATGAAAAACGGAAATTTATTCCTCACAGTTCTGGAGACTGGAAGTCCAGGTGATGGTATGGTCAGTTTCTAGCGAAGGCCTTCCTCTGGGTTGCAGACTGTCGACTTCTCCCCCAGTCCTGGTCAAAGAGGTTAGGGAGCTGTATGGAGGCTCTTTTATAAGAATACTAATCCCATTCATGAGGGCTCCACCCCCTAATGATGTAAGCACCTCCTAAAGTCCCCACTTCCTAATACTGTCACATTGGGCCTCAGAATTTCAACATATGATTTTGGCAGGAACACAAACATTCAGACCATTGCAGGTCTCCAGTGACCTTTTTTGGAAGGGTTGCTCACTCTCTAGGACATTATACTCAAAGGCTAGTATTGTGCATAAATATTTTTAAAATTCTTTTTCGTATCTTTTTATAAATTGATTATTCATTTACTTATCTAAGTCCTTTTCTGATCTGAACTCCTAGACTAGTCCCAAGGGGTGAATATACTCTACTTGTTCTACAGTGTTAAGAACTGCTTACTTTTGAATGTCAAATGCAATTGAAACCAAAAAAGAAAAAAAGAATAGCTTACTTTTCATTGTTCTATGTCTGCCCTCCTGCATATGTAAAGGATTTCTACTACGTTTGCATACTGTAGCTATTGTTCTGTACTTTAAGAGACAGAAAACATGGGTTTGCATACTCCAGGCATGACTATATTGGCTTGCTATCCCTTTAAACTTTTCTCAGAGCATTTAGTAGCTTAGATTTCCTCTTCTCAACAAGCTGGGAGAACTGCTATGATGTAGGACCTCTGTGTTAACATGCCGAGGGTGAGAATTCAGAGATCTGGAGACATTTCATAAGAGGTTATTTGGGGAGAATTTATTATTGGCCTATCAAGTTGGTCAGCAGCCCGTTTATAACCCCCATCTTTGGCAGACCTTTCCTATTAGAGTCATTCAAAATTTATCTAGTTTCTGAAACTTTTAGTCACTCTTTGGCTTTCTTGATTTCTCTGCAATATTTGGAAAAATCATGTAAATTCTCTATCTTCTTAATGAAGAACCCATGAGTAGAAGCAACATTCTAGAGAGTCATTGTGATTTCTGAGGATTTTTGAGTGATAAGTCTACTTTTTAAAAATTTTTAAATTTTTTTACATCTTTTGATTTAAATGAGCTAGAATGGGCCACCTTTTCCAGGAGATCAAATACAATATGCTGGTGTTCATTGCATTTTCTCACACCCTTCCTTTTTTCCTCCTTAGTTTAATCCAACTACAAGAACATGTATTGCTCATGCATTTTGTGTAAACCATGTGTTAGCTGATGCAGAGGTTATAAAAGTGAATTAGATCATTTTTGCCCTCAAGCAGTTTACGATCTTGTGTGATGAAGGAAATGGTAAGTACACCAAAGCTATAATATGCAGACTAGAATAAGTATAACTTCTGTTTCCATTTTTATTCCTTACTTGGGTTAAATTTATCTAAAGCTTTCTAATCAAAGCCCTCTGGAATAAAGGAGAGTAAAAAGAAAAAAGCAAAGTCCCAAGACTGAATATACTCGTCATGTGCTCTAAATAGTCCTGCTTCAAAGTATGAAGTCCAGATGTTGGATTTATCCCATAGTTCAGTGAAAGACAAAAATCATAATTCTATATCGTTTATAGCTTCACTATTTATACATAAACTATGATGAAGCATTAACCTTCTTTGACTAATATATTCTGCCTAAAAGGATCCACTGGCAGGCATCCAGCTAAACACAGCTGGAAAAAGCATATTCTTGAGTTCATGATAGGCTTTTACTGTGCCACAATAATAGAATGTAACATAGATAAGCAGAAATTGTTACAATGCAACATGGCTAACTAAGACAGCTATCATATGCAGGGTCTTGTCTCTAAAATCTTTCTTTTCAAAAAATTAATTCATGAAACCTCATAGCTTACCCTTATGAAAAAGATAACAGTTAGTGGTCTCTTCCATTAGATGGAGAAAATGAGGCACAAAGCAAGCAATCGATTTCTTTGGAATGTCCAGTTAGCCTCTTAGCCAACATTACTGATGACTAATTCCTGGTTCTTGACAGTGGTTCTTCCCCAGCACAAATATGTTCTCAGCAAATCACGAAGTTCATGACCAATGAGCATTGTTCTGCTTGTTCCATTAGAGATGCATTAGAAGTGTTCAAGGTCACTGTTTGTTTGTATATATCTTTGACATCATCTTTTTGGATTGTACTTGTGGCAGTTACTTCATAGTGAGCACAGAGAGATCCCTGACTGTATCAACATATCAGTAACTGTTACCAAAATATCACAGACCCAGGCTCTCCCATGAGGCATCTCTGGCCTAGAGGATTGCTAAAAAGAGGAGTGTAAGGAAGATGAGAAAACTAATATCCTTAGGAACTAAACTTTATTTCTAATAAAAGAAAACAAGATAAAACATTGACTTCATTTCAAACTCCAGCTTGTTTTCTTTACAGAGGCCAATTGCTTTCAGTTTGTACATACAAACTCACATATTTTCTCCCTAGCTTACTGTTATATACTTTAAGAATAGAAATTCTTTCCTTCTGACTTTTTCCTCTTTCTACCTGCTTTTCTGTCTGCTTAGAAATGCCAAAACACTGCAGACTTGTTTTATCCTTGTCAGGCTGAGGATAAAATGAAGAAGGCAGCAAATGATGCTGGATGTATCTGATATATCTGTCTTTCCTACTTTTGCCTTCACAATATCTTACTTAAGAATGCAGAGAAATTTCTCCAATCTGATTCTGTCTGCATGGTAAAGAGAGAGCAGGGTTTGAGCCTGCAGCAGTTACTTGGCCCTTTCTCAGTGGTGTTTAGGAGCCACTGCACTGGCTTGCAGGAGCTGTGCTCATTTCTTCTTGAGTCTGCTTTCAGTGATGTCATGTTGGTAGCTTGAAATTGACCATGATGGGGGTATTTATATCATGGAAATTTGTAAATGCTACCAATCAGGGATTTTTAAAAAAATTCTGGAGAGCTGGCTGACGAGCACATTACTGCCTTTTGTTCTTCTTAACCTATACTTGAAAGATTTCTGCCACTGTCCAGGAAAACTTCCCTAAACCTCTGACACATTGTGAGCACAAGATGACAACCCAAAATGAGTTAAAAAGAGATGAATTCTTCACTTGTGCCATTATCAAAAGATAGTCTGGGGGCAGGGCTTGCTCTCTCTGTCTCTTATAATCCCCTTTTAAACAACCTTTTAAAGCTCCACCAAATAAGTATCAGTATATGACACCAGAGTACTTTGTAAACAAACACGGCTTCAAGATAACCTACGATACTTTGTGTCCACTTTCAACCTAACTACTCCCAATAGATTTCCTGTCCCCAGTAGAAACTCAGGAGCCACTTCTGCCCAGATCTTTGGTATGTCCACATTTATAGCGGAGGGTTTTTGTAGTAGTGACTTCTGTAGCGCTTGTGGCTTCTGTGATCCTAAGGACTTCAAGAGCATCAGGAATTCTGGCTCCACCATTGCCTTTAGTGTGTGTGAGGTTTGGGTGGCGGCTGAACATTGACGTTAAACACTGGAGACTTTGTACTTTCTGAGATTTCTTCTTTGTTGCCTTTGATAACATCTCAGCAGCTTCAATAATGATAGGAGAGGCCATTGGCAACAAGAGCAAGAAAGAAGGAAATGTCAGAAAATCTCCTGGTAGCTGTCAGGGCAGCATTGAGGAGTATAGTTATTCTCTCCTCTCCTTTAGGGAGTTCTAGAATAGTTGAGTGAGTGTCTTTGAGGAGAACCTGCAGGTCCCCAGTCACAGGTGACAGCAGGGTTTGAGAGGCCATAATTTTACTTCCTAGTTACTGTTATTCTAGGGTATCTGATTTTAAGTTCTCAATCTCAGAAACAGCAGAGGCTTAAAAATGTAGAATCTGAATTTGGTCAGACATGATTTAGCTTTTTAATTTAACTGTTGGTTAAGTCACTAACAATCAGTTATCCATTCATTCATATTTCAAAACCCCCTTGCCCACAAAAAAGCGAAGAAATCCCCAATGACTTAATATCTTCCTCTGAAGAAAAGTGAACAAAGTTATAGGGGCTTCTGAGCTGCCATTTCACACGTAATGTAACTTAGGGCTTTGAAAAATAGACTGCTAGAATAGAAAGTACTTTTTCAATGTTTTAAAAGATTGCATTAAATATTCACTTTCTATAAGCCATTGTGGATAAAACTTTGCATAGGGAAGGTACTCAGTAAGATTATTGTAGATTTGGCTTCAAGATAGTAATATCAACTAATTTTTTATAATAATTAAAAAATCGACCCAGAAATAACTTATTCATCCAATCAGCTAGCATAGGCAAAGGATCTTAGTAGTTTCTCTAGCTCCCTCCATGACTTATCTATTCAATCGGAACAATTTTTTTAGACTATGAGGTCCATGATGACACAAACCACCTAGAATTATTTTCTTTACCCAGTGCCTGGCATTTTGAAACCATTTAATAGGTATACACTGAATGAAAATAATAAATGGGATCCTGAAAATAATTTTATGATGACAGTAGCATGAATTCTATCTTTAAATTTAATTTTGAGCAATAAATTTTAAAGTGACAAAGATTTATTCTAAAATTTCCTTTACAGTGATATATTCATATGTAGGGTATGGTATTTATAAATATATGAGCTAAAACTAATGAAAACAGTTTTGGTAAAATCTAAACAGTCACCAAATGTAAGGTATGACCGGTTTATAATCTAAATGGAATGTACAGAGAAATAGAAAAGCTTTAATTCTTTGTTCTGGCTAGGACTATTGTTTGAGCAAAATCCAGCTATTTATAATCCTTAGAAAAGAAACTCTATTTTCACACAATTTACGTGTCAATCTTTTTCATAGGGTATCATAAAAGCATTTAAAAAAGTAGTTCTCTTATCTTCTGAGGTTTTGATTTTTTCTTCTTTTTTTTTTTTTTTGGTTTCCTGTTTTATATTTCTTCTTATGCTCCCACTAGTCATTGGGGACATTTCCTTGGAGCAAAGGTATTGAGAGGACAGAGGGATGTTTAGGCCTATTACCTCAGTTTGCCCAGGAGTCCAATAATGCAGGCTCATTCTCTGCCTAGGACAGCTGGCTGGGTGTGGTGTGGAGGGAAACCCTTTGTTCACAAGTTATGTGAACCTCTCCACTCTGGTTTGTCAGCTGCCTGGCAAATCTTTGACTTTGGACGCAAGTGTCATTAGATGAAAAAATATGGATGACTGAAAGTAAACACATCACTACTCCTAGAAAAGTAGTTCTCAATTTGTGTTCTGTGGATGGTGAGTCATGCTAGTATACTAAGAACAGAGGAAGACAGAAAACAAGAGGAAGAAGGGTAAAGGACACCCTCCCTGGTTACAAATTTGGGAACTACTTTGGGCATTTTTGTTGGCTTGAATGGCAGCTGATGAAAATGAAACGTCAACAAAATAAGAAGGTAGTATTGAGTTACTGGGAAAGTATTTTTTCTCATGGCTACATGAGAAACAGACTTTACTATTTATGTACATCTTAATTTTTAGACATTAAAATTATAGGAACATAGCCAAAATTAAAAATAACCTGTGTTTTGTACTTTCTTGATGTGTAACTATAGAACATTTCTTGACCTCCCTCTGCCTTTGCTCCAACTATTTAGTTACCATAGCGACCACCAAGTTTTACTATTTTTTTTCCTGATGCGAAAGGATAACAGCGAGGGAACACTGAAGGCTGAACATGCAAATGTTAAGTGTAGTTTTATTATAAGATGTAACTTGCCTGAGTTAATCCATTATGTTTTGTTACATAAACAATTAGTATTTTATTGTAATCGTTCTCCATTTTGAGCTTCTCCTAAGTCTACATCAGGTCACTGAATAGCTATGTACTTTTGTTTATACTCTTCCCTCAGCCTAGAAAGAGCTTGTTCATTCTCCAGGGCCCACTGGAGCACTATGATCTGAGGAATGCTCAGTCCTCAAAGCATACTCCTCTGTCCTAATCTATACCCATTTGTCTTCACATGTTTGCAATTTTTATAAGCTCAGGAGTTATTCAGGATCAGGTCCGATCCAAGACTGCTGCTATTAAAGCATTTCCCAAGCTTCTTTTTATTTTTTAAACCTGTTTAAATGTTGGTTTTGTAGAACAATTGTCACATAAGAAATCATTGGGGTATAAGCATGCATTATATTTATTTATAATGTTTATTATTATTTATGTATTCAGTTTTTTCTATTTTAGATATAATTCATAATATGCCTAATACATTAGGAGATTAGCATAACACTTATAATTTATATAAATAAATACACAAATGTTGGGATAAGCGATTACATTTTTAAATAATGATTGAACTGTCAAAAAAATTTAGGGTCCACTGCCTTGGACTATGACATTCTTTTTTAAAATTTATTTTTAAATTATAATTGACATACAGTATCATATTAGATTCATGTATACAACATAGTGATTAGATATTTATATATCTTGTGAATTGATCATCGTGATAAGTCTAGTAATCATCTGTCACCATACATAGTTATTACCATATTATTGGCTCTATTCCTTATGCTGTACATTATATTCCTGTGACTTATTCTATAACTGGCAGTTTGTACTTCTCAATCCCTTTCACATTTTTACTCCATCCCTCTATCCCTTTCCCATCTGCAAACC
Organism: Pteropus medius; assembly: GCF_902729225.1. Lineage (NCBI taxonomy): Eukaryota > Metazoa > Chordata > Mammalia > Chiroptera > Pteropodidae > Pteropus > Pteropus medius. The sequence goes on from NW_024354500.1 coordinate 17,414,984, forward strand.
ATCAGTTTATTTTCTGTATCTATGAGTTTGTTTCTGATTTGCTTTGCTTGTTATTTGTTTTTTTGGATTCCACATGTAGGTGAAACCATATGGTATTTGTCTTTCTCTGACTTATTTCACTTAGAGCCATACTCTCTAGGTCCATCCATGTTGTCACAAATGTCAAATTTTATTATTTTTTAGGGCTGAGTAATATTCCATTATATACATGTATATATACATACATATAATATATACATATATACCACATCTTCTTTATCGATTCACCTATCGATGGACACCTAGGTTGCTTACATATTTTGGCTATTGTAAGTAATGCTGCAATAAATGCAGGGTGCATATATCATTCTGAATTAGTGTATTCAATTTCTTTGGATTATTACCCAGAAGTAGGATTGCTGGGTCATATGGTAGTTCCATTTTTAGTTTTTTTTGTTTCCCATGGTGGCTGCACCAATTTACATATCTACCAACAGTGCACACAGGTCACCTTTTATCAGGTCCTTACTTGTTATTACCTATCTTTTTGATAATAGCCATTCTGACAAGTATGAAGTTATATCTCATTGCGGTTTTGATTTGCATTTTCCTGATGATTAGTGATGCTGAGCCTCTTTGTATGTGTTTGTTGCTATCTATATGTCTTCTTTGAAAAAATGTCTATTCAGCTCCTCCACCCATTTTTAAATGAGATTATTTTTTTGATGTTGAGTTGTATGAGTTCTTTTATATTTTGGCTATTAACCTTTTTTGGATATGTCATTTGCAAATATCTTCTCCCATTCAGTAGGTTGCTTTTCATTTTGTTGTTGGCTTCCTTCATGGTGCAAACGCTTTTTAGTTTGATATAGTCTCATTTGTTCATTTTAGCTTTTGTTGTCTTTGTTTTAAAAGACATATCAAAAAATACATTGTTAGGGCTGACATCAAAGATTTTACTGGCTATGTTTTCTTCTTGGAGTTTTATGATTTTATGTCTTAGATTTAAGTCTTTAATCCATTTTGAGTTTATTTTTGTATGTGGTGTAATAAAGTGGTCTAGTTTCATTTTTTCTTTTTCTTTTTTTTGCATCTATCTATCCAGTTTTCTCAACACTATTTATTGAAGAGACCATCTTTATTCCATTGTATATTCTTGCTTCCTTTGTTGTGGATTAACTAACCACATAAATGTGGGTTTATTTCTGGGCTCTCTATTCTCTTTCATGACCTTTGTGTCTGTTTATGTATCACTCGCTATATGCTGTTGTGATTACTACAGCTTTGTAGTATATTTTGAAATCGGGTAGTGTGATACCTGTATCTTGTTCTTTTTATTTAAGATTCCTTTGGCTATTTGGAGTGTTTGTAGTTCCATATAAATTTTAGGATAATTCAAGTTCTGTGAAAAATGCCATTGGTATTTTGGTAGGGATTGCATTGAATCTCTAGATTGCTTTGGGTAATATGCCATTTTGACAATATTAATTCTTCTAATCCTGCAGCAGTTTATCTTTATATTTTTTGTGCCCTCTTCAATTTCTTTTTTCAATGTTTTATAGTTTTCGGAGTACAGGTGTTTTTTACCTCTGTGATTAAATTTATTCCTAGATGTTTTATTCTTTTTGGTGTAATTGTAAATGGGATTATTTTCTTAATTTCTCTTTCTGGTAGTTTGTTATTGGTGTATAAATGCAACAGATTTCTGAATATAAATTTTATATTCTGCAACTTTACTAAATTCATTTATTAGTTGCAGTAGTTTTTGGATGTAATCTTTAGGGTTTTCTACATATAGTGTTATGTCATCTGCAAATAGTGACAATTTTATTTCTTTCTTTCCAGTTTGGGTACCTTTTATTTTATTTTTTTCTTGTCTGATTGCTATGGCTAGGACTGCCAATACTATATTGAATAAGAGTGCTAAGAGCGGGCATTCTTACTTGGTTTCCTATCCTAGAGAAAAAGTTTTTAGCATTTCACCATTATGTATTATGTTAGCTATAGGTTTGACATATATAGCCTTTATTATGTTATTCCCTCTATACCCCCTTGTTGAGAGTTTTTAATCATAAAAGATGTTGAATTTGTTAAATACTTTTCTGGCATCTATTGAGATGATCATGATTTTTATCTTCATTTTGTTTATGTGATGATCCACATTGATTTGCTGATATTAAAGCATCCTTGCATCCCTGGAATAAATCTTACTTGATTGTAGTGTATGATCTTTTTAATGTATTGCTGAATTCAGTTTACTAATATTTTGTTGAGGATTTTTATATTTGTGTTTATCAGGGATTTTGGCTTGTAATTTTCTTTTTCCTTTCTTTTCTTTTCTTTTCTTTCTTTCTTTCTTTTTTTTTTTAGTAGTGTCCTCGGCTTTGGTATCAGGGTAATACTGGCTTTGTAAAATAAGTTTGGAAGCTTTCCCTCCACCTCGATTTTTTTTGGAATAATTTGAGAAGGATAGGTATTAATTATTCTTTGAATGTTTGGTAGAATTCACCTCTGACCATCTTGTCCTGAACTTTTGTTTGTTGGGACTTTTTTGATTACTGATTTGACTTTGTTAGTAATTATCAGTCTATTCAGATTTTCTGTTTCTTCCTGATTCTGTCTTGGCAGATTATGTTTCTAGGAACTTATCCATTTCTTCTAGGTTGTCTAATTTGTTAGCGTATAATTGTTCATAGTATTCTCATGATTCTTTGTATTGCTGTGGTGTCAGTTGTTACTTCTCTTTCATGTCTGATTATATTAATTTGGGTCCTTTTCTTTTTTCTTGAAGAGTCTGCCTAAAAATTTATCAGTGTTGTTTATCATTTCAAAATCCAGCTCTTAGTTTCATTGAACTTTTCTATTGTTTTTTTTGGCGGGGGGGCGGTGGGGGGAGAGGGTGTATCTATTTCATTTCTTTCTTCTCTAATCAAGTATTATTCTCTTCCTTCTACTCACTTTAGGCTTTGTCGTTCTTTATCCGATTCCTTTAGGTATAAGGTTAGATAGTTTAATATTTTTCCTGTTTCTTGAGGTAAGCCTGTATCACTATGAATTCCCCCCTTAAAACTGCTTTTTGCTTTGTCTTATAGATTTTGGATCATTGTGTTTCCATTTTCATTTGTCTTGATATTTTTTATTTTTTCCTGATTTCTTCATTATCCAGTGATAGTTTAGTAGCATGTTATTTAGCCTCTATGTATTCATGCATTTTTCAGTTTTATTCTTGTAATTCATTTTTAGTTTTATACTGTTGTGATCAGAGAAAATGCTTATATGATTTCAGTCTTCTTAAATTAATTGAGACTTGTTTTGTGGACTAATGTGTGGTTTATTCTGGAAAATGTTCCACATACACTTGAAAAAAAATGTATATTCTGATGTTTTGGGGTAGAATGTTCTGTAAATATTTATTAAGTCTATCTCGTCTAATGTTATTTAAGGCCAGTGTTTCCTTGTGGGTTTTCTGTCTGGATGATTTGTCCATCAATGTAAGTGAGATGTTAAAGTCTCCTGTTATTATTGTATTATTGTTGATCTCTCCCTTTATGTCCATTAATATTTGCTTTATGTATTTAGATGTTCTTACATTGAGTGCATAGATGTTTACAAATTAAATTGATTCCTTGTTAGATTGATCCCTTTATATTATACCCTTCTTTGTTTTTTGTTAAAGTCTTTATTTTATAGTCTGTTTTGTCTGATGTAGGTAATACTATCTCAGCTTTCTTTTTATTTCCATTTGTATGAAATATCTCTTTTCATACCTTCACTTTCAAGCTGGTGTGTCTTTCTATCTGAAATAAGTATACAGGCAGCATATGCATGGGTCTGGTTTTTTTTTTTTTTTCTTTCTTTCTTTTTATCCATTCAGCCATCCTGTGTCTTTTGATTGGAGCATTTAGTTCATTTACATTAAGGTAATTATTGATAGGTATGTAGTTATCATTTTATTAATTGTTTTCTGATTGCCTTTTGCAGTTTTCAATTTCTTTTTCTTTTCCTGCTCTCTTATCTTGTACAATGATGACATTTTAGTGTGTGTGTGATTTGTTTGGATTCCTTTCTCTTTATTTTTTGTGTATGCATTACAGGTTTTTGGTTTGTGGTTACCATGAGAATGTTGATTGCTTAAGTTCAAATGGATTCTAAAAAGACTTCATTTTTTACTCACCCCATGTTTATGTTAATGACATCATATTTTATGTGTGTGTGTGTATGTGTGTGTCTGGTGTGTGTATCCTTTGGTTTATTATTGTGGTAACATATGAGATTACTACTATTGTTTTTTAATCTTCATATTAGCTTTATAATTTGTTGATTCACTACTTTTACTAAATGTCTGCCTTTATCAGTGAGAGTTTTTTCTTTCCTATATTTTCTTATTTTTAGTTTTTGCTTTTTCTTTTCCATTTAAAAAGTCCCTTTAACATTTTTTGTAGTGCTGGTTCAGTGGTGATGAAGTTCTTTAGCTTTTGCTTGTCTGGAAAACTATCTTTCCTTCAGTTCTGGATGATAATCTTGCTTGTTAGAGCATTCTTCATTGTAGTTTTTTTCCCTTTCATCACTTTGAATATATTGTGCCATTCCCTTCTGGCCTGAGAAGTTTCTGCAAAAAATCATCTGATAGTTTTATGGAAAATTCCTTGTATGTAACTAGCTGCTTTTCTCTTGCTTCTTTTAAGATTCTCTCTTTGTCTTTAACTTTTGGCATTTTAATTATAATGCATTTTGGTGTGGGCCTTTTTTGAGTTCATCTTGTTTGAGACCCTCTGTGCTTCCTGACTTGTATGTCTGCATTCTTCACCAGGTTAGGGAAAATTTCAGCCTATATTTCTTTAAATAGGTTTTCTGTTCCTTTCTCTATTCTCTTTCTCAGATCCCTATAATGCAAATGTTGGTATGCTTGATGTTATTTCAGAGTTCTCTTAAATTATCCTCATTTTTTTAAAAAAATTCTTTTTTCTCTTTGCTATTCTGATTGGATGATTTCTACCACTTTGTCTGCCAGATTGCTGATTCATTCTTCTGAATCATCTAATCTTCTGTTTATTCCATCGAGCATATTTTTCATTTCAGTTATTGTGTTCTTTTGTTTTGATTGGTTATTTTTTATTTTCTGTCTCTATGTTGAGTTAATCTATTCCTCTCTCAAGTTCACTGTATATCTTTATAACCACTGTTTTGAACTCTTTATCTGGTAGATTGCTTTCTGTTTAATTTAGTTCTTTTTCTGGGGTTTTGTTCTTTTCTTTAATTTGGAACATATTCCTCTGTATCCTCATTTTGACTGTCTCTCTGTGTTTGTGTGTATTAGGTAGATCTGCTATGTCTTCTGGTCTTGAAAGAGTGGCCTTACATAGAAGGTATCCTGTGTGACCCAGCAGCTCAATCCCCTCTGGTTACCAGAGCCAGGAGCTCCTTGGGTGTCCCGTGGGTGGGTTGTGTGTGCTCTCCTGCTGTAGTTGGGTCATGATTGCTGAGAGCGCAGTGGTGGTTCCTCAGGCTGACTGTTTATGAGGACCAACCACGACTACTGTGGGTGATCTGGTGTGCCAGGGAGCTGGACCCATGGAGCAGGAATCTCTTTGATGGGCCTCTGGTGCCAGACATGGCTGCCCATTTGGTGTGTTGATTGGGGAACTGCTTTGGTGGACCTCTAGCATAGGCTGAGACCAGTTGCCACCTGTGCTGGGCTTGGGGCCACTTGGGAGAGGTTACAAAGTGAAACAAGCTCCACCACTTGTGCTGGGCTTGGGAACTCTTGAGAAAGGCTGCAATGCAAGCCGAAGCCAGCCACCACCTGTTCTGAGCTTCGGCGTGCTTGGAAAAGACTGAAATACAAGGAGAGGCTGGGCTGGCTGTCGTCCGTGCTAGGCTTGGGAGCACTTGGAAAAGGCTGGGATGCAAGCAGAGGCCAGTTTCCACTTTACTGGGCACGAGGGTGTTTGGGAAAGACTGTGATGCAAGCTGAAGCTGACCACCACTTGCGCGAGGGCCTGGAGTTGCTTAATAAAGGTTTCAACATGGTCCAGTGGGTTGGGCAGGGCAAGAATCTCAGTGATAGCCAGGTTAATGGAGATTGACAGATTGGCTCCTGCCTGTACTGCACCAGCCTGGTGGAAAGAGAGCACAACAAAAGAAACAAAAGAACAGTGGTGCCTGCCAGTGCTTCCATCCCCAGAGAGTGTTCCCATCATTCCCTCCCCTTCTAGCCCTCACCCTAAAATTAGTCTATTTAATTCCTCCTGGGTATGACCCATGTGCTTCAGGAACTGCTGTCTATGCTGCTGAAGTTTGGAACAAGTGAGTTTGTGTACAAACCCTTTAAGAACAGTGTCTATGTCTCCCTTCGTCCTTCTTGGATGTAATCCCAGCTGGTCTACAAAATTAGGTATTATAGAGACTCCTCTTCTAGGCACAGATGCCCTGAGTCAGGGGGTCTGATTAGGGCTCAGACCGCTCGCTCCTCAGGGGGGTCCATTCAGCTCAGATATCCTTCATGTTTGTGAGTTACCACACAGTGACCCACAAACCTAATCAGACTGCATCCTTGTTCCCCCTACCTGTCTCCACATGGCTTCTTTATATCCTTAGCTATAGGAATTCTGTTCAGCTAGTCTTTGGGTGGTTTTCAGCAGTAGTTGTTCTAGATTCAGTTGTAATTTCGATGTGTTTGTGGAAGGAAGCAAGTTCAGAATTTACTCCACTGTGTTGATCTCACCTCCTCTTTCAGGATGACATTCTTGAGAGAACATGTTTTATTTACTTTTGTGTGTGTGTGATTCCTCGCACCTAGTATGGTTCTTATGCGATTGCTATTTAGTGTAGTGGAGCACAAAAAGTTTGTGGAATGAAATAAAACCCATAGTTCTCAAGTTCAGAAAGTCAGGAGTTTAATAGTAACAGATTAGTGTGGCATTTCCTCATCTTAGTCTCTACCTAAATTATTATTGCAGAGCTTCCTCTCTGTCTTTCTCAGGTTAATTTAAAAGGTGACCCCCAGTGGGTTTCTATCAGCCCTTCAAACACTGTTCTGCTCCTGCATTGGCTTGAGTATCTACTGATGCCTCTGCCATCTCTGCTGGTTCCAAAGGTGACCATGCAGAAGTTCCCCAAATCCTTCTCTGCCTCCTGCATGGCCAGTTCTCAAAGAAAGGCCTAGAGAATCTTTCCTGGTGCACCTCTTTGTTTCCATTTATGCCTTTATTATAGCTTCCCGTTAGCTTCAGCTTTGGCTGCATGTCTGTGGAGGCATCTTCAGGAGCACATTTCCTGCTATGCACAACATTCTCTCTCTTTTTGCAAAATGACATTGGCCTTTGATTATATTTATGACAAACTGCAGCTTTTTTCTTTCGGACAATTCCTTTCCAGGAGGTTTTATTGACCACGTGGCACACAGAGTCTGCCTCTTGCCTCTACTGCCTCCCCCATGCATTTCTGCCTGTCATTCAAGCTTGTCCGGATTGGACCCAAACTCAAATGGTTTCAGAAGTCAGGTGGGGAATAAACAGGTGAAACTGGCAGAGTGTTTGCATATTAAACCCATGAATAGGGGTAGTCATGACTAAATATTCTTTTTTTTTTCTTAAAGCACAAAACTCTTTTGATGTAGCTTATTTTGTTTTTCTCCCTATTTATAGAGAAGAATTTCTTTACTGAAAGAAAAACACAGTTCAAAGTACTAATAAATATATGGCAATTGACTCTTGGATCTCAGTATTCAATAGGTCATGGAGAGTGGTAAGGTTGAGGGATGAACTAGCAAGTAAATTGTCCATATAAATGGGTCAGCCATGACTCAACTCCAGCTAAATGGAGATGCATGGGAAGATGGATGCAGTAGTACCAGATCTTCTGATTTTTTCAATAAGATCTAAAAACTATAGATTATTTTGTGAAACCTAATTTTTAAAAGTCTGTAAACACACACACGCACACACACACACACCCCATATCTGCAAAGAGGTTTTGGCCTATAGGTCATCATTATGTAACCTACATGTCTATATTCTCCAACAGGAACCCAGCTGAAGGATGAATGAATAATTAAGCATGTATTCAGTTATGCCTAATTAATATCATTTTTTTCTAGTCAATTCAAGTATTTCTAGTTTAAATTATGGGAAGAACAGAGAGTTTCTAGTTGAAATAGGTAAATGTGTTGAGGCTTCTCTGCAAATTTCTGGACCTATCTTAGTCCTACCTTTCTCTAGAGTGCTGGTTCTCAATGTGTGGTCTGAGGACCAACAGCATTAGCATCAGCTAGGAAGTTGTTAGAAATGCAAACTCTTAGGCCCCACTGGAGACCTATAGAATCAGAAATCCTTGGGTGGGGCATAACAACCTATGTGCTCATCAGCCCTCCAAGTGATTATTATATATACTCTGAAGTTAGAGAACAATTGCCCTAGGCCTTCAGAGTTTTTCTATCTGGCAACGTACTCCTAGAGCCCTGGCAGGATGGTATAACTGTGGTCTTCCTGTTTCCCTACCCTCAATGCCAGGTTTAGGAGCCAAGATGTGTCTGCTAGGTAATCCCTGGATTCAGTTTGGCTCTCCAAAAAAGGAATGCTGGACTAAGACACAAAAGAAAATGTTGGCACTTAGTAGTGGGGGAAGGGGAACTTGGGAATTAAGCAAGTTGAGAGCAAAGAGGAAAAAAGAAATATGTTCCCAGATTTCTTTTTTTCTTTTCTTTTCTTTTCTTTTCTTTTCTTTTCTTTTCTTTTCTTTTCTTTTCTTTTCTTTTCTTTTCTTTTCTTTTCTCTTTTTTTTTTTTCTTTTCTCTCCTTCCTTCCTTCCTTCCTTCCTTCCTTCCTTCCTTCCTTCCTTCCTTCCTTCCTTCCTTTTTCTTTCTTTCTTTTTCTTTTCTTTATTTTCTTTTTAAGAGACAAACAGTTTATTTGGTAACAAGTTTTTAATTCCTTTTTTCTTTCCTGGTGACTGAACTGCGAGAGTCAAATGAATAACGACGTACGAGAATTCCCTTGCAGTCTTTGATCTTTTGCAGAAATGCAAAGATGCCTGAGTTATGTGACTTGCAATTATTATTTTCTAGACAGAAGTGCCAAGCTGTTGTGCTTTCCAATGTACCAGCAGTTGCTGCATTTTCCTTCTTGTCTTCAGAGTTTCGTGGCAGGAAACAGAAGTACTTCCTTGATGTTATTGGAGTCTGTGAGAAACTTGGTGACTTTGTCGACGCTCATGCCTCAGCCAGCTGTGGGGGCAGCCGTATTCCAGAGCAATGCAGAAGTTTTCATCTATGAATGAACATGGCCTAATCAATGCCAGGGGCCTTGGCTTGTTCTTCAAAAAGCTGCTGCCATTTGCAGGGGATCATTTAGCTCAGTGTAGGCATTGAATATTTTTTTCTTCATGGCAAACAGCTCAAAGCACTCAGTTATTAAACTCTTTTCAGAGCAGTGCCATTTAGCCAAAGGGCTCATTATCTGCAGATGATCACACATAAATGTAGGATCAATGTATGTCACTTTCAGGAATTCCCCAATAGGTTTATCTAGGAGCCTGGCTGTGGTCTTAGGTGGAGGGCATTCAATAGCTTTTGCCACAGATATCATCGAGGATTTTGTAAGTTTCTTCTGTTTCGAAGAGGTTACTGGCAGCTTCATCCCCAGGGCTATCTCAAGGTCTTCTACATGCCGATTCTCTGGAAGGGTGGGGTGAAGTCGATTCCAAAGATTTAGCCCTTCGAGCCATCTGGATGGTAGGTGACCTTATAACTGCCTGTAATGTACTTCACCATCCTTGAAATTATCTCTGTCATTTCCATGAGATCACGATTGTCCACAAAGGCCATGTAGAACTCACAGGTGGTAAACGCAAGATTGTGAGTCAAGTCAACTTTTTTCATTCTATAACTGGCGTCCAATATTGTAAATTGGATGCCGATCAATGCAACCAACCACCAGCATCTCAGAGTAGAATTCTGGAGCAATTCTCATACATAAATTCATATCCAGCTCATTGTGGTAGATGATAAAAGGCTTGGCCACAACTCCCTCTGGGACGATGTTCACCATGGGAGTTTCAATCTCTAGGAATTCCAACTCATCTAAGAAACTTCTTACATATGTGATGATCTTAGAGCAGATGATAAATTTCTGCCTCACAAAGTCACTCAGGATCAAGACCAAGTACCTCTGACGATATCACGTTTTCTTGTCCTTGAGGCCAAAGTGAAGGTGAGGTAACATGTGCAAGGAAGGAGACAGCAGAATGATCTCATAGGGAATGATGCTCAGCTCACCCTTCTTGGTTTCCCCAGGATTTCCCTGAACCCCAGTTGTGTTTCCCCAATGCGGTTCATTATTTTTTAATATATTTTTAATTATTTTTAATTGAGGTATAATTGACATGTATCATATTAGTTTTGATATTCGCATACATTGTGAAATGATCAGCACATTAAGTCTAGTTAACATCTGTCACCATACATAGTTACAGAATTTTTTGTTCCAGTGATGAGAACTTTTTTTAACATCCCATATGTACTATTTTATTTTATTTTTAAAACATTTTATTTATTTATTTTTTCTTTATTTTCCCTCTCCCCCCTCTCCTACAGTTCATTATTGATATGAATAAGTTCTTCCAATTTATAATTCCTGGAATTACAACTCTACCTCCTTTCCTCGAATGTCATAGATGAGCTTTCCCCCAGAAGCTCTTTTGGCATGGATCTTACCTGCCATCTTTAAGGTGATATCACTCAGATTGTCCCCAGGCTTCAGGTGACTATATTCCTGGATGAAGTGAGTGAGCGAGACATCTACATGGAACTTGTATGGGTGCGGGTCTTCCTCATTGACCTTTAGTTGGTGGGCTGCTTGGCCGTGGTCCTTGTAGTATTAGTTTGGGTCCAGGCTCTCCTCCTTGGCACCCATGTCATGGTCAATGGTGTAGTTGGTGACAGCAGCACTGGCTTGGCTTAGTTGTTTCTCACTGAGCTCCTTCTGCTTGGCCTCCTTCTCTGCTACCTTCTCTGCTTTTAAGCTTCTCTTGAGCTTACTTATTTTATTAGAAAGTGGCTTGTCTTTGTGAAGTGCTGTGAAAGAAACAAATCAATATAGTCGTAGCTCCATTTAACCTCACTGTGCCCAGGAGGTTTGGAGCAGGGACTCCTAATAAGTCTTATGACAACTCATGTCAACATGCAGAACATCCTGGAACTTATGATTAATACCACTTTTTGCTCAGTTTCAGCTGGCTGCCGTCTACATTCACCTCAGCCCTCTGCACCACAGCCACCTGTCCTGAGGGCCCAATCAGAAAGGCCCACATTCCTTCTTGTCCTCCATCTGCCATGGTTTATTTTACATGGGAGAATAGCCTAGCAGTGCGATTTATTTATTTGTTTATTTGTTTGTTTGTTTGATAGGTGGGATTTATTTATTTATTTAAATGCTAGTTTATTTTTTTTCATACTATATATACATAATTTTTTCTAACTTTTTTTTTTTTTAATTTTCCCCCTCCTACTTCTGTTTTAATTGCAAAGATTCACTAGAGTTAAAAAAGAATTTTGGAGTTAGGGTAGTGATGCTGCTATATGATTTCAATTTAGCCAGGTTGATTTCTTAACACCATTCTGAGATTTTAGAAGAACGAAAGTTCAGGAGATGGGTGAGGGGTCATGTTTGGGCTTGGGGTACACTTCAGGCAAGTCTGGGCTGGGAAACCCTCTTGAGAGATCAGTGGGGCTTCCTATTTATAATTTCAGTGAAAGACATAGGTGAGGAACACATATGGGAAAACAAGAAAGGTGCCTAAAAGAGAGAGGTAAGGAGGACCAGAGAAAGACAATGGGTAATTTGGGGCAGAGTACCCTTTTATCGTTCCTTCTTTTCAAAAGCTCCTTATCATCCTCCTCTTAGGGGTGTTTCGCAATAATGTCATTGTTGGAAAGTCCCTGAGCTTTGATTGCTTCCAGGCCACAGATACGAGTCTTATTTCTTGCTTTTCTTTTTCAGAGCTAGAGCAGGAGCAATAGCAATGCAATTTAAAGGAAAACTGCTTTATATCTATTGTCTGAAAGTCCTGTAGTAGTTTTATAAAGCCATGGCCACAGCTCTTTCTAGGGAAGTGTCCTGTCTCTACTGCTGTCTTAGAACTCTATCATAATTCTCAAAGGTGCTACAGATTTTTTGAAGTGTGGCTACACCTTCCATTTCACCCCAAGTTTGGGTGGTCTGCTTTGAAGCTCTCTGCCTTGGCGACGCTTATACTAGCATGCTAGCTGTCTCTCTTAGCTACTTTTCACCCCTGATGGGCACTTGGCCACTTCTGTATCTCCTTCATATACTTAGTGGGCATCAGTCTCCCTTACCCTTTTGTACAAACACATGCTGCTAAATCTCTATCGTCTGTCAGCATATCCCATTGCATGACTAATGCCAGTGGGAATTCTCTTGAATTTTAGCACATCAGGTTTGTCCACCTTAGATTCCTCAAACTTTATAAAGGAACTGTTTATATTTGTATCCTCCCTCAACTTATCTGGAAGAGAAAAAGAGGATAGGTGGGCAGATGGCATAGCTACTATGTTATCTTTTTTTCTTGTTTTTCTCCTCTCTTATTTTCAGCCATTTTTCTAATTAATATAAACTGGGGGAGGAGTGGGGAGTGGCAGAAACCATTTCTATTTCTCTCAGTTTAAATGCACCCATCAATCATATTTGTCACACAGTCTAAATCAAGGTTGGCAAACTAAGGGCTAGGGGACAAATCTAGCCACATCCATCCATTTATGTATTGTCTATGGCTGCTTTCATGTAGCCATGTAGATGTGATCTCAGGACCTGCAAAGCCCCAAATATTTAATATTTACCTCTTTACAGAAAAAGCTTACTGACCCCTGTGCTAGGTGATCACAGTTTAAAATACCTATAGCAGAGTGTCCAGAGGTGTTTGATGATCCCATAATTAATCTGCCACAGTTTAAGTCTTCCTACATTACTACTGCTAGTAAGTACTTTCACAGACATCCAGAGAGCAGAACAGGCATTATGATTTCACATATACACAGTGGGTAGAACATGCATTATCATCCTCATTTTACAGATGAAAAAACTATGGGTTAGAGAAGTTAAATAACTTGTTCAGGATTACAGAATAAATGAGTGTGGGGTTAGGGATGGGGATATAGCTCTCCTGATTTCTTGGAGTTAATGGCAAACAGGTCCAGGAGGATTCAGCATGTGAGGAAAACAATTGCTAAGGATTTTGATGTATGAGGTGTGGGCCACCTTAAGGTCCACTGTGGGTTTGAGTGGTATGCTGAGGTAGGGTGACTTGAGGGTAGAGAAGAGAGATGGCTAGGGGCCATTGTGTTTGAAAAATTATTCCAAAGGGTGATGACTCATTTTCTTACATACTTCCTGCCCACACACCAAGTCTGAAACTTATGCATTATGGTAGCATGACATTTTAGATAAATTAAATTCTTTGCACTTTAATTAGCTGATCACAAAGTTCTCTTTACCAACATTTACATTTATAGAAACTAAGTTTAGGATGACTGGTTGATAGATATAGAATTCACAGCCTTTTCACACAGTATCAGGATGATAAGCATCTTTAAATATCAGGTAAACATCTTTGACGATCATGTAGCTTCGGTTACATTCCAGAATGTGTTTCAATAAGAATAATTTTTATTTTTCTCCTTGCTTGGTTATAAAGCAGCTTTGCTCTGGTTTTAATTAAGGCTCCCTGTGCTCTGATCTAATCCAAGCGATGCTCAACTACAGAAAAAACAGAAGTCAGGAGGAGTTCAAAAAAGACACAACCCATGACCCCATACGTTACCACTGATTTTAAGCTGTTCTTTTATGTTAAGAAATGGTTTTAAAGATATTTAAAAGAAAAGGCATTTAAAGAACACCTAAATACAGTTGGCATATGTGCAGGCATTTAGAACACATGAAGTCATATTCAGCATACAGATATGTGCAGTATTTCACTTTCCCCGCTGTCAGCATGAAGCAGTCTTATCAGCCAAACCACTTCATGTCTTTCTCCTTGAGTAGATTAACCTGTCTTGTTAACATTGACCAGCAATTGAGATTTGACTCACATTGCTTAAAAATGCAATAAAATTATTCAAGAATATTTGCTACATAAAGGCAAACCATTTTTATAACAGGAAATTTTGTGCAGTTGGCTTACTAGAAAAATTGGCTTCTGCCTAATCCTGAATTTTTCTTAATTTGCCTAATTTAAAAAATCATTTCAATTTATATCCAGTCTTATAACAATTGTTATGTTTCTGGAGTCTTAGTGACTTTTCTAATTCCAAAGAAGTCAGAAGTCAGAACTGCAAAGGCAAAGTCACTCTTTAGCTCCTTTGAAAAACTTAAGCACCGAGAAGTAGGAAGACAGTGTGAGAGGCGCAGTGGGGAAGAGAATGTGGTCTTAGAAGAATAAGATATTACACAAGTAGAAATTAGGGGAAAAAAATCTACTGGAGTAGTAGGATTCTATATTATTGTTGTTTGAGACTATTTGTTGGATGCTATACTGTATGACTAAACTTATTTTAGCCCCATGAAAGGGTGGCTGTGAATTAATTTGTATTACAGTAGTTCTGATATGGTGGTAAAAGCTCCCATTCGGATTTCTCCTTGCACATGGAAAATTCAAACATGCTAGTTCAGTCTTTCCAGATACTTGCCATATTTTTTTGGACAAATGTCTAAATGTCTCTAAACCTCGCTTACCTTATCTTCATAAGAAGAATAATTATAGTACCTGCTTTATGGATTATTATCAGAATTTCATGAGCTGATACTAAATATGTATACTTAACCCAGTGCAGAGCATAATAAGCTCTTTAGTAGGTGTCAGCTACTATTATTGTGAATAAAGGTAACATTTAAGAATAATTGATCAAATATAGGCTGCTGAGATAAAGTCTAAAATATTTGTCTTTCTGGCTGTACAGATAGGTCTCTTTTATAATGGAAAGGAAATGACGGATTTTTATACAATTCTGGGTATGAGCCTTTTTAGAAGTGAGAAATACAGGAAAGAAATTTAGTCTCGGCTAACCAGGAATCTGGTAATTTTCCAGAGATGTTCTTTTTGTCAGATGACAAAACAAATATTTAACAACATAATTAAATGATGACATTCTTCAGAGGCCACGGGTACTATTAAAATATCTGAAAAAAATTATAATGCTCAAGTAGAAAGAATATAGGTAAAATTATCAGAAAAAAATTTGAGAGCCTTACTCTTTCTATGTAATCAATGACTATGGGTTACAAACTATGTCTAGTAGAATAATGATATCAGAATTACAATAACAAAGTATTATAAATATAAAAATATTTAAAATGTATTTGAAGTTATAGTATGAGTCATTAGTATTGAAAATGCCAGAAAAAAGTTGTGTCACTTTGTCATTTAATAGTATATTTCTAGATGGTTAAATGATTTTTTTTAATATTTTTTCTTTTTTGTATAAAAAAGAAAATAAAGTAAAAAAGAAAAAAAAATCACCTTCAAAACATGTTATAGATACTAGAAATTAGAATAAAGAGATAAAATGGTATCCTTTTTAAATCATCATATTGGTAAAAGGGATCACCCTATTTTATTTACATTTAAAATTGTTAAACCCTCAAATTGTACATTTGTTCAGATTTAGATATTCAATTTTAAAAGATTTCTTATTTTATGGTAGTCCCTGATTTATCCTCTCTCTCTCTCTTTTTTTTTTTCTTCTGGAAACCTTTACCAGGTTTGCTGTTATCTTTCTTGAAGGATATTAAAGAGAATTTCATAAAATATTTTACTATGATTTAGGCTAAGGTAAAATGATATTTTTTTATTTTGCTGCAGGTATAATATTTTCCTTGAACTTTTGATTACAACATCACTGCAGTGACTCTAAGGGAATCTACTCTTTTGATATTTAAAAGAATTTTCAGATGGTGTGGATAGAACTGTCCTAGTAGAATGAAAACGCCTTAAGTAATCAAAAACCTTGGTTATTTTGAAGATTTTATGAGATAAGGAGAATCGAAAAATCACTTATGGCTTCTTGTATAAACAGGATAAAGAAAAAAATTTTTTTTAATTGTAAAGAAAATTTAAGGGCAAACCTAATAACATTTATGAACAGTCTTGGCTATTAGAATGAATAATAATCTCATGAGAAACCTCTGAACATTTCATGAATTGGGATATTTATAAGTAGACTTACTCAAGTAAATAAGATATGCAGAGAGAGTAATCTGGCATTGATAGAGAATGAACTAGTTGATTTGATTAGTCTGTTGTATCTTAAAATTCACATAAAACTAGAGCAAATGTTTTCTTTTACCTTTAATTTTGCGTGCTTTGGGTATGTCATTTACGTCTAAAATAAAGAATCAGGACATACTAATGTTCTGGAAGCCCCATGTGCAGCAGGCCCTTTGCCAGGCCACACTGTAAAAAGCTGGCATTTCTGTAACTGTGTGCTTTCTTTTTTAATATGTGCTAAAAGTTTTTCCTTGTAATTCTAGAAAGTAATTTTAAAATAGAAATTATATATAAATAAAATGTTTGTGACATCTCACCCTATGCACTAGGTAGGTTCTTGAAAAAGTATATAGATAAAATAAAACCAGGATCAGACAGGGGTTGGATACTTTAGAAGCATAGGAAAGCTGCCAAAACCTAATTTCTTCAGAAAAGAAACTTTTGTTGGAGGTAGGAATAGAAAGTATTGTGACCAACGCTGAATCGTAGCATGAAAAGCAAATCTGAAAAGAGGCCAGGGAAGGAGTGAAGGTGCTAGGGAAAATTCAAAGCCAGGATTTGTGGGAGCTAATGAAGATGGGAACTAGAGTGGGTATTTCATTGCTATAGACTTTTTTTCTTTATTCTTTTCTTTTTACTTGTTCAAACGTTTTAGAAATACTTGTTAGTTCAGCATAAATGACTCAATGTCTTTATAAACATTTTCTGACTCCTAGGATGTTATTCATCTGACAGTATGCTCTAGCTATTGTCCAATATATGGGGGATGGGGGACAGAGGACAGATGACAGAGATGAGAGAGGGAGGTTTAGAATAACTTTTGGTCTTTTCTTTACACACTAGTCCGCAAATTCTATGCAAAGTATTGCTGTCTAATTACTACAAATGGAAAAGTAAGTGTATTTTATGAACTTTGTTGGGATAATTTGCTTACTAAAGAGAAGAATCAGATTACAGCAATTAAAAAAAAAAAAGATTGCAAATCCGACGTGAATCTTTAGTTTATTTATACCTTTTTCTTGAGGAGAACTTTCTTTGAAGGATATACACTAGGATGAAGCAAAGGCTTTTTTGGCATCTTTCAGAACATTTATTATCTACATGTCCCAAACTTGCAGCCACACAATCAACTATTAAGAAGCCTGTGGAGTGCCAGATGCCTTTTCTGTTACCTGCCTGCTACTCCTGTAAGCACAATGGACAGGATTTGGCTAACTGTGATTAAGTGTCTACTATTGTTCAGCTCTGGGGCTTTTTACACAATAAGTCTGTGATGTTCCCTGTTCAGACTTTGCATCCTGTTTTTATAAACTGTATCCTTAATAACCGACCAGTTTCCTTCTCAAGAAGATTTTTAAATGATTCATTATTTTACAAGTTCAGCAGCAGGTTTATAATTTTAGAAAAAGTATTTTTACTTAGCAACCTAATTTCAGTTGCTGTGTGAGTTTTGCAGAGTGTCTATGGAGGAAGACATTGATTTTTTTCCCATTTTATAATGTGAAGTGATAAAATATTACCTTAGTAAGCATTTGTAAATTTTTCTGGATCATTTGGTATACAGAATGTTTCTCCCCCATTCCAGTTCCTATGTGTTTAAGAACTTTTAGGCAAGCCCTATAGAGTAAGCAGGTATTTGGAGTTAGACCTTTGTTTAAATCCCAGAGCTTCTATTCACTAGTGTTAGCTGTGTAATGCAGAAAAATATATTTAATCTCTTTAAACCTTAGCGGTGTCATCTATAAAACTGAGAATTATAGCACCTACTTCATAGCATTCATGTGAATATTAATTTAAATGAGATGCTGTATGTAAAACGCTTTGCACACTGTGTAGCACTTAAGAAACAGTAAGAAGTGAGAGCTATCATAATAAGGAAGAGTATGAATGTCACTAAATGTGATACATGGAAGTCCATTATTGTGTGGGCATTTTATCCTTATAAAATATAATAAAACAGTTTCAAGTGGACATTACTGATGGCAGACTTGGTTACACTATTGAGAAATTGTGTTTCTCCCTTACATGTTGTCTAATTCCTTCCTAAAACATATCTTGACTAGTTTGTTATTTCTGCGTAATTTTGCATTCTTGTGATAGAGCAGGTGGTAATTGCTGACTTTGTTGTGGAGATAAAGATAGTAGACCCTATTTGGCTTACCAAGAGAGGGCTAAAACTCATGTGCATATGTCAGAGGGAAAGCAATTAATGTGAAATTTCAGTGTCATAGAGGAAAAATATTTGCTAAGACAGAATTAACATCATTGAGATTTTCCATCAGTCAAAGTAAATTAAGGTGAAAGAATAGGAAACTCAGGTTTTTGACCTGATTAGTGATATAATTAGATAATTCTAAAATGTGTTTTCTTCTGTGATTAATTTGATAATTAATTAATTCTCTAATTAATGTTCATTAAATTAATATAATTCTGTTAATTCTGCAAAAACTATTAATGCTACAATTTATTTAAAAATATTAGTATCAGACTGAAATTTTTCATAATAATTTTTTATTTTTCAATATGGTTGCCATACAATATTATATTAGTTTCATGTATACAACATAGTGATTAGACATTTATATAACTTATGAAGTGATCACCCCAATAATTCTAGTACCCATGTGACACCATACAGAGTTATTACAATATTATTGACTATATTCCCTATGCTATACTTTATGTCCCTATGACTGTTTTGTAACTACCAATTTGTACTTTTTTTCATGCACACCCACAATACCCTCCCTGGCAACCCTCAAATGTTCTCTATATCTATGAGTTTGTTTCTGTTTTGTTTATTTTGTTCTTTAGATTCCACATATAAGTGAAATCATATGGCATTTGTCTTTCTCTGTCTGACTTACTCAGCACAATACCCTCTAGGTCCACCCATGCTGTTGATTTGCAGATGGCAAGCTTTAATTCTTAAAAAAACATTTTTTATGGCTGAGTAATATTCCATTGTGTATAGATACCATCTTTTCTTTATCTATTCATCTTTCGATGGACACCAAGTCATCACTATGTCTTGACTATTGTAAAGAATGCTGTAATGAACATATAGATGCAAATATCCCTTCAAAGTGGTATTTTGGGTTTCTTCAGAAAAATACCCAGAAGTGGGATTACTGGGTCCTTCTCTGTCTCTTGTTATAGCCTTTGTTTAAAAGTGTATTTTGTCTGGTATAAGTATTGCTACCTCAGTTTTTCTTTTTTTTAATTTTCGTTTTCATAAAATATTTTTTCTATCCCTTTATTTTCAGTCTATGTGTGTCTTTTGATTTGAAGTGTGTCCTTGTAGGCAGCATATGTAAGGGTCTTGTTTTATCCATTCAGCTACTCTGTCTTTTGATTGGAACATTTAATCCTTTTACATTTGAAGTAATCGTTATAGATATGTAGTTACTGCCATTTTATTTTTCACATTTTTGATCTTTTTCTTCTTTTTCTTCTTAAAGAAGTCTCTAACATTTCTTGTAACACTAGTTTGGTGTTGATGAATTCCTTTAGCTTTTTCTTACCTAGGAAACTCTTGATTCTAAATAGTAGCCTTGCTGGGTATAGTAATTTTAGTCATAAGTCCTTGCTTCTCATCACTTTGAATATTCTGTGCCAATCCCTTCTGGCCTGTAAAATATCTGTTGAGAAATCAGCTGACAGTCTTATGGGAACTTCCTTATAGGTACTAACTGCTTTTCTCTTGCTGCTTTTAAGATTCCCTCTTTGTCTTTAACCTTTATCATTTTAATGATGATGTGTCTTGTGGTCGGCTTGTTTGAGTCCATCTTGTTTGGGCTCTCAGCACTTCCTGGGCTTATATGTCTATTTCCTTTGCCAGGTTAGGGAAGTTTTCTGTCATTACTTCTTCAAATCAGTTTTCAATTCCTTGCTCTCTCTCTTCTCCTTCTGGTAACCCTATATTGCAAATATTGATATGCTTGTTTTGTTCCAGAGGCCCCTTATACTATCCTCATTTTTTGAATTCTTTTTTCTTATTGCTGTTCTGATTTGGTGTTTTTTGCTACTTTATATTCTAAATCACTGATTTGATCCTCTGCTTCATCTAATCTACTATTGATTCCCTCTAATATAGTCTTTATTTCTGACTGATCCTCTTTTATGTCTTCTATCTCCATTTTTATGTTTTCTATCTCTTTATTAAAGTTCTCATTGAGTTCATCTACTCTCTCTCTAAGTTCATTGAGCATCCATATAACCAGTGTTTTGAACTCTACATCTGGTAGTTTGTCTTCATTTTGTTTTGTTCTTTTTTTTTTGAGCATTGTTCCATTCTTTCACTTGGGACATATTTCTTTGTCTCTCCATTTTGGCTGCCTCTATGTGTTTGATTCTATGTATTAGGTAGGACTCCTAAGTCTCCCAGTATTAGTAGAATGGCCTTATGTAGTAGATGCCCTGTGGGGCCCAGTAGTGCAGTCTTCCTTGGTCATCTGAGCTGGGTGCTCCAGGTTCGTTCCTTGTATGGGTTATATGTATCCTCCTGTTGTAGTTGAGCCTTTGTTGCTGTTCGCATGTCAATGGGAGGAATTGAACATCAGGGTGATTGGTTGTGAGGACTGGCCCATGAGGGGCTGATCCTATGGAGCAGGATTTACTTTAGCAGGTCCTGCCCAGTCTGCCCTTTAGGTGTGTCATCCTCAGATGCAGCCCTGAATGGTGCTCCAGCTCAGGTTGAAGCAGGCCACTGGGCATGCTGGCCCCAGGGCTTCCTGGGAGGGGCCCTGCTGTAGGCCAATTTTATCTGCAGCCTGTGCACTGCCCGGTTCCACCAGCAAGAGTCACCAAGCAATCCTCAGGTGGCCGCCACCCATGCTGGGCTTATAGGTGCTGTGAGAGGCAAAAATGTGAACCAAAACCATCTGCTGCTAGTGCTGGGCTTGGAACTCATCAGCAAGAGGTATGGGGCATGCTGACTCCAGATGCTGCTTGTTTAGGTCTTGTGAACCTTTGAAAGGTTTTAGGAAAGTCTGCAGCATGAGCCAAGATAGGCCATATGTATGGAAAAGCTACTGGAGGTGGCTTGGGTAGGCCTGCAAGCTGGGTGGGACAGAGTCTCAGAGAATCACCTGGAAAGGGCAACCTGTGTTAGCCAGGTTGATAGAGACTTAGATATGGTGGTGCCTGCATCTGCAGGTTGAGAGGAAGGAGGGGTCAAAAAAGAAACAATGGATTCTGCCAGTACGTCTGTCTGGGGAAAGCTGCCCCTCCAGCCTTCGCCCTGAAGCCAGACAATTCAATTCCTTCCTTATGTTCATGGCGCTTTTTGAGCAGCTGGCTCAGTGCTGGAGCTCAGAGTGAGTGAATCTGTCAATAATTTTGTGCAAGCCCTTTAAGAGGAATGTCTGTGACTCCCTCAGCTATAAATTCCACTGGTTTTCATAGCCAGAAGTTGTAGGGACTTCTCTTCCTGTTACTGGAACTTTGGGTTCTGGGACTTCTTGCTCCTCTGAGGAGACCTCTACAGCAAAGATATCCCTCCCGATTCTCAACAACTATATGCTGCTGTGGGACCAGCCCATTTCATGTCTTCACCCCTCCTACTAGTCTCGAGGTGGCCTCCTCTGGATGTGCCAGGCTTTAGGACTTCTGTTCAGTCAGACCTCAGGAGACTCCCAATAATACTAAGAGTTGGTACTAAGTAAACATCACTTTCTGTATGTTTGCAAATATAATTGATTGAGTAAATGCATGTAACATATAGATAGTCATGCATTTGTCCTATTTTAAGAATATCCTAATGTTGTAGATCTTATAAGAGATATAGACAATCCAGGGAAATAAGATATAAACACATGCTACAGTCAAAAAGAAAGGCTGTGTATGATTAAGGCTGTGTATAATTAAGTTTAAAACATCACCTCTCACTTCTTGTGTTTTAGAAATCATTGTCTAGAATTTCTATTAATGCATGATCTAAATTTAAGTTGTCAAATCAATATTTGATGTACCATTCCAAAGAGTCTTCAGATCTTATAGAGAAAGTTATTTCAGATAAAAGGAATTCACATGTGGTTTGGAGTGGTAGGGATTCATAATTCTATCTGGGTAGCCCATGTGTCTTAATTGTGAGGTATAACAGGTCAAGATTTAAATTTGAAACTTTCTATTCATCCCCCCTCTCTTTTGGCTTGGGGCTGAAGTTGGCTCACTCTGCTCACAAACAAGCTGTGATGAAATACAGTAGGTCTGCTCTGAAGTGCTCTGGCTTCCATTACAATGATACATCTATTCTTTGTTCACCAGAAACGCACAAAAGATGCTCTAAAATTTCAAGAACAAATCACTAAGTTAACCAGAAAACAGGATGCCAATGTTAAGGACCACCTCTTATGTTTATGTTGTTCAAAATTAGGGTGCTATAGAAGGTTCACACATATGTGCGTGCACACACTCACAATATAAGAGTTCAGTTCAAAAAAAGAGTATGAATGTAGATTTTGAGATTTGTTGGAAGAATTAAATATTCACTATCTGAAAGGAAACACCACACTGTATTTATTTTTCTATTATAAACCTAGTGTTTTAGAAAGCTTTCCTTAGTTTCTTAAGTATGGTTGGGTTCATAAAGGAAATTTAGTTTCAGAAAACAAAGTCCCTGTTTTTTATCTGGAATGAGTAATGAAAATCTTGTTGCTTAGCTGTTCAAGGAAAAGACTATTTATCCTGTGAGTTGTAAATAAGCCCATGCACTAAGCTACTACATTTAAGGGTTTTGGCAAATTTCGGTGTACAGCCTCCAGGATATTAAGCTCTCTTTAGAGCAGTTTGAATCCTACCTTTTGAGTTCACTTTGTTTGTAACATATTTGTGGGTCAAGCTCTTTTGCTCAGAGACTGACAGAGAATTTGTAAAGGATAAATTACAAAATGACTTGAAGGTGCTCCTCATGGAACAACTTAGTTGCTCCTTTGTCTTTTTTCTTTATTTTACCTCAAAAAGTATTCTTTTTAATTTTTATTTTGAAATTGATCTGTTTTCTCCCATTTTTTATGCTTTTATTCTTTTACTGTAAATGACTGATATAAAAAGACCTGATTTTGAAAAAAAAAAAGAGGCTATGGAAAAATAGAATTACATATCACTAAAAACTACACCACCCTTTCCCTTTGCTTTTCTTTTTTCCTCTCTTCATTTAAAGCCTCCTCCACCCTGAATGGATTTTTCTGCACATCGTGACTTACATCTGATTCCTGACCGGGTTTGAGGTTTGAATTTTCTGATAGACTTAATTTAGAATCACTTAAAAAAATAAACTTTTATTTTACAACAACTTTAGATTTACAGAATCTTTGCAAAGATAATACTGGGGGTTCCCAAATACCCTATACCCAATTTCCTCTATAATCAACATCTTACATTAGTATATTACATTTGTTATACTTAATGAACCAATATTGATATATTGTTATTTACTAAAGTCCATATTTTATTTATATTTCTTCGGTTTTCCCCTAATGTCTTTTTTGTTTGTTTGCTTTAGGATCCTATCCAGACTGCCACATTACATTTAGTTGTCATGTTCTTAGGCTCCTCTCGGATATGACAATTTTTCAGATTTTCCTTGTTTTCAATAACTTTGATAGTTTTAAAGATTACTGGCCATGAGTTTTGTAAAGTGTCTCTCAGTTGTGATTTGTCTGATTTTTTTTTTCATTATTAGACTTGGGTAATGTTTTGGGGGAAGAAGACCACAAAGATAAAGTGCTATTCTTATCACATCCTACCAACGTACATACCATCGGCATGATTTAGACTGTTGATGTTGACTTTGATCATTTGGCTTGAGATGTTTGTCAGGTTAGAATCACATTTTCTCTCTTTCTTGAAGATCATCCAAGCATTTGCCTGAAGATTTTACTACACATTTATTAAAGCTTTAAGGAAGCTAAGTGAGGCTGATCTTTTGGTTTTTATTGGTGATGTTGTAAAGCTGCTATAAGTTTCTAAGTAGTTAGACAAAAATAATTTCAGCGGTGGTAAATACATCTAAACTTTTTTCATGTGTTATAGGTGGGAATGAGATCCCGAAACCAGGGTGGTGAAAGTTCATCCAATGGGCATATCTCTTGCCCCCAATCCTCCATCATCAGCAATGCTGGTGATAAAAGTCTCTCAGAAGATGCAAAAAAGAAGAACAAATCAAATAGAAAGGAGGATGATGTCATGGCCTCAGGAACTGTCAAACGACACCTAAAACCATCTGGAGAAAGTGAACGAAAGAATAAAAAATCCTTGGAGTTATCCAAAGAAGACCTCATCCAGCTACTCAGTATAATGGAAGGGGAGTTACAGGTAGAGTATAATTTTCTCAACTACTGTGCCTCGATTTCCTAAGCTATAAAATAAGAGACTATGAAACTATCTTTCTCATTGGATTGTGAACTACATGGGAAAAAGGGCTATGTTTTTCTTATTCATTTCTAAATGCCTGACACCAGTTTTTACTGAATACATATTTGCTGAATTAATGAATAAATGAATGTATGCTGATTCCAACTTCAAGCTTCTCTAGAAGCAGAAAATTTCTTTATGATATGATTTTGGTAATAATCTAACACAGGCACCTGTACTTAGTAGTAAGTAATCAACGAGCTTATCTAATTTAGCCTTTGACTATGGTAGAAAATCATGATTATTAAAAGGCAAAGTTAAGCTCAAGTGTTACTTTTGATTTTTTCCAGAAAGTAGAGTAAAAGAGAGATAAAGAGATAAAGGGAGAGAAGGAGAAAGTGAGAGAAAGAGAAAGGTTTTGTTTAAACCACCTTATACTTTTCTCATTTTTTCATAACTTTCATCTTTAATTTTCTATGTCATAGGAGTTGAGAAGCACTGAAATAAGCAGAACATTGTATTATGAAGACCTAATACTTTCACAGTGTTTCAAGTCTATTATCTCATTCAATCTCAATAAAAAAATGTAGGCATTATTATCTATCTCTTATAATGAGGAAACTGAGGCCCAGAATGGTTAAGGATTTGTCCAATTCTCATCTTAGGCCTCCTAATTTTTGTTCTAGTGCTCTTTCCACAGCCCATCCTCCCTAACCTTCTGTAGCTACCTGAGCTAGGTCCCTTATTTAGTGTGTTTTTAAGGATTCAAGAAGGAATTGGGGTTCTTCTGATTTCCTGAGCTCTAGACAATTATATTTCTGGAAGTGGGGAAACAATAACTTCTTTTTTTGGTCGTGGTGGTAGGAGGAGAAGATGACTTGAGTAGAGTTGCTGTTTTCCTTTTCGTTTTTGTTAGGTTCTTGATTTTCATGAGCCTCTTAGGGGAATCTAATGATTGTGTGAGATGAATCCTTTGTTTGATGCTGTTAACATCAGAGAGATTATTTGCAACCTGCCCTAAACTAGGGTGGGATAGCCTGATCTGTTCCTGTTCTCATCTGTATGAGCACACAGATAAGTAAACCCCTGGGGTAAAGAGAAATTGAAAACATAACAAAACTCAGATTTTAAAAAAACAAACAAAAATGATCGAGCCTATCATGTGCTGGTGGATAAAAATCACATTTGCATTTCATAGCAAAAGAAGAAAATTTCCATAGTGCCACCATTACTGAAAATAGCTTCGCCACTCCCAGAAATAGGCTAATGCTCTGTCTATTGACATTTACTGTGTTAGAAGGCAGACTATATTACACCAACTTTTTAAGCTACCCCCAGCTGATAGTATTGACCTGAGTGGAAGGTACAAGGGTTACCTGAGAAATCTTCACAAAACAATATTATCACTTCACTTCTCTCTAGGCATGGTGGCCTGTGCAAAGCCTGTGGCTCTTCTAGACTCTAATTTCTGTAGAAGGCTGTTATATCATGATGGATTCTGGAAAGCACTTAAGATTCATGTGGCTTTCATGTTCATAGTTTTGCCAGATATAGTTCCAGAACCTAAGCATTCACAATATAAGCCTACACACCCAGGACATCAATGAAATTACCCAGGAGACTCCAAAGAAATACATTTTGCTTTTCACTAATCTTAATGAATATAGGATACCTTACCGTACACAATAGTTGTATTTCTGAGTAGCAATAAATAAGTAAAAAGTTTAAGATATTTGTGGGGGAGGCAATGAAGGAAAAGAGAAATGGAAGACCTGATATTTTAAGAAATCCTATAGTGAATTAATTTGCAAAGCAAATAATTCATCTCCCATATAGTTATATGCATACACACATATATATAAGTATATATATTTGCAATTGCAGATTTTGTAATACTAGATTTGTTAAAAAATGAAAGTGTTCCTATATTTAGAGTTGTAGATATATGTTCTTTTAACAGATAATTGTCTTTTATTAGCATTGTCACATGAGGGGGCATGTGTGTTGTAGCTAAGAGTGGGAGGCAGTGGGCATTAACAAACATGAATGGACTGGTAAAAATGCAGCAGCTATATGCCAGGTGTGCCAGACTAGAGATAAGAAAAAAAGTATCTAAAGGTCTGGTATTGAGAGGAGAGGCCGGGATATGCCTCATGAGATAAGTTACCATCAGCTCAGGCCTTTATGCCATTTACTTTCTTTATACTATATATGTGACAAACTTGGACAAGTTATATGACATGCCAAGGTTGTGCATTAATTTAGTTACATTTGCTCTAGGCCCAAATTCCCTGTGTCTCAGTTCAACGTCTCTCCAACTATGTCATTTGCACTCTGGGGATATTCAAGGGCTGGCTCCAGAACCTTTATATTTACTCCTTGTCTCCACAATTTCTTTTATGTAGACTTACATTGTGAACTTTGGGGCCAAAGCCATTTTGCAAAATGATGAAACTTTTTTAGGTACGAGAAATTGAGGTAAAAGAAATATTTCACATCAAAGAAGTGGAATATGATCTAAACCATGAAGTTTGATGTGCTCTGTATAGTGAGAAAAATGAGGGAAGGCAGCAGTACCACCTGGACACAGGCTGGACACTACACAACTCTGAGAGGCTTCATATTCACTACTCTATGAGTGTTGTGTCCTGAAGTTGTGCAACAGCTTAGCCTTGGGGGGACTGGAACTACTAGTCAAAAGAAGTAGGGTGACACACAGAGAAAAGGGGCCTATAAAATTGGGGAGAAAAGACCAAGATCAGGTCTGCCTGTAGGAGATCTACCCTGGAAGTGACTTGGGGAGAAGGAGGATATGGAGGCTCGCTCAGACCTTTTATACTTCTTTTCTCTTTCTCAGACTCCTTGTTGATATTTCTCATTCTCTCCAACTCTGTATGCAGGGTTTGGACATTAGAGACAGTTTGTGTGTTTTCTGATACTAGCACCTGCCACATTTAGAATCTGTTGTGTGATCTATGGAAATTTGTTGAACCAGCATCATAAACAGCATGACCTTTATTGTTAGCATTGGCTCTTTGCAAAATTTGCAGACTTACCATTTTGTTTGCCAGTCCAGGTATAAAGTAAATTCTTGATGTGCTTCTTTAATGGACACGTATTACAAATGGAGTTGCCCTTCCCAGGGATATTTGCGTTTTAAGGAGTCTTGTCTAGAACTGGTGTTGTCATGACCATTGTCTTGGAGAGAGACATCTTCCAGATTTTTCAAGCCACATCTTAGCAAATGCAAGCCTGTCATCTCAGTTCAATGACTGGCTGACACTGCCTGCATAAAAGTAGCAAGGCTGGTTTTCATTATTACATTTCTGTCATTGACTAGTTCCAAAAACAAGTACTTTCTAATAATCTGGAACATTTTTTTTTCGGGTGAAAAACTGGTTATATGTTTCCCAGACTAAACTAAGTATAATGAAATAGTACACCCAGACCATCATTTGGGCACCATGATTAATTTCCCCCTATATTTGTCCAAAAATAGCACTTTAAAGAAGTCATTCAATTTGGCTGTATTTAAAATGACTAAAGTTCAAAGGAAATGGTCCTCACATCAAAAAGTCATAAGACCGAAAACTTAGCAGAAGTTTCATTCTTAGGGCATTAATTAATTAATTATTTCTAAATTGATTGATCTTACAATATTTAAGAAACTTTGCTGTGCCAGAGTTCCGAAGGATGCAAAGATGAATAATAATATTGCTCGTAGCTAAAATTTGATGAGCTCCTACTATATGCCAAGTATAGTTTTAGGCAGTAGGTATTATAGTAGTCATGAAGAAGGAGTTTATGACCTGATAGGATAGATGGGAATATATAGGAATGAATATTTTATAGGATAATTGCAATGCAAATTATTGGGGTACAAAGGAAGGAAAGATTATGAAAATCTCAAGAGATGAGTGAACACTTCATTGAAGAATTGGACCTTAAAGAATTGACAAGTTTTGGACAGGTTGAGATAAGTGTAGCAAACGATATGAGCAGAATCAAACACAAAGTGTGTGGGAAAGTATGGAACAGTTTATCAGTGAGTAGTAGTCTTGCTTCAGTGGAGAATTATTTGGTGGAAGTAAAACTATACCTCCTTTTGGAGACTACAACTAAGACATCTAAAAAACAACATTTAGAAGGCGTGATGATCTCAGGGGAGTGGAGTAATGCAGAAACCAAAGGAGTTAAGATCATCAAGAAGAGAGAGGTTGCATCAGTCAAAATTTCAGTAGAAAATTTCAGTCAGATCTGACTGAGGGGTGCTCTTTGGATTTGTGAAACTGAAGGTCATTGGCAACACTTGCCAGAACAATTTCAGTGAGTTTAAGCCTATTTTTAGTGGTTTGAGAAGTGCAGTTAAAGAAAGAGAGTAACAAGTTCTGTTGAAACTCCAGGAAATTAGAAAAGAAATTTTTTGGTAAGAATTACTGAGATTTTCTGATTTTTTGGGGGTGGGGGGAACATAACCAAAGAAGCCAAATTTCCCTTTTCTTTAGCATAGCAATAAATTATTTGTCTGGCACAGAGAATGCCCTTAGTGCTCATTTGTTGACCCCTTGCTTTGAAATTACAATGTTGCTTTTCTCTACTTTAGGCTTTAAGTGAAACATGGAATTATTCAAAAGTAAAAGGCTAAAACAATGTATCTTGAATGCCAAGTCCTATGGGGAAGTGGTGTAGGACTGAAAAAATTTGGTAGTTGACCTTATTAGTGCTGACTTTGAGCCTTAGTTTAATCTCTGTCTGTATAATAATGGGTTGTTGTGATTGCTATACTTAGCCAATAGAGATGTTGTTTGGAGAATTTTGGTTGAGAGGGGAGGAGAAAGATAAGATAGTAGCTAGAGGGAAACTCAGGTCAAGGAAGGGTTTTTAATGATGAAAGTGGCTTTACTATGTTAATGGGTTAAGGGGTTATAGGATGAGAAAGGAGCAGGGTCGTATAGGAAAGAGCAAAGATTTTTGATGAAGCAGTCTTAGAGAAGGCAGGAAGAGGAAATCAAAGGTATGGTTTTGGAGCCGACCTCAGGTTTTCCCTTGAAAAGGAAGGAGACCCTTCGTTTCTGTGACAGAGTGAAGGAGAATGAATGGGTAGAGATGAAAATAATTTTTGTAGCAGAGGGGTGGGCAGGTGAAGCCTCAGCTTTCTCAGCAAGAAAAAGACAAAGTTATGTTCTGCTGAAAATGAGGAGACCTGGGCCAAGTTTGGGTCTTAAAGATAATTATGTACATGCTGTATTGCTGCTTAGGGGTCTGTTAGAGGAATGTGATTACGGATAAATAGGAGCATTAATGAGTGGAGTTTAGGATTCAGCCAGCAGAGAGACCTATGTGTTTGCAATGGCACCAGTCTGTTTAGAAAGAAGCCTGAGTGAAAAAGCGTTGATATATTTCATAGCACTGAATCTAGGTTGCAGTTGTCCAAGTGGGTGCAGTGGAAGGACAGAAGTGAAGGAAGTGGAGTGTGTCGGTGAGACGGTGCCCACACAAGGAAGAGATATCAAGAGGAAGGAGCAGGTCAATGGGAGGATGAGCATGAGAGGGCTGGAGAGACTTGAAATTGGGCTATTTGCACTTAACTTTTCTGCGTGTTGCAGTTTTAACTAATACAAGGTCTTGGGTGTGGTTCTGGGAGTAGAAGGGAAAGCAATTAGAATTAATGAGATCAAGAACTGGTAAAGTTAGGAAGGATATTAACTAAATCTCTCACATGAATGTTGAAACCTTCCAGAATGATGGTAGGGTTTGGAGTGGAGAGCAAGTCTGTATCATTTAATAAATATGAGAACTGGGGACTAGCAGGTCAATAGATAACTGCTTCCAGGCTACTTTTTCTGAAGTGTTTCTCTGATCATGTTATTCTGTTATTAGGAATTTAAAAAAGTCTCCAGACCCTATCTGATTGAAAACTAAATTGCTCAGACTGGTCTGAAAAAGCTATTTATTAACTGGCTCATCCTTAGCTATAAAAGCTCATCTTTAGTGTTCCTTAAAATGACCATTCCTATCCAATCAGGCAGTCTCTAAATTCTTCCCCAAACCCGACACATACACTCACACATAAAATCTCAAACACTTTCACAATCCCAGTGGGTTTTTTTTTTTTAAGTGTCTTCCAACTTGAGGGTACTTATGAGACAAACTGGGGGCATTTAGTAAAATTCAGGATGTGTATTTGTCCTTTTTCTATGTCATATTCCCCTCATGTATTAGTTAATTTTCTTTCTTTCTTT
>NW_024354500.1:17446060-17647977 GCF_902729225.1 Pteropus medius
TCTCTTTCTTTCAGACTTTAAAAAAAACAGTTTTAAGATCATGGTAAAATTGAGAGGAAGGCACAGAGATTTCTCACATACACTCTGCCCCCACACATTCACAGCCTCCTGCATTATCAACATTCTCAACCAGAGTGGTACATTTGTTACAACCTACATTGATATATCATTATCATCCAAGGCCTATAGTTTATCTTAGGGTTCACTCTTGGCGTTGTATATTCTGTGGGTTTTGAAAATGTATAATGACATGTAGCCGCCATTGTAGTATCATAGAGAGCATTTTCACAGACCTAAAAATCCTCTGTACTCTACCTATTTATCCCTCCTAATATTTTTTTTAGGGACCACTGAAGGCTTATCTCTATGCATTCGTTTCTAATTATTTGCTCCTCAACATTTGTCTTTCTCTTGTCCTGAAATCCTACATTGTTTTGGTATAAGCATAAACCATAGCATCTCGTATATATACATTCCCTAAGTATTTTATGCATTTACTTATATCTGTTGCCTGAAATAACTTGAGAGAAGGGTTGTGTCTTCTGCTTCTTTCATATGCCTCATTATACCTAGAAAAAGCCTAGGGGAATCATTGTTAGTCTATTGGTAACTGATGGTTAATCTTGGAATGTCCTAACATTTATATACCCTATGAGCAATCAGAAGATTAATTGTTTAATCATCTGCAAAAGACTATTGAACTATATGAAAGTATCATTATATACATAATGCTATTGAATTAATAATAATAGTCCCAAATATTTACAATGATATTCCTACTACAATGCTATGATTCTGCTTTTCCATCATTTTTAACAAGAGATTTCATAACTCCATTGGGTTTGGTGATAATCAGTTCAGATGAAATTACCTGATACAACCAAACACAATAGGCTTATACTAGAGGGGTGCTACTTATTAGTTTTTCTTTAGAGATGACTTTTCTTTTCCTGAGTTCTATTTGTCACATGGTAAGACTTCCCATGTAATCTCTGTGCTTCTGAAGAATGACACTTTTAGTTACTCTATATGGCTTTTTAAATTGATGACTCATCTGCACTTAATATGCTCCATCTTTAGAATCTCGGGCTGAGGTCACCCTGAGCGAGGCTGCCCAGTGAAACCTCACACCACCAGAATGGTCAGCATGCTGAGAATGGTATGTCTTTGCTAAGTTTAGGAGGTAGCAAAGAGACAGGTCGCTTTCTGATTAAAATCAGGACCAGATCTGGTTCTTTGGTGAATACGATGCTTCAGAATCTCGTGTGTACAATAGTATTGTCAGTATTTTGGCAAAAAGTTTTGGTGTCTGATTTTCATTGTTCAGGCAGAATATTTTTAGTGCTCCTAATAGAATCAGAAAGTTGGCTTTTCTGCTGTGAGACTAACGTACCCATTGGCACTATAGGGGAGAACTCTGGTTTTATTGAGAAATGTAAAAACATACATTAGTAAAGAAAATGTCCCATATAATATTTATTATTTTCATTTTCTGATACTTCAGACATGAGAAAATACTATATACAGATAATATGTGAAAGATGGAGATTTTCCCCAAGTGGCTGTAAACTGCATTTTTCTAGTGAAAATGATCTCTATTACTTTAATAAACAAAACTATATCTAAATATCCAACGAACCTGTGTAGATGTTATTTGGGCACGTGCTCTTGTTACATGGTGTAATTTTTAAATAAAATTACAGTTTATACAGATAACTGTTAGGACAAATGTCTCTTAAGTGGAGTAGAAACTGGGGCATCATGAATTCATGATTGTAGAAGGACTTGGAGAAGTAAGATCTTGACCTGCGGTATCCAAAAGAACTTTCTATGAAGAAGGAAATGTTCTATATCTGTGCTGTCCTATATGGTAGCTACTAGCCACATGAGACTTGTGAGCATTTGAAATATGGCTAATATGGCTGAGAAACTGATTTTTAAATTTTATTTAATGATAATTTAAATTTGAATAGCCACATATGGTTAGTGGCTACTGTATCAACAGCAAGGATATAGAGAAACAAACATGACAATTATCTGAAGAGATCTTAGTTAAGCCAAAGGATAGAGAATAAAAGGAAAAAAATCAAGTCCCAAGACAGACTCTTAGAGAACAACGATGGTTAAGGGTGGGGAGAGAGAAAAGAATTAGCCAAAGAGGAAGAAAGGACAGGGTTAAAGAGAAAGGAAGATAGATCAGAATGGTGAGGTGTCATGAATGCAAGGGAGGAGAGAATTTCAGGAAGAAGACATTTGTGGTTCTCAGTGCTGCTGCAAAGCTAGAGGACGAAAACTGAGAATGGGCCGTTTATTGAGCTGACATTTAAAAGGTGCCATTTCAAAGTAATAGTGAGTGCTGATATTGGATTGCTCGTGTCCAGAAGTGCCTGGCCAAACTCTATTTTTGAGAAGTTTGTGGATAGAGAGATGGCTCTGAGTAATAGTAGGAGAAGAGAGGCTGGATCATTTTAAAGAAAACTCCAGACATCCTATCATTTTACTCAGCAGTAGGGAGATTATGATGACAGTGTTTTCAGGGCAGAGTACCATCTAGTTTCTGGTTGCAGGATAGCTCTGCCACTAATACTGGCCTAACACATCCAGAGAGAAAATACATAAGGTAACACAAGGGATAAGTTACTGTGACAGGTAGAAAACAAAGCTAGAATGTTTACCTTCACCTGATGTTTCCTTGGAACATCCTCCAGTTTGGCCAGTTTGGCTATACTAATGGTCCTGCCAAAGCCAATCTCTGGATTTTACATAAAGTAGTTTTCAAGAAAATGTAAATGATAATCTACTTTTTGTTTTTGTTTTGTTTAGAAAGGAAGAAAGAAAGAAAGAAAGAAAGAAAGAAAGAAAGAAAGAAAGAAAGAAAGAAAGGAAGGAAGGAAGGAAGGAAGGAAGGAAGGAAGGAAGGAAGACAGACAGACCTTTATATTAACCAAATGGAACTACAAAGTAATTTTCAAAAAGCATCTATTGAGTGTTTCATAGACAGAGCCTGTCCTCTAGGAGTTAGTAATTTAAAACAGTTCTTACAAAAAAAATAAATAAATCAAACAATTCTTACAAAGAAAGACATTGACAAGTAGAAATTTTGTTTAATATAGTCAAACAATATAGAAAATGGTGGAGATGAATTTACCTATGTGAAGATATAGATACATAAATAGAATGGAGGGATGGTGGGAGTAGGCATGCTATCAGGAGAAGATTAGGGGAAAAAGTCCTAAATTATCCATGTTCAGATTCCCTGGGGAACAGAGACTTTGATGACAATAGTTCCATGTCTAAATAACCCCAGGAGCTTGGATTCCTCTAGCTCCTTTTCTGCAGAAAGTTTCCAGGCCCCCAACAAACTGGTCATAAAGACTGTGGAAGATCTAGTAGGAAGAGGAGGGGGAGATTCAGCTTCACCTAAATTAGGTACATTTTTCTGGATTATACTATTAATTCATATAAAATGTTTTTATGGTTATTAAATGTTTTTAAGAGTAAAATGCAGATCTGCTTATCTAGACCATGGTGAATTTAAACTTACCGTATCCAAATTAATGAGATGTCACTACCAGTACTGCTTACAACTGCTAACAACTTGACAATATTAAAAATTCCTGGGCCAGCCTTCAATCTCTTTTTTTATTTCCTTCTTTCTTCTTTCAAGGGACACTCTTGGAAGTCATGGGCAAAGACTTAGTAGATAAAGAATGGCCCTTTTTAAGGCACTTCCTTCCTCAAGAAACCTTTCCTGGTACAGTGGTGATGGAGGGTTTGTTCTGAACCTTGTGTGAACTGTGGCATCCTTGGGTTTGCCAGATGGGGTTACAAGTGCAGACAATGTGTGGAATATTTTTCTTTGCAAAGCTAATTGGTGGGATTTGAAATCTGACTTCATGAGTATCACGTCAAACAGTCATAGACCAGCCTCAAAACACATGAAGAGCTCAAAGACACTCATGTCACATGGCTGTCAACAGAAAAATATTTTTATCAAAACCATCTGTATTTAAGAGAAAGCAGGGCACTGATGAAAATTCTTGAAATCATGTTACTGATATAGAGCTTAATTGAAAAAAAGGATATACTAAACTTTGATTCAAGGAAAACATTGTCACTTGGGTGTGTTTAGCTAACATGTAATCCTATCTGTGGACAACGTCTTGTTCTTCAACAATGTATATGTTTATATTGGCAGGAAAGAACTTCTATAGACCTTTCTGAACAGCAGCCATTAATCTCTAGCAATGCTTAGTCCTGTGTTAAACATTTCCTGATCAAGGGCCTGAAAGGAAATAGGAAACAATGTGCACAAATTTTAGCAGGCCCTGCTCTCCTCCTGCCTTTTAAAAGTAGTAATAATGAAAGCACATTTGAAAGTCTGTATTCTATGGGGAATAACTAATTTATGAAATAAATCAGCGGTAACCCAAGGGTTTATGTGTTCCTAAGCAGATGTAGGAAATGGTCTCATGGGCTCAAAAGCAACATTTGCATCCATGAAAGTGAGTGTCCCCTGAATAGTGATGTATATATATAAACAAACCTATATACATATAATTATTTTAATTAGCAAACTTTCTTGAAAACTGAAATCAAACGATGTGTAAGATGAACTGTTTTCTGAAACAATCAAAATATGAAGGCCTTTTTCCTTCTTTAATGGAATGTAAATTCCTGGCTTTCAGTTTACAAAAGACAATCGTTTGAGTGCAAATAAGATCATGGTTGCATACAGAGCATGAGCTATTTATATTTGTTATCTTTGCAATTTCTGACATGACTTGTTTTGTAGGTAGTTGTGGTGTAACATGTCAGCCTGAAGTGCCAGGTATGGTGACTGCAAAATACCTGGGTAAAGACCTCTCCTGAAAAGAAACTTACACATGCTGAGCAAGAGACACTTCCAGGGTCACTTGAAGAATCAAGCATGGGAAGCTCTGAACATTTCACTTCCTTTCTCACCAGAGCTATCATTGCTTAAGTGGGAAGGGCTCTAGGCTTCTTTTTCTTTACATGTGAGACAAAATGCAGGTGGTTATAAATTTCTATTCCCCCCTAAACCTCACTGCCTCATTGCAATGATCTTTACAGGTATTGTACTGTTATCTATCCTTCAGCAGAGAGGGGGTGAACAACTTGGTCATTTTTATTAGTTACCACCACGTGACAGTTGATTCAATTGACATGAGAATAATTGATAGGCAATTATGGAGTGCCAGCTAGGTAGTGAAGGGAATGCAAAGGGGGAAAATTAGGCCCAGAGTCCCTGATATCAAATAATGGGGGAGAAGTCATCTCCACCGTTACTGCTTCATTCAGTTATTCTTACTGCCTTTCTCATGGTTTAATGCAGTAGCCTCCCAACTGGTATGCCCTTCCCATAGTCTTATCACCTGTAATTCTCCATCTCACAGCAAGAGTTAACTTTTTAAAATAGAAACCAATCATGTATTTTCTCTGCTTAAAACACTAGAAGCTCCCCGTTGCTCTGAGAGGTTTTCATGGACTGGCACCTACTTACCACTTTAGCCTCATTTTTTACTGCATTCCCCCAATCTGTGGTCCTGTCATACTGACTTGTCTGCAGTCCCTTGAACATTCCTGTCTTAAATGGTGTTGAGAGCCTCTTCTTATGGGGTCTATTCTCCGTATGTCTTAAGCAAATGATTTGAAAGAAAAGGCACTAATATTACACATGTTCAAAGCTGGCTGATAGGAGCAGTACATTGATTCTAGTCATCGATTTTCGCCCTACTTTATTTTAATGTCGTTTCCACATCAAGTGAAGGTCATTAGGCAGGGAAAGCAATTCTATATACAAACACCTTCTGGTTAGGCGAGTACTTAAAAGCGTTTTCCATTACTTGTTATAACTTGCTCACATGTTCGTTCAGGACTTCATGGGAGAGGACTCCCGTTCTTTCCAGGTGTTCAGAGAGTTTTATATTTTGATAGAGTATCATTCCTGTATCTCTTTGAAGGTAGAGTCTCACTGTAATTACATGCTCAGGAATCATGTTGTAATTATAAGATAAGGCAAGTGTATGGTTGGAGCCATGTGCTGGTTCAATAGTTAACCTTGGTCCAAGCGTGAAAATATAATTCTAGGGATAAAGTTTATATACTGTTAAAATTTTATGTGAAAATTTTTTTGTGTGTGTGATTTAAAATAAGTTTATTATCATTTATGTTATTTATTTTTATTTTAAATTAAGTTTATTGGGGTAACATTGGTTAATAGAATTATATAATTTTCATGTGTACATTATAATGTGACATCTATATATTCTATTGTGTGATTACCACCCAAAGTCCAGTTTCCTTCAGCTACCATATATTTGACCCCCTTTACCCCATCTACTTCTCCCCTCCTTCCCTAACCCCTACCCTCTGGTAACCACTAGTCTATAGTCCATGTCCACAAGTATTTGTCTGTCTTATTCCTTTGTTACTTTTAGGTTTACATCCCACATATAAGTGATATCATGTGATTTTCAACTTTTTCTGTCTGGCTTATTTCGCTTAGCATGATATCTCGAGGTCCATCCATATTGTCGCAAATGGCAGTATTTCATTTCTTCTTATGGCTGAGTAATATTTCATTGTATACATGTACCATGGCTTCTTTAGACTCATTTATGTTTTTAAAAATTAATGTATAATTGACATTGCATTAGTTTCAGGTGTACAACATAATGATTCAATGATTGTATATATTGTGAAATGATCACTTTAATGTATAGTTAACTTAAAAATATTTTGTTTAAAAATTTGGATGGTTAATTTACAGAAATGGTTGAAAACCTAGAAAATGGTATCATGTATGCCAGTATATCCTTTTTGTTTTTTACACAAATTAAGCATGTTATATACACTGTTCTGCAACTGACCTTTTTCTCAGATATCATATATGCTGTGGAAATTGTTCCTTATTAGAATATATGGAGATTTTACATTCTTTTTAATGGCTGCAGAGTATATAGTAGTTGGGTGTACCCTAGCTGTACCCTGTTGATGGATATCTAAGCTGTCCCAGACTTTTGCGATCATAATCAATGCCACATGAATACATTACATGTACACCTTATCACACATGCAAAAGTATTTCTTTTGGTCATATTCCCAGGATTAAAATTGCTAAGTCAAAAAGTATATAAATTTGTTGCAGATTTTGCTAAGTTGCCTTCATAGTTCTGTTTTCTTGCTCTTGCCAACAATATATATTGATTGTTTTGCCAATCTGATGTTTTAATTACTTTACCAGTCCGATAAGTGAAATGGATATCTCCTTGTAGTTTAATTTACATTTCTCTTATCAGTGAGGTTGAGCATCTTTTCAAATATTTTTAGAGGAATTTGTATTTCCTGTTGGTGACTAGTCTGTTCCTATCCTTTACCTGTTTTTTCATTGAATTGTTGGTCTTTTACTGAATCATTCAAGCTCTTTGTATAGTAAAGAAATGACCAGGGAGTGTGAATGGCTCCTGACTACAAAAAGATAGGATACAAACTGATATTGTCATGAGATTCAAAACTAAGACTTTTTAGGCGAGAGAGAGAAAGAATGATCTCTAAGCAGTGGCAAGGTGGAAATCCACCCCACCTCCAGGCCCACTGGTACAAGGAGAGTTGGGGGAAACTATTCACCTCTTCTGAGGGCACTTGAGGAAGCAATGTTCTCATGAGAGGGTCAGGGTTCCCTTAGGAAAGCGGTTCTCAAAGTTGTCTGCAGATGCCTGGGCCACACCCCTCATCAATTAAATAAAAACCTCCGGAAGTAGGAAGCAGACATCAGTATTTTTTTTAAAGCTTCACAGGATTCTAATGTGCAGCTAAATTTGAAAATCACTACCTTAGAGCAAGAAGGCTAGGGAAACATTCTCAGAAAAGTTTGTGAACTTAGAAAAAATGGCTCGTAGTTGAATGTGAGTTTCAAAGAGCACAGTGAAAGAGTTTCAGGAGATGAGGATGGGTGAGATATAGGATCAGAAAAGATGAGTCTCAGAAGTGAGGGGGATGAGTTTTCTCCGGGCTTTTTATTTGTGGTACCTAAAGTACCAAGTGCCTCTGTTTTATTAGCTGCAATATCGGAAGCACACAATCATATTCTTTATTTATGGCTTTGGTGAGTCCTTAGGAGCTGTGGCTAGAGAAATCAATGCCAGACATGTCAGGAAGAGATGCTTTGCATGGTTTCTCTGTGGTTAACTCATCTTGGGATGTAAGCCTTCAGAAACGATCCCCATGAACATGACACCATCTGTGAGATGGCCACTAGAACTTCAGCTGGAAAGAGTGAGCCTGTATTGCTGTAGCTTCATGGCATCTTGCTAAATTAGCTCTTGGGATTAAGCATTTGTGAAGAGTGGCTGCAGAAAGAGGAGAAATTAGAAAGAAATCTAGGGATATTCCCATAATGTCATTAGAGACTGGCTACTATTAAACATAAAATGATGAGTTTAGCATCGAGAAATCTGGCAAAATTTGTTGTCTGATCTCATCCACCTGCCTCTTCTATTTAGTCATCTTCACCATGCTTTCATCTGACCATTGGCTTGTAGATGATGAAGCAAGATGATGACAGCACAGATAAGGTTCTTAACCACAAAAACTCAGTAGAGGTTAATGCATATTAATGGTCTGAAACAATAATATTCGGCAGCTTAGTAACTACAAATAAGCAGCAGGAGTTTGAAATAAATGAGGGGGACCATGAGCCATTTTATTGACATTTTCATAATCAAGAAAGTTCTTTCCCTGAAAGTTCCCAGCTATTAATATGAATCTTGGCCAGTGGTACCTAGTCATTTATTATGAAAAAGCTGATGCACTGGAAACATTATACAAGCATGTAAGGCAGAGAATTTTAAACATCAGAACCTATGTCATGCTGCCTGATAAAGCTCACACTTAGGTTGTCACGAAAAAAAATTCCTAAGGGTCTGTAAGTAATGGGACAATGATATATAACATGCTTAACCAGAGTGAATCTCACTTTGAATGATGACTGGTTATTGGCAGCAGTTGTTGATAAGCTTATAACAAAATCAAGTTTTTCAACATCTTCCCTGAAAAAGACTGAAAAAAATTGACTGCAGGAACTGCATATGAGAAAAAAAACATGCTATAAATAATACTTTGCATATGCACTGACTTGAAAATTAAGGTAAAAATATTAAATCAAATATTTCAAGCTTGGTAACCACATTCCTATTGCTAACGGACAAATACTGTACTTGAATACACAGTCAAATTTCAGTGAAATGTCAATTAGTATTTTAGGGCATTAATTTTACAGCATGCCAGGATTCTTGCAAGTGTGCCCAATGGCAT
This sequence comes from Pteropus medius, assembly GCF_902729225.1. Taxonomy (NCBI): domain Eukaryota; kingdom Metazoa; phylum Chordata; class Mammalia; order Chiroptera; family Pteropodidae; genus Pteropus; species Pteropus medius. The sequence continues at coordinate 17,455,397 of NW_024354500.1, forward strand.
TCAAATACTTATTTAAAAAATCGATCTAGCCAAAAATATTGCTAATTTCACATTTTTAAAATGAATTAATTAGCATATAGGTTAATTCCTACTTGAGATTGTTGCAATATATTTACTAGTGATTTAGCATAATGGAAAGATCTCTAATTTGAGAATCAGGAGATCTGGGTTCTAATATATAATCAATAACTTATTAGTTTACCCCTTGGGCAAATCCTTGGCTTCTCTGATCTCTGTTTCCTTGACAGTAAATTAAGAAGTTAAAGTTCTTTCCTATTCTAAATTCCTATGATTCTATGAATCGAATGTTCTGCTAAAGCTTGGAGTCATTTAGGTTGGTCACAAAAATGAGAATTAAAGTTAATCATTCTTCATGACTTCCATATGTTATCCTATGCTCTGGAACTTTTCATCTTATCCTTCCTTCCAAAAGGTGGCTTAATGAACAATTAGCTCATTTCCCCTGGATTATAAAGTCAAGCCAGGCATGGGATTATGTTCTACTCTTGAGTAATCCATCACAACAACCAGTAGAATAGCAATTTTACACGTAGCTACTAAATGAATAATTAATAAATAGAAAGAAGGAAGAAGGGAGGGAAGAAAGAAGGAGATAACTACTTGTCCATCTATGGTCTATGATGATACCAGTGAAGGAGAAACAGTAGCCAAGCCTTTCAATGTTCATCTAAAGAAGGAAATAGGACAAATCAAAGAAATACTTGGGAAAGATTTTATTTAATTATGACAGTCATAATCACAGTAATGATCTGTATTTCAAACAAATTCAATACTGTGCAAGTCCAACATAATTATTAATTTTTCCCATGGATTTTTGTTTTGTTTTGTTTTGGTATTAGAGTTTGATCTAAACTTGGGTTAAAGATTCAAGTTAGAAGAATTGAGAAAACTGAAGAAGACTGAATTGAGAGATGGGTATATAAAAATAGAGGAGACCCAATCAATTTATTGAAAAACAAGTAAGCAAGAGATAATTCTTAGTTCTGGTGAAATAAGTATTAGCATCAAAAGATGTTCATTCTTCTTGAGCTTTCCATTATATTTGAATAAAAAAATAAAATGGTTCTTATCTGAAAAGTTCTACATTGATAGGTATATATGGAGAATTCATAAAGTATAATATTAAGTAAGATTGCCAATTCTAGGGTTAGACTGCCTAGATTTGCATCCTGACACCACCACTTGTGTTATTTGAACTTCTTTGGACCTGTCTGAGATCCCTCCTCTAAAAATGGTGATAATGATAGTACCTACTTGATAAGGTTATTGTGAAATTTAAATGAGATAATGTTTGCAGAGCACTTTGCACATTTCCTGGCATATAGTAACTGCTCAGTAATATTAGAGGGAGAGAGACAGACACACAGAAAGAATGTGTCTGTGTTGATATCTGTATAAAATAAATACCTACATAAAAAACAATTATGAAAAATCCACTTTAACTTATTAACAGAATTAGCTCTGGAAAGTAGAATTTGGGAGGATGTAAACACCTTCGCTTTTTCTTTAATGCTGATTTCGTAACATTGATTTTTTTTATAGTCAACATTTATTGCATTATAATTTTAAATCTTTAAAAGTTTTGAGAGTAGATCTAAAGAGATAATTTACCAAATTAAATTAATCTAGAGAGAGTGCAATTTAAACATGTTTACGCAGATTCCAGATAGCAGAAGAGACCATAAATAATAATTCCTTTGGGAGGTAAATACATTTCTATGCACATTCAAATCTGTATTCTTAGTTAATCCTTTGAGTTAGATAGATAGGGTATTGCAATTTCCACAAGAGTTGAGAAAGTTGAAAGATTTCCTAGATCTTAAGTTATTACAAACCTAGTAAAGAGCAGGGTAGAACTCAAGTGCTCTAATTCCATCAGAGCTCCTCCACTACTTTATGACATTACAGTGTTGAAGGGATAGTTTTAAAGAGACAAGTAATAGCTTATTCACATAATCTCAAAACCTAGCAAAGTGAAGGGAGATATTTTCTGATGAACTGGCTAATTTGCTTTAAACCTATATAAAGACATAGATAAAAACTCTCAAAATATATAGTCACCATTCTGATAATTTCTTATATCTTGTGAAGTTTTAAAATATTCATGTTTTAGGGTTTGTGGCTGGTAAACTAAAACTTTACACCTTGTGGATAATTTAACATGGTTAGCTTTGGTTGAGATCTCATTTTTGTGGCTGCAGATTCACAAGATCCCCCAAAGAGTCTATTCAGTAATTGTGATGCATTCCTGTAGCATTTAAGACTAAGCCCTAAAAGCTTTGCTTTGTATACTTGATCTGTAGCGACCTTTAGAGTTTGCTGCCCATTGAAGCGAAGGTCTTCCTTGTGAAATCATAGAATAGTGCCCCAGTTCACTTTCTGTTACTTGATATCACTGAACAAAACTACCATTATCAGCGTCTGAGAAAAAAAAGATATGGTACCCTGTCTCTTTAAAAGTTTAAGAATAGCAAGCACAGTAGAGTTAATTCTTTGGGGGGCTGTGCCTTGAGAATTTTCTGGCCCAGAATCAAGCTACAGATAATTAATTATGTCAGTGAAAAGCTCTGATGGCCTGTTCTGTTCAGAGAAAAGTGACATCATCCATAGAATTCTCTGGCAATAAAGAAGAACAAAGCTGTGAGTGCAGGAAATAACAGACAGATGTCCATGAGTGCATATTTTATCTACTTCAAAGTGTGTTGCAAGAAGTCATGCTCTAGGGCTGTCTTCCAGCAGCGGTGGCTTGGCAAAGGGTCTTGGAGAGTGAGAGAAATAAGTTTACAGGATTGGGTTCACCGCCTCACATGCTCTGGCCTGAAGATAGAAGTGCAGCATTTTTAGGGAAGTTACTAAAGACATGACACTGCTCAGAAAATGTTGGCAAGATCATGGTAAGCCAATCAAGTTATGTAGTGTGAGGAAACTGGACCAGATGGTAGTCATACCATTTGTGGATGAATGTTGTTAGTACAGGAAACATTACCCAGCAAATTTCATAACAGGGCCTTCCCTTGCTTTGTGCTTATATTTTCACAGAAAACTTTTACTGACCCCCACAGCAACTGGTAATGGAAAGAATAAATATTTTGAAGTCAAATAACTCTGTTTCTTATGAATCATGTGACATTGGGGAAGCTATTTAATTTCTTTGAGTCTTATTTTCTTCATCCGTAGAATGACATTAAGAGAAATTAATTAAATAATTCTCTCGAAAAGAATTTTGTTTACACTAGGGTATAATGTAAGTATTGGTTGTTATCAAATTTAACTCTGTCTTTCTCAGCAAAATATGTTCGTTTCATATTACACATATAGAGCCACACATATTAGTTGGAACCGATGTTTACCTACACAGGCAATTTTAGGCATTATGGAAAGATCAGTGTTTCAAGATTTCAGGTATCGGAGGACCAGAAATTCTACTAATAGGGATTTATTTCTCTGTGTTGAAACTACCTATTCTAGAACTTTCTTTTAAAAAATATTTTTTTCTGATTTTCAAAGTAAAATCAGTTTAATATAGATCAGTTAGAACATACATTCTCAATGAGGGTGCTATTGTTCCCAACAGAGCAGAAACTGATTCGGGGGAGGAGGGTGGGTAAAGGAATTTTAGATGTTACAATGGTTTATGGCCCTTAAAAAGACCACAGGACAGAAACAGATTTACAGTATATCTGGAGTATTAAAATTTGATTAGGAAAACATATCTAAAAAGTTTCTTTAGGAGAACAAAATTTTAAAAAGTTTAAGAAACACTGATTTAGAAATATTAAAGTTACCAAAAAATATCAATCACCTATAATTCTACCAACCTGAAAAATAATTGTGAATATTTTGGTGAGTATTTTTCTTCATATATATTTTTACATAATTGCAAATACAGTGTATACAAAGTTGAATATATATTTGTTATAAGCATTTCCCATATCATTCAACATCCCTTGAAATACAATCTTTAAAGTCTCTAAACTATTTTATTCTATGCAGGTATTATATTTTCCTCAAATATATCCTAATTACTGAATATTTAGGTTGTTTCCATTTTTTTACTGTTATAGAAAACATTGTATGAACATATTTGTACACCAATCTTTGTCCTTCTTGTTAAACTTCTCAATTAAAAGATATGATTTTTTTTTAGTTTATTATGTGCATCTGTTGCCAAATTGTTTTCCAGAACCCATGTTACTACTCAACAAAATTATGAGAATGCCCATTAAGCAAACTCTCACTTGTAATAACTATTATAGTTCTAAAGTATCTCCTGATTTAAGGGTGAGCAATGGTATCTCATTATAGCTTTAATTTACATTTCCTTAGTCGTTAGTTAAGTTGAACTGTTTTCTAATGGACATTTTATACATCAGTGAATTGTCTATTTATAACTTTTGTACATTTTTTCTATTAAACCCTAGGGTTTTTCTCACTGATTCACATAAACTCTTTGTAATTGAGGATAGTTACCCTATATCTGTCATAGTTGTTACAAATATTTCCTTTTTTGGTGTTTAATTGGTTATGATTTTTTTACATGTAGAATCTCAAATCTTTTTGTCATTTCAGATAGTCTTTCCCTCATGCAGAAGTCAAATAACTACCCATGTACATTTATTCATTCATTCATCTATCCATCCTTCTATCCATTCATTTGTTCATTCATCTTTAAACAGAAAAACATATAAAGTAAGGTTATGTATTAATTAGTTGATGAAAATGTGATGACAGGCTTGTGAGAACTTAACTGTGTTTTCCCCAGGAACCATGATTCAGTATTTTCTAATTCAGTGTTTGTGGTAATCTTACAGAAAAAATAAAACAAAACAAAAAACTGCTGCAGATGAGAACCAACTGCATTTCATCTCTATTTGTTACTCATATACAGTAAGGAACCTGAATCATGGAGAAATTTTGTAGGAATTTCATGAATATTAATGAAAGTAATAAGCCAATATCTTTGGGAATCTAAGCTTTCTCTAGTGAAAGGTAAAAGGCAGATTTTTAAAGAGCTGTTCTGTCCTCGAAGGAGAAAATGTACATGTTTAGAAAAGGGGAAACACAGGAAATTGTTGTTGGATAAATAGAATACATACATACAACACACATTACATTATTCATACATTTAACAAATATTTATTGAGCACACACTTGTGTCTGTCACTGTACTAGCGTCTCGGGACACAAAAGAGAACAAGAGGCTTCTGCCCTCATTGAGCTCTCAGGGAGAAAATGAGCATTTGTAATCACAAAGTGGTGAGTACAGTAATCAGGGAAGTATCAGGCATCAGAAATGGCAGTTCTATGAATTCCACGTCCGTTCACAAATCGCAGAACATCACATAGCTCCTAAACACTAGCACTTTGGTGACAATACACACAAGATTTTCTTGGTTAAAAATTTTTGAATGTGCCTCATCTCTGGTCCAATATAGTGAAAAAGAAAGATGATTGTAGGAGCAGATGTAATCGACGACATTTTCTCTTAGGGTAGATTAGGCATTTCAAACTGCGACATGGCATTTAAAGGCCAAATATTGCCCATAAAAAGCAATTGGCAAAAAACAAATAGTTACAGAAATTTTGTGGCTATTTCAGGGATCTTTTTTCTTTTAGAAAGAACATTCCAAGTAGGAACACTGATAAGAATTTTATTAAAGATCAAAAACTCAATTAAAAAAAATTACCAGTTCTATTTTTGTACTTATTTTCATTTTCTTTTCTTAAATGAAAGGGCTTGACTTTTGTTGCACCTTCATTCCTAGGCAATGCCTGCTTTCAACATGAGTTCTAGCACAAGATGTACTATTTAACATTGTTTCTTACTGATGCCAGGTTTTAAATAGAATACTCAGTAAAGTTTAGAAAAAATGGTAAGTCATTTCTGCTGCAGTATAATCTTTTGACAGTGGTGATGAAGGAACTGTGGACACTGGAGTAAATAGTGTAGTCTAAATTCTCAAATTAGTGAGGGAGGCGTTCCTTCAAATCACATCAACAAATAGTGCAGGAGGCTCAGAAGCACAGGACAAACCGATCTGGCGTTGCCAGTTGTCTGTTAGGTTTGTGGCATAGAAATCTCAGGCATTGTTATGAATGGTTTGGGCAGTCAAAGGATATTGAGAGCAACAGAGATGAGAAAAATCTTAGCCTTTGACTTATTCAGTTTGTCGAAAGGCTTTCAGATATGGTGCCCAGGAGACCCGGCTGTTCCACATTAGCCAATTCACTCACGAGAATAGAAAAAAGGAAATTGCCTTTTATCGAGCATCTAGTGTTCCAGGCATTATATTAGTCACTTCACATACACCTCATTCTCACACAGGTGGGGAAACTGAAGTTCAGTGCTACCTGGTTGAAGATCACGTAGTCATAATTTGTCTGTTTGACTCTCAAAGGGCAGGGTAACTAACATTTGCCAGGCACTTTTATACATTAGCCCATGTAAAACCTGTGAGGGAGCTACTGCTATTGTCCATCTTACAGATGAAGAAACTGAGTTCAGAGAATCTAAGCTAACTCTCCCATTCAAGATTACACTAGCAGTATGCAGATGCGTTTCTAACTCAAGATTCCCACTGGCATGCTCTTTCTACCACATTGCTTCTCTTGAGTAAGAGTAAAAATGAGCAAAAAACTAGCCATACGTTCACATGAGGAACTTGTTTAAAGAGAAAGACAAAAAGCAGGTGGATTAAGGAGTCACATAGCCACATACATCCTCAGTACACCAGGACAATTGATACTAGATGACCACCATAAGTTCTCAAAAAGACAGTAATTTATGGATATTTTTATGGAGATAGTTTTTAAGAGAGGAGGAACTCAGTGTTATGTGATTCAAATAAACCTTACATATAAATTCTATCTAGATAATGTAGTCTTATCTTGTATGAAGCATTTTCTCTTTTGAAAAAGTATTATCCATATTTTTCAGCCCTCACCAGTCAAAGGATAAAAATAAAATCAAAGAAACTAAGCTATCTTTTCCCTCCCCTACCTCTGCCCCCACCTGCTCTGTGGGAATAGTCTGGAAGTCCTCAGAGGGTGACGCACACATGTTCCACACATTCTTTGAGGCTATCATTTGGCAATTGCCATTTTGCCCTTTTCCCCACTCCTACCCACTGTGGTAATGATGGCTGCTCCTGTAAGTGGCTGCTAGAAGCACAGCCGAAATTGCTGTGTGTGCCCAAAAGGCTTTTTCTTCTGTTTATGTCAGTCGATGTCTACTAGGAGGCTGCTCAGGCTGATGTCTGCACTGAGGGCATGATGCAAGATATAGAGGGCTGTTCCTTCCTACCTTCCCTGCTTACTACAGAAGCTCAGTGCCTTGAATTCTAATTTACCAATTTCTCTAGTTATTATTTGGGTCTTTTATGGCAGTCCCTCACACTGGGATTCAGGCATGGGTCGAGAGGGTGGGCTGGAGAGGAGTCTGAGTGACAGACACTGTGCTGCACTCAGACTCACCCTTCCCCTCTGACCTTGCTCTATTGTCCTTCAACCAAAATGGTGCCCTTCCTCCCTTGGGATGAGTTCTTTCCCAGGAAGAGCCTTGGTTCCTCATGCAAATAGCCCTGTGGCTAGGCCACCCTCCCAGTCAATCCTCCAGACAGGATTACATCAAAGGATTTTGCTCAAGCTTGAAAAATAACTTCTAGAGACTATCTGAAAAGGAGACAATCATAGGAAAAAGTAAGGAGGTGAAGAAAATTTAACCTAATAAACAGAGTTGTATGTGCCAGATATACCTGTCCGAAGATGTTTGATACCAGATCTGGTACAAATGTGTTATCTGTCCTGGATCTCATCTAGTTGGTTTATGTTGAGGGGACTCAATTTACAGAGCTGGATAAACAACCCCAGTGAGAAAATCATCTAGTTCTGCCTTAGCAATGATTTCTCTCTTGTTTTAAGGAATTCAGCTTCTCAGCTGGTACACAGAATGCTGAACTTTACTGGACCTGATTACATTTAGGGGTGGGAAGTTTAAGGGCTCTGCTCAAGGTCTTTATTAGCACAGAACAAAAGGTTGTAGTCTTTTGGAATTTAAGGAATTATACACAGTAAAATCACAGCACTGCATGGGGGAACTGTGACCTTATCTAATTTCTAATCCGAGACATAGCAGCTGTCACACTATTAATATCCTAATGCGTGTAAAAAAGAAAAAAGAAGAAAAGCACATAAGTAATAAAAATGTGTTTAAATCCATAGGTGACTGTGACCTTCAGCTAACTAATCACAAGAAAGATATGACTCTCCTTTTATAATTTATTACATGGAATTTTACATTTTTGTAAGTGATAATCTCTAGGAAAAGGATTGGGGATGATTTTTATTTTCTTTCTGTATTCAATTTTTTAGGGGGCGAACAAGTCACTTCTAACTTTTTAAAAATTGTAGTAAAATACACAACAGGATTTACCATTTTGGCCATTTTTAAGTTCATTGGCATTAAATGCATTCACGTTGTGCAACATCACTACCATCCATCTCCAGAATTTTTTCATCCTCCAAACCTCTTTAATGTACCCATTAAACAATAACTCTCCCTGCCTTTCCCCTCTGCCCCTGACAACCGCCCTTGTACTTTCTGTCTCTATTAATTTAATTATTCTAAGTACTTCATATAAGTGGAACTGTATAGTATTTGTCCTTTTGTGACTGGCTTATTTCATTTAGCATAGTACCTTCAAAGTTCATTCATGTTGTAGCATATGTCAGAATTTCCTTCATTTTTAAGGCTGCATAATATTGCATTGGATGTACATGCCACGTTTTGTTTATCTATTCATCTGTCAATGGATACTTGAGTTGTGTACACCTTTCAACTATTGTGAATAATGCTGCTATGAATATGTGTCCCTGTTTTCAATTCTTTGGGGTATGTAACCAGCAGTGGAATTGCTCAGTCATATGGAAATGTATTTTTAATATTCTGAGAAACCACCATACTATTTTCCATAGTGACGAAACCATTTTGCATTTTTACCAGCAGTATACAAGGTTCCAATTTCTCCAAATCTTTGCCAATACTTATTTTTTTTTTTTTTTTTTTTTTTTTTTTGGTTGACAGCCATCCTTATGGGTGTAAAGTGGTATCCTACTGTGCTTTTCTGATTTGCATTTTTCTAATAGTTAGTGATGTTGAGCATCTTTTCATGTGCTTATTGGCCATTTATATATCTTCTTTAGAGTAATGTCTATTTACTCACTTTTTAATCAGGTCTTTTTTGTTGTTGTTGCTGAGTTGTAGGAGTTCTTTATATAGTCTCAATACATATCCCTTACCAGACTTATGATTTGCCAATATTTTCTCACATTCTGTGGTTTGCTTTTCACTCTGTTGATTGTGTTTTTTGACACATGGAAGTTTTAAATTTTGATGTAGTTTGATTAATTTATTTTTTCCTTCTGTTGCTCGTACTTTTGGTGTTAAATCCAAGAAATCATTGCCAAATTCAGCATCATGAAATTTTTCCCTCATGTTTTCTTATAAGAATTTTAGCTCTTCCATTTAAATCTTTGATTCATTTTGAATTAATTCTTGTATATGGTTTAAGGTAAAGATTCTACTTCAGTCTTTTGCATGTGGGTATCTAGTTTTCCTAACATCATTTGTTGAAAGGTCTGTCCTTTTCCCACTGAATGGTGTTGGCACCCTTATTGAAAGTCACTTGACCATATACACAAGGGTTTATTTGTGGTCTCTTTAATCTATTCCACCAGTCTATATGTCTGTATTTATGCCAGTACCATGCTGTTTTAATTTCTATAGCTTTATAGTAAGTTTTGAAATAAAAAAATGTGAGACCTCCAACTTTGTTCTTTTTCAAGACTGTTTTGTCTCTTTGGGGTCTTTTGAAATTCCATAAGCATTTTAGGATGGATTTTTCTATTTCTGCAAAAAAAAAAAAATACATTGGGATTTTGAGGAATTTTACTTTTAAAAATTCAAGCTATCATGGTGATAATAAAAGCAAGTTTTAACTTGAAAGTAGCATTTGCTCATGATATTCTAATAAGAGATTTCTTTTTGACATGTTCAGTCTGAAGTGCTAGAAAGGAATATCTTTAATGAACAACGGTATAAAAACTATTAGGCTAATAGTGATCAAATAGTTATGGACAGAAATTTCTCCAGAGAAACCAAGACATATTTTTAGCTTCAATGGCCCTTTAAACTAACCATGTCTGAATCTTTTCCTTGTATGTTGCTGTTTCTAATCATGTTAACTTTGCTTTCTAAAATTCAGGAGAAAAAAAAATGGGTTTAATTTCCATAGTAATAACTAATACCATCGTAATTACATAGCCTTTTTCTTGCAATGCATTTATAGTATTCATATTTACCTAACTTTGGTAAATAGTATGATTCGATTTGTATGAGATTTAAAGGTCGTACATTTCCTGTTGCAACATTCTGGTGGAATGTACTGTTTCTCCTTACTCAGTTTACATATTTTCTTTTGGAATAAACTTAAGAGAACAAAGAGATTCCTAAATTGTAGACAAAAATGTCAGATGAAAGAGTAGAAGTTGACAAAATGTAATTGTTTAGGTCTTTTAAACAAATCTAAGTAGTTAAGGTTGTTCTGAGATTTTCAGTGCCAATTTATGCCTCTCTGACTTCACATCACTTATTTTACTTTTCTTTATTTTAACAAATATTTACCAAGTGCCTATCAAGTGGGCAGACACTCTTTTAGTAGACACTATAGACACAGTCCCCATCCTCAAAGCCACTCACAGGCTCATAAAGAAATAGACAAGTAAACTAAAAAACCACTTTATTTAAATAGATACAGAACATTGAGTTGAATTCCCAGAATCGGAAAGCATTCACAGAATGGGCATGCGTTCTTCTTCCAGGATTATCTTTTCTAGGGCTCTTTGGTTCGTTGAAGCAATGAGACCATATTTAGACATTTAAGTAAATAATTCAAAGAAGCAATAGTGTTTAGAAACTGTGACATTCTGGTTCTTCCATAAGCATAGAAATAGATTTATTCTTTCCTCAAATTGCATCTGCCATTTAAGGTCAGCAGCTATTGGCAGGGATTTGTCTTGTTCAAAGTGTACAGTATCAGAAGATAGGGGTAGGCTTCTCAAACTTTCCACCTGGTTTTGCTCCCTCTCAACCTAGGTGAGCAGGCCACCGTATTGGGGATCATGGTAGAGTCATCTAAGAATCTGTCCCAAGCTATCTGTCTCGAGCAAATGTTTTTTAAGTCTTCTGATTTTTCCTAAACAGTCAAGTGAATATTAAAATTGTATTAATGTTTTGAAAGAGTTTTAAACCACTTACCACCCACCCCAAGTCTTTAAGTAATCTTAGAGCTTCAGGAGGAGGCACCATGTTTAATTCGAGTCTTCAAAGCTCGTTTTGATTACACCCTGTCCTCCTAGAGTTATACACATACCCATTTTTGAAGTGTGAAAAAAGCTGTGTCACATGGGTATAAGAACTAAGCATCCTTTCCTACTCATTATGGGGTTTTCCCCTCCCAAATTAAAAAATCCCATAATTTTTAAAAAACTGGTAAAATTGTCACCAGGCATAATTATCAATAATGGCATTTTGCCTTTAAAGAATGCTATGGTGATGTAACACTGTGAAATATATATTTAGAACTATACTATTCATCATGAACTTACTAAAAGCTTTTTAATTGCTATAATAATCATGAAAGGAATACAAATGTTGCCTATAAATTTCTGCTAATTAAAATAGTTTAATATTTAATATTTAATGTTGTGGTATCTGTTTAATTATGGGTTAATGAAGATGACTATGTGATCTAAGTTTTGGAAACACTGCCAATCAAACTCAGTTCTGAGAATAGTAAGTCAGGACAATGACTGCCTTGCTAGATGCAGAGACATTTTGAAATATCCAGTCTTCTGTCCATGTGGTGTTGCCCTAGGATGACCAACTTGTTCCTATTTGCCTAGGACTGTCCTGATTTTCAAAAGCCCCACTTTGTGGGACCCCACTCTTCTTAGTCCCAGGCAAACTGGGACAGTTGGCCACCCTTGTTTGCCCAAGACTGGCAAACACTTCCAGCAGTTTCCAGGGACTCTCCTGGTTTCAGCTACTGGTCTGAAGTGACCATGATTCCTTGGTGAAGAAGGGTCAATGGAATCGATAAAACAGTAAGAACATGAGAACCTTCTGGGCAAGCAAGTCCCTGGGAATCAGACAGCCCTACTTGGAAACTTGAGCTATCACAGCAAACATTTTAAGTGCTTTTGTTGCTGAATTGGTTTATCTGTCCTAAAGCAGTGGCTTTCAAGTGCAGCTGTGCTTTAGAATTACCTGTAGAAACATTTTAAATCGCAATTCCTGGGCTGCACAAACAGACCTGCTGATTCAGAATTTCTACATTTTTAGCACAGCAGATGAAGGAACTTTCCACCACACAAATCTGACTATGTCACTGTCCTGCTGCTTGAAAATTTCAAGGCCTCTTGCTGTTCTGTGATAAAATGCAAACTCACTGCCTGGTTTACAAGGCTTTTCACGAGTTGCCCATTGGTTTATCCAGCCTCATGTTTCTCCAGCCCATGCATCTAAATAGGTTTGGGCTTTGCCTACAGTCTTCTCTTGGCTAAGAACACTCTTACCCTAACTACCCCGCTATTTCTCTGGTTCAAGTAGTTGTGAGATTTTTGCAACTTCCTCCAGGATGCCTCCTCCACTAACTCGAATTCAAGTCAACCATTTTAAATGAAGTTCTTAGCCCTCTGTATCTCCTCCACCCTGAGGCTTATCATGTTATATTGTAAATACCTTTCAATTGTTTTTCTATGTCCCTGTAGACTATAATCTCTGAGGGTGCAATTATATCTCTAATACTGAATGCAATGCATTGCATAAACGTGGCAAAATATTTATAGAATAAATGATTAGATTTAGCCCTCTTTTGAACTATGTTACTTGTGTTGGCTCTACCTGTACTACGTCTTATCCTGTCCCCTCTAATCCCTGATCTCCCAGCAAAGCCCAGATACCCTCCCTTGACTTTATAAAATGAATCACACACTCACCTGTTGGTCCTGGGCTTTGCAGAGTAGCTCTTTGCTGCCCCCACATGTTTTGAATCAGCTCCTTATGCAGCCAATAGAGACAATCCCTTGCTTCACCTAGTACAGCTTAAATTCTGCAGGAAAGGGAAGTCTTTGCTCTTGGCCTCCATATTCCTCCCTTGGCACAAAAAGAAACCATGAGAATGGAAGAGCAGGATGTGACCCCTCTGTGTCTGTTTCTATGCCCCAATCTTATATTTATTTTCCACCATCATCAGGACTAAAAACCATTTTTATTGTCTCTTCTCCTTTACATATATTTAAAGGCAATGGTCTACTTAGCAGCTCCCCAGGACCCTAGGACTTTAAACACTTTTTTCTGATAAAACTTCTGTGTGAAAATAGTAATGTTCAAGGACAGGAACTTTAATTATTTTATACAAGATTAAGATTCTCAAAACAAAAATATAAAGTGATTTTATCTCCAAAATGCAGAATCTTATTTACGTAGATTGAGTCATATTTATAGTGAAGAAATTTGTTTTGATCACATAGTCATCTTCATTAACCTATTAATTAAACTGATACCATAATATTAATGATTGATATTAAAATATTAAATTATTTTAATTAGAAATTTATAGGCAATATTTGCATTCCTTCTATGATTATTATAGCAATTAAAAAGCTTTTAGCAAGTTCATGATGAATAGTATAGTTCTAAATATATAATGCAGTGTTAAATCACCATAGCTCCATTTTTTGGTAATTAGTGTCTACAGTTATTAAACTAAGAATGAAATGTATAGTGTATGTAGCAAATCACAATTAATACAGTTCAAGCAAAAGTATATTTTTAGGGAAAAAAGAAATCAATGTTTTACATCAGTTAACTAGAAAGAAGCTGTTTTCTCCTAAGAGAATAGGAAGATTTGGTCAAGAAGATAAATACCAACAATATTTACATATTTTAAACTGAATAGCTTAAATTTTTAAATTGAAATTGCTACTTATTTACAGTTTTATAAGCTCTTACATTATTTAGTTAGGGTCTTGCGTGATCACTGTGACATCAAGGGGTACATGTCCCATTTTACAGATAAGAAAATTGAGTCAGGGAGATTAAATAACTTTTGGAAAGAGGTTATTCTGATTTAAAAATTCCTCTTTGAAAAAAATGTTCTTAAGGGCAAATTGTGAAATGTCTAGACTATTAAACGGTATCAGTCTTAAATGTTATATTTGGTTAGAGAAAAATATATCTTATAAAATTTCTTTTCTCCCCATGGAGCAAAAAGGCAGCTGGTGATAGGGACCTAATAGAAACTGAAGTAAATTGGTTACTATTGACTTGATACCTACTGTGTGCCAAGTTCTATACTAAATATTTCATATATTGATATCTAATTTCATCCTAACAGCAATTGTATAAGAAAGTTATTAAAATTCTATTTCACAGACAAGAAAATTATATTAAAGCAATGTTGGAAACTTGTACAAATCACACAGCACAGCTGAGACTGGAAATGAATTCTGAGTTTTTTCAAAGCTGGGCTCACTCTATTATTCCATGCTGTGAATTTTATTTCCATGTTAATTCAAATTTTTATTTGCCTGATAGCTTTGAGATTTATTTCATTTATGCTCAGATCATGTAAACTTATGCTAACTAGCAGTGCAATTTATGCACTCAAAATTATTTGATTTAGTTTACATTCGAGAGCCACTCTCTGATTATCTTAATCCACAATTAGGGACAAACATTTTTTTGAAATGTCATTTATGGAAATGCCATATGGAAATAGTTCTGCTGTGATTTCTTCAGCTCTCTGGTAAGAATGTGACTAATCAGAATAAATATTAGATGGGAAAACCTATAATCTTTAAACCGCCAAGTTTTCAGTACACTTACCCAGCTCTGTGGCTGTTGTATCTGTGGCTTCACTGCTGTGTTTGAAATAATTATAAAAGGAATCAAGACAATGTCAAAAACAGAATATAGAATAATCATTTGGGCAATTGTGGTTTTGAGTCCTCCTTTGTTCTAAGCCCCACAGACACTGTTCATAGGTTTGTCTATAACGAGAATGAAGGCAGCATTGGGTACATGAAAAAAGACAACTTTCTATTACATTATTTGCTTTTGTGTCATTTATGTGAAATAGAAATGATAAAGTATTTCTTCTTTCGTTATAAAGTATTACTGTGTTTTTCTTTGTAAAATTAATTATATGTTCACTGTAGAAAATTTAGAAAGATGTAAAAGAGAGAGAGAGAATAACAACAGCCATCCTCTATTTTCTTTTGGTCTTTCAATTTTTTTCTAAATTACTTGAGTGCCATGTGATGGAGTGTATTTTCTAAGGTTCTGTAATGATTTTCTTTCTGAAGATTATGAATTCTGCTTTTATTCTATTCTTTTCTTAACCATCTACTATAACCCGTTTCAGGCAGCAGGGGAGCAGATGATTTGAAATATTTACATTTCATGATGAATCAGCATCTCAATTGATTATACAAAAGACAGCACATTCTATATTTGCCCTACAAGTCTTTGAATTGTGAGCTTTGGAAAACAGCCTTTACTTCATCTAATTTAAAGATGGAAAAGAGATAGTACTTTGTTATTGAGACTTCTCTCTCACCAATCTTCCGTTGTCGCCATTTTTCCCACTTTCACATGCGATTCTAAATTCTTCTTTCTGTCATTACATAAATCACTAAAGTCATAACTCTGTGTTTCTTTTTTAAAGATAACTTTTTTCCCCGTCAGCTTTGGCTAAAGCAAAAGGTCAACTTCAGGTGTGAGGATTACTTAAAAGACAATAAAAGGCAATGCACTTGAAGATGGAAAATACACTGAAATGAAGTAGTTTAGATTAGATAATGCCAAAGGTTGTAATTAGTATGGTTTGTAGGTCTTTTAACTGATTAGCGTGGAACAATATTTTCAACTCTTTAATTACCTGAAGAGCATTAAAAAGTACTGATGCCTGGTTCCTTCTCCTAAATAAATGGGTCTGGGATGGCCTGGACATTGGGATTTTTTAACGTTCTCCAGGTGACTCCAATAAAGTCAGGGTTGAGAACCATTATTTTAGAAGATGCTATATATATTCACCTGTGTGAAATGAACATACTTCCTGGCTGAAAACCAATGATATTTGATATACCATAGGCTCCTTCAGTATAGTGCAACCATATATGGATACAGAGTTATGCTTTGCACAGGGGTGTTCGGCAGAGGGGATAAATAGAGGCTGAAATACAGCCCACTCTTAGCTCATAAGGCAAGCTGCACTTTGACTCAGAGCTATATCTCCTGGCACTTTTTTCTAATTTGCACAAAGATACCGCACCGGCTAGTGTGACATTACATCTGTATTTATGTTCTTTCACCCTGCATGGTGACTTATTGCTTTTCCAGTAAACTATTTTCTGATTTTAACTTTCTCACAAACTCCAAACCACTAGGTTCTTCAGAATTAATATTTTCCATTTTGGTTTTGAAATGAGCACATTATATGTGGCAGAAACAACATGGGAAAAACTGCAAATTCCAGTCCATTGATGTTTCTGTAATAAATCAGCCTTTAGCCATCTGGAATTAGATTAATTTGGAGACTATGAAAAAGCAATAAAAGTGAGAAACCTCAAGAAAGACAAACTTTATAATGGTCCTATCTCAGGGCTACCTAGCTAGCTCCCATGTTTAGAATAACATGATAATAAGTCGGGTTTATAATTTCAAACCCATAGTTAGCATAACATGGAGAGAAATTCTATTCCATTGTCACAGACTGAAACTCTGTTGCCAACCAGTTTATTCTTTAGCACTAATTGGAATGAAGTCAAGATACTTCATACCCATCACCATTACTGGGAAAACAAGTTTATGACCAGATGGGAGTACATTTAGCAGATGTCAGCTTCATTATAACTAAAAAAGTAATTACAACTAATCAGTAGAAAATACATCCAGATGTATTTGCATATGTGATGGGAACCGTAGTATATGATATAAAAGCTATAATTATGTGATTTTCTCAGGAGCTTCAACAAAATGCTAAAGTTTTACCAAGAAACCAAAAGAACAACTCTTATCCCAGCAACCTGACTCATCTGGTTGTCAGTCTGTATGTTAAAGGGGTTAAATTTCACCTTCATTGTGAATACATTAGATTGAAAAGCCTAGCCCAGCACCACAGGAGTTCCCAACCATGTGTTTCTGTGTAAAATGAGTCACTTGATGGGAAACAGGAAATCAGTAATAAAGGCTGTTTTGGTTAATTATACATGGAGTTATAACTACAATGGGGAGAGCAGGGTTTTCTTTTAAATCAGATTTGAATACTACACTGAGCAAAAATAGAAAACTAGAAAACTTTAAATTGTCTTTGACATTAAAACATTAAATTATGCACTGAAAGGGAGTAAGTATCCCAGGGGCAGTTCTGCCCCCTCTCAGAATCATCACTGTTTAGAAAAAGCAAGTTTTATGTAGTTAATATTAGCACAAATCTTTTTCTGCCTGCCTGCTTCCTAGCAACCTAAAGCAGAGAGTATCTGCTTGCCAATCTGCTTTTGGTAAAAAATAAGAACAGAAGTCCCAGTGAATTTGCCAATAGCCCCGAAGAGGTGGGGGACGTATTCAATAAGCTCTGTGCAGATTTTGTGAGCTCAGCATGTGATTTATGTTGTCAACCATCTGACCTTGCTGTGCTTTCTACCACAGGCCAGGGAAGATGTGATCCACATGCTGAAGACAGAGAAAACCAAGCCTGAGGTTCTGGAGGCTCATTACGGGTCTGCGGAGCCAGAGAAAGTGCTGCGGGTCCTGCACCGAGACGCCATCCTAGCCCAGGAGAAATCCATAGGAGAAGATGTCTATGAGAAACCGATTTCAGAGGTAACACCAACAATCGCTCCAAAAGGGAACCTCAGAGTGATATCTTCACATTCTTCCATTTTATATGCTTTAACATTTTCTTTCCAAGGCAACATTTTTATGATATACTAATATGGAACTAAAGTATAATTTAAAAATTCATGAATTATAGTAGATCCTTTCAATAATAAGAATTTTAGAAGCATTTCTTTGAATATATTTAAAGCCTGAAATATATTTCTCATGTGATTATGATAGTTACATGCTCTTGCAGTCTGTTATTCTTTCATTTCTCTAAGAGATTATGTGAGTAAAAATTTGTAGTGCTTATCAGTTTTAGCATTGAGTTGTCAGGATTATATCAAATTGGCAATCCTAAATTAAACTGATTTCATGATTGATATTTATGGTTGTAAAACCACTGTGTTTTGGGATCTTATAGACTCATAATTAAAATGGTCTCATATGAATAGCTAAAATACAAAATCCCAAAATGTTTAGGGCAATTCTTTAAGATAAAATAAAATCCAATATGGCTATAGTTAATCATTTTTATATAAGATTGTATTAAGAACTATTAACTATTTCTATTAACTACCCATGATACTTCATGTTAAAAATACTCTCACATTATAGTAGAAGTTTGATGCTGAATTAGGGAACCAACTGATGAATCTAGCCATATTGACTCTTCAGAATTCAAGTAAAAAAATTCATAGATGTGAAATTAGTATCATAAATGTAAAAACAACAGAAATTAAAAATCTGAAGCAATTTATTATAATTTAACTTCTAATTTAGTCAAGTCTTTGCACAACTTAGTTTGACAAATCTCAGACAAGATCTGCTTTAGACAGTATTCACAATGGATTGATGGTCCCATAATTTTCTATTTTCTGTACCAAGGATAACCTGGAGCTCTGTTCTCATCTTTTCCTAAAATATCAAGGGATGATTATATGATAGGATGCAGTCAACAGGTCTAATCCACTTTCATGTTTGAGATCCATGGTTACTAGCTGCTGTTTAAGCCTCAATTTCCTTATCTGTCAGGTAGAAGTAACAACAATGCATCTCATTGAATTGTTGTAATAGTTAAATGAAGCAATATCTAAAGCTCCTAACATAGTGTCCGGTACATGATAATTACTTAACAAATATTAAGCACTGATATTTGCTGGGATCCGAGGGTGGTAATTGTTCACATTCTTAATTAGTTCCAAACTTGGAAGGATTTGAGGAGTAAAAGACAGATAGAAGTCAAAATATCAGTTGTCTGTTATTATTATAACTACCTGAATTGCAGAACTCAGCTTGGATAAATGGTATCATTTGGGCTTCCTAATTCTTTTCTCCCAAGTGAGAGCTTAGGATGGCTCCTCAAGGGAGAAGTTAGTCTGCAGAGCACACACACTTACCCGGAATTAGTGCCTCTAGCCCACTGAGTTTTATGGACAGTACACAAATAAAGGAGTAACCCAAATGCTTCTGCCTCATGGACAGAGAAACAGAACAGAAAACACCCATCCCATAGGCTGTTTGTTAGGAACTGGCTAAGCTGGGCGTACTTCTTGGTTCTTTTCTTCCTTCAACAATCCGAAGAGTTATTCTTCCCCTAGGGAAGAGTGAGTGAGGAGGTAGAGAAGAAGACAGAAACTACTTTTCCGAATATTGCCAAAATGGTGAAGCCTGCTTTGTGAGAGAAATAGAATGCTAGAAGGAGAAAAGGTTTATCTTCTATCATCCACAGGTTTTTGGTCCCTTAACCCTTTGGGCTTAACAGTCAAGTTCATGTTACCCAGGAGCAGGAGTCTTGCTTCTCATTTCATGAGGCAAAAATCCCAGTACAACGTATTTCTATTAGCCTCCTGGGACTATGAGCAGATCCTAGTTCTGTTCCTAGAAGCCATGCTACACCTCAAGCCAAAAACTTTCTGTTCATTCAAATATCCGTGCCAAATTAGGCCCAGCTAGGCTACCAAAAGAACTCACCAGAGGTTAAGCAGTGAAGCCAACATGGTGGACCTGTCCTCTCCCTTGCCAAATATCTGGAGAGAAATTAAGTAGCAAATATTAAATCCTCCTGAGCTTCCTTGTAAATTAATGTCCGGGATATTGAAATTCATAAGCAAAATTCTTAAGAAAAATTCCAAAGAAATTAAAGTTTCAATTTCTTTCCTTCCCAAATTCTTATTTTGCTTAACCTTAGCCAGCCAGGGGGATCTTAAACATTTTCAAAGTTGAATTAATATATCCTCAAGTCCCTCTAGTCCACTTTTTTTCAAAGAGCCCAAAGAATTATTAGGACACATGCAATTTTCATAGTACCAATCTCACGTTCATAAATTTTAAAAATGCAAGGAAACCTCTAGCTCCAAAGTCAATTTCACTCAAGCGAAATGATAGTCTGTGACCCTAACACTCAGCACAATGCAGACCCATATTACTGTTACCAAGACCAAAGCAGAAACTTAGGGGACATCCAGGGGAAAGAGGGTAGGTAGAGAAAATCTTCAGCTACAACAGGATACCAGTCAGTCTGGGGCAGTTGTTCACATCAGACAGAGCCTATTGCTGTCAAAAAGTTAATAATTATGGCAAAGCCATTATGGGTAGAGAAATCTGTCTGCGTGTACTACCCTTGTCCTTGGTGAGTGGCACGTGAAATATATCTTTTTGAGAGGTTTAGGGATTTGCAGTGGTGATATCCTCTGTGCCTGGTTCTTAATTTAGGTGCTCTGCTTTTCTACCTGCATATTTAAAACCTCCTTAATCTTTTTTTCTTTTTTAAAACCCCATGCCCAGGCCTAGGCAACCCATCACTTAATAGTAGTTTTTCTTATTGCCCCCTCGTTTCATCTGGAGAATCACCTTCTCCCCCAGGTGAACGCTGATCTCACATGCCGGACTAGTGAGACCATACCTTACCCTGATGCTATTGTTCCTCAGAATTTAGCCTTCCTTATGTTTGAACTCTCTAATTCTTGAGTAAGTTGTTCTACTCAAAGCAACAAAATATTTTTTCGGTCACAATCTTTTCTGCAGTAAGACAACTCAACTGTTTTTTTGTTTTTTTTTTTTAACATTTTGAACAATTTTTTCAAGTAGTCCCTTCTTTCTCTATCAAAATAGTGATTTTATGGATATTGAAGTTTTTTGATTTATTTGTTTGCTCTATTTTCCCTATGCTTTGAGACCCAGACATTTGTTTTCCTAATATTACCTTCCATATTCTATGTTATGTGGTCTCCCTTAGAGAAACAAAATCAAGGAGTTATGAGCTACCAAGAAGATCCTTTGTTCAACACAAATCTTACCTACTTTTATGTTCTTGAGTTGGATAATCCTTACTAAGAACTCTTTACCCATCACACCACAACCATGTTTGGACTGTATCTGCTGCTGTCTGCCTGAATCCTCTTTTGTTTGTCTCATCTTTCCTTAAAACTCTGTGTCTCTAAGTTTCTTGTGCATGTTTACTCAGGGCCCATCTAAATAGCTGACACCTTGAAACTCACCTAATAATACTTCAAATATCCTACCCTGATCTTCTCATATTTTAATTCTTAAATCTATGTTTTATATAACCACTTCAAATAGTGGTTGCGATCTTCAAGAGAAAGGCCCTCAATTGATCTCCTGAAGGACTATCTATATTTTAAGCATGCTCCTCAAACATTTCCTGGATTCTTTGTAGAGGAAGTCACAATGCTATGTTTTCTGTGCTCTGATGTCTCTACCTCCTCTGATCACTCATTCTGATTCAACAATGACTAAATTATTTCCCGTTTTATAGCCCTATCTTCAAGAGCACTTAGATCTATTATTCTTTTGTAAAACTCTAGTTTGATCTTTAAGACCTCATGTTTTCTCTTAAGTAGATTTCTCTTTCTAAATTCCTTAATACTTCTCCAGTTAGTCCACTGCTGATAACAGAGCTAAAATCATTTCCTGAACTGTGATCCTTTTGTCTAAAACATACTGAAATTTCTCCCAATCTAAAGTCTTTGAATTTCTTCTCCACCAATTTGATTTATTAGAATAGGACTTCCAGGTACACCCTTTCCTTTGCCATTATGATGGCCTCATTCGATTTTATTCTACCTCCATCCAAGTAGGAGCTATATTTCCAAAAGTAGTAGGAGCTATATTTCCAAAGTAATAGGAAATATTCACTTTCACTACTCATTAGTAAAAGCTACTACTCCTCTCTGGTTAAGCTATAGTGTGTACCCTGAAAACCAAAAGCCATGGACACAGTGTCCATAATTAAAGAATCTACAGAGTCCATAGTTATGGGAGGTGGTCTTCAGAGTCTGTGGACAAGCCACAAAGATCCCAGAGCTTAGCCCACCTTAGTTCTCTCCAAGGAGCTCAATGCAGTTCCAATGCAGCTCCAAACAAAATAACAAGGATCTGGCACAGCCGAGCTATTGCTACCTATGTTTGTTCTTATATCTGGTGTTTAAAATTGAGAGCTAGGTCCTCCACATAAATGCTTTATTGCTAAAGAGAAATTGACAACCTGTGCAGTTGAAGTCTGGGTCTGTAGTTCTGTGTGGTAAACAGTGTACATACCAATGTCTAGGCAAAAAGACTGCCTTTTTGTTTATATAACTAGTGCTGAGGTCAAGCTGTGCTAGTGTAGATCAGGTGAACATTACCCACAGAGACCCTAGCAACTATTGCAATGGCCTAACCCCAGGACTGTAGTTGGTGTAACCAATTGCAAAGGCCCACATGGACAGAATATATTCAGGTGAAGGCCTACCTCCTGCCTATGCTGCCCCAGAACAGTTAATAGCAATATGTGCTGTTTTCCTCCAGATGCCCCTTTAATTCCCATCTCTCTGAATATCTCTCAGTCAATCATTCAATTAATAATGTGCCCATCTCCCCTTCTAGAGTTCCTTGAATGGATTGAGAGATAACTACAGGAGTCAAACACATGACTTAAAATATTTAGCTTTATTATTGGTATAAATAGATAAATGATCTCACCAGGCTTTCTATACTTTTTCTCCTAGACTTTGGAGAATCCACTTGAAAGAGAAAGAGAGTTTGGGCCTACAGAGCACAGTGTACCATCTTATGGCAGGCAGAGTAAAAAATAAGAAATGAAAAGATTAGCTGTTTATTTCAAATTCCCTGTCCCAAATACAACCTTTACATAAGTCACCAGTCCCTACTGAGAGAGGAGTGCGGGAGGGTATGAAGAAGCTGGCAAAAGCTGCTCTTCCAAATACTTTCAAAAGTACGGAGAGTCCTACTTTATCATAAAGAATCAAAAAGGAGAAAGAGTTGCTCCTTCTACATTTCTCATGATGAGTAGCAGGATGATGAGGATGATGATGTTTCAGTAGTGCTTGACAAATTCTATAAAATATGGTGAAAATCACATCTGCAGGAGGATGGGAGAGTTCTTGGAGAGAATATTTTGTAATACATGCTATGCCAATAAGACTTATATAGGCAACACAAATTTACCAGAACCCATAAAAGTACAATTTGCCAATCTCTGATGATCCCAGATATTAAGGGCCACCTGGCCGTCTCCACCAGTCTATCTGCTCTTAGGCAAAGGGAGTGGAGATCCAGGCAGAAGACACTTAGAATTATGGGGACAGTATTTGTTTATTTTGGGCCTCAGAAATGATCCATTCACAATGAAAATATGTGATTGTAGCGGGAAATTTGTATCTTCCTTATGACTGAAGGGCAAACATGGAAAACTCAGGGGAAACAACTCTGATGCTGATACTCTGAGGAGCTATCCCATTGGGTTCCAGAGAGTTGGTTGTGGGATTAAGAATGGATTTTAAATATGTCTGTTTCAACATATTTAGAACAGTGGTTCTCAATGAGGGGAAGGTCAGTAATTTTTCCCACTAGGGGACATTTGACAATGTCTGGGGATAGTTTTATCACGACTGGTAGTAGTTTTACCGATGTCTTAGGGGAAGAGGCCAGGGATGCTGTTAAACATCCTGAAGTACACAGGACAGCTCCCTGAAAATAATTATTTGGTCTAAAATGTCAATAGTGCTGAGGTTGAGAAACTCTGTACAAGAGTTTGAAGAGGAGTGTAGGATAGGGAACTGCCAGTACTGTAAGATTTGATCCTATTTGACAAATACTTACTGAACACTAACTTTGCTATAGGCACTGTGCTAGACACTAGGGTCTAAAAAGATGATTAAGGCATAATCCCTTAAAGATCGGGTAGCCTGGCCAGAGAAATAGGCACAAAAACACTGTAATAATATTTGATAAAACTTCTTTTAGTCTGAGATATGTACTCTCTACAAATTCAGAAATCCTTCCTCTACTTAACATCTCTTGAAAAAAGAGGACTGCAGGTCCTTGGTATACTTTTCCTAGGAAAGCATTTAACTACAAACCTTAAAAAAAGATTGTGACAATGATGATTACCTGGGAGGAGTTTAGTATACGTACATGCCGAGCTCTTCCTTTTTCTGAGATCAGGAAGGATGTTATCCTCTTTCTTTCTGAGTAGAGGGCTTTGTGCCACATCATTCAAATAGTGAAAGAGTTCGTTTTCCTGAAATTTTAGAAACCATACATATGTTTGCAGAAAAAGGGCTAGGAGGCCAGAAATTACTGTGGCTTTGTTACTGGCTAATTTATAAAGCCAAGTGGCCTAGAGAAAATGATGGAAAAGGGAAAATGGCAGAGATTACCTGACTCAATGTTTTCCCCTTCAGGTAATAAATCACTAGACCAATATAAACAAATTATTTAGAGTCATATGCAAATAAAATAAACTATTAAACTCTTTCCCATGTTTGCTTACTCAGCTGGACAGACTCGAGGAAAAACAGAAAGAAACTTACCGGCGCATGCTAGAGCAACTGCTGCTGGCAGAGAAGTGTCACAGGCGCACAGTGTACGAGTTAGAGAACGAGAAGCACAAACACACTGACTACATGAACAAGAGTGACGACTTCACCAACCTGCTGGAGCAGGAGCGGGAGAGGTAATGTGCACACCTGCCACCAGTCACATCGAGATGCTGCAGCCCTCATCTCTGGCCCTCCTGTCAGGGATCAGGCTTTGTTCCAGTGACACCACAGATGGGTGTCCAGAGTCTAATTCCGGTTTCTGAATGGTTTGTGACCATAGAGAGTGAGACAGACTTTTACGTGGAATTATTAATGTAAATATGTTTGGGGGTGCATATAAATAAGACTCCACATTCCCATTAGGATGTTAAAAGCCGTAAAACTCTAAAGTTGGAAACAAATCCAGAGAGTTTATATTTGAATTCGATCAATGAATCATCTACATTTGAAAAGCCTCTCTACTAACTGCCTTCAATTTAAATGTCTGCTTGTTCTCTTTGAGATTGAAATCCACTTATTTGGGAAAGCAAAATTTTAAACTTAGCAAATTTAAATGACCTATTATTCATTCTTAATATCAGTAAAAAAAAAATCTTAATATTTGGTTGTGGTTAAATTACTTAATGACTAGAACTACCTGCTTAACTTTGTAAGGGTTGAAAACTCTTAAAACTTAGTGTCAAAAAAAAAAAACAGAACAAAACGAAAAGTGTGTCGAGCCTTGATTACCAATCTTTGTAGGTAGTTTTCTCAGATCAGTGACTGCCAGCCACATTTGAGGCAGATTCCAAATTGACCAGCTCTGTAATGAACTCTTCTATATTATCCAGTTTTTTCAGCGTCTTCTTTTAGCTTATTCTCTCCTTTTCCTTCCCTCAGCTGAATAGGTATGTCTGTGAATGGCACAATCTTTAATGACGTTAAATCCCATGCTTTGAGTTACCAAGCATGTCTGCTTCTGTGTTTAAGACTTGCAAATTAAGAGCCACTCTGGGACAGCTTTACCAATCCCAGCTTTATTATCTATTTAGTTACCAAAAAGAGATCTGGTTTTCCTAGATTAGTTAATTTACCAGAAAAAGCTATCACAATAAGAGGGTAAATAAAGATATGAAGTGGAACATGTTTGTGTTAAATTTTTTAAAATTATTGGTAATGTTTACTTGTTATTGGACTTGATAAGCCATGCTTACCAATCTTATAAGGAGGGAGCAGAAACGGAAAAGAACAATAGGTGGAGTGTTTTGTGCAAAACCCTTGATTTATGGTTTCTTTAAGCCTGTCTTCTGCTTCTGTAAGCCAAAGTTTATCAGCTTCATGTTTGAACAAATAGATGGCCTGATTTGACGCTTTCAGTAACCAGTGAGAATAAGCTCCACCTCCTCAATTTCTGGGAACTTTCTGATCTCAAGCGCAGACATTTCAAACAAGGTCCTAACGACAGTATCAAATTACATATATCTAGAGCAGATCTCCAGTTAGATGTCCTCTGTTGGAATGTGGTTGGGTAAAGAGTAGCAACTTGTTTGATCCTGACTTTAAAAGCTCTGAAATCAAATTATTTTAAAGAACATTTGTTTGGATTAATTGTTTTCTGATCATACTGTAAATAATTTCATTTATAACCAGATATGTCTATCTTTACTACAATTTCTCACAAAAGCTAAATGCCTGAGTTGGCACAGGTTCACCTACAGAGTCATTGGTTTAAATGAAATGTGTAGATGGAGAGACTGTACTTATCCAGACTGTTTCTTTTTCTCTTTCATTTTCCTAATATTTGTGTTCTGTGAGAGTAATTGTAATGATGACACATGCGAGAGAGCATTATAGTTCACAAAGTACTTTTGCATCAATTATACAATGGGCCCATCCTGGATGTGTTTATTTACTAACTTCATGCTGATCAGCTCTAGATGAACAATTCCAATCCCTTCCTCCCCGTTCAGAGTTAATTTCCTTAGACAACTATGCAACAACCACATCTCCTGAGCAAAGTGCTGTGAAGAAGGTTTTTAAAATCAAAGTAAAAATTTTAAAAAGTTATCTTAAGGTGCTTTTGATAAATTTGATCCGCACTATTGGGATATATCATCAAACTTTTCATGTTTTAGATAAGAATTCACTAAGTGACCTTTGACTCTCACTTAAATATCAAACCACTTTAAGGTTTTGAAATAGTATTTTTGACTCAACAGATTATACTTCAGTGCTTTATAGTTTTTGCTGTCAATGTTTTCTTCCTAGATCAATGCCCTGACTGCCCACCAGTGCACTTGTTATGCTAAATTAAACACTCCACTAGGGCTTGGTAACTTAAGTTGGCATTTCTGAATTTTTCTGCGCTCTGAGGAGTCCACCGTGACTGGTGACTGGCCTGCTGTGCTCCTGGGGCAGTGAAGCCTGGAGGATTTTCTCAAAGGTCAGGCTTGAGATTCCTGCTGCCCTTTGGAAACTGCTCTGCTAAATCTGCTTTAGGTTAAATCCTTTTTTTGAAGTAAGCGGTCATAATTAGATCTACTTATGGGGGTGTGTGTTTGTTGACCCTGAGTCTTGCTTTCCTGTGGGCCAAGTTGCCAGGGAGCCCTTCCCCACAAGGATCACAGACTGTAGCCAGGCGCCCAGTCCCTCGGGGCTCAGCTAGGGCCCAGGTGCTCAGGGTGGCCCCTGCTCACACACCATGTGTCTGTAGCACCTGCAGGGGAAGCTGAACTGCAGCTAATAAGGAACTGGCATTTCCTAGCACTGGTGGGAGTCCTCACATAGACTGTTCCAAGTCCTTTGTTTGCTGCTTTGTTTTGCACTCCCTTCCCTTCTCCAGAGAAATCCCTTGTGTGAGGGGAAAAAAAAGAGAGAGAGAAAGAGAGAGCATGGCCAAGATCTTTCCTTCTAAAACATTTACCTTTGTTTCTGCTGTGAGTATGAGTAAAGGAAGGAAGAAAGTGACTTGAGATAAGCCTAAGTGGTTTGCTTCTTAGAATCACCCAGCTTCTCCCTCTGGGTGTGACTGCAGGCTGTCTCCACCCCAGACAGCTCTTAATTTGGTGGTGGCGGTGAGATGATGAGGGGAGGAGTTTAGAGCCAGTGGACTCTACTGACTCTGATAACATCTAGGCTCCATTCTCTATAATTATCTTGCTCTTTAAGGGGGTCTCACTTCCTCTGCAAAAATTACTAAAGACAACAAAAACGACTCAGGCATACAGGATCAAGTAGCAAGTGATGATAAGCAATACGGATTCAGATATTTGATGAAACCAGGAATCTGAGACTCTGAGCATTGCAAAGGACTTCTGAGATTGGCTCTATCACTTCCCTCATTCTATAGGCAGAGAAATTGAGGCCCAGAAAAATTATGTAGCTCAACTAAGATCCTAATACAGGCCACTGGTCTAGTACTTTTATGCAAATGAGTCCTTTGTGCAAAACGGCTTGTTTTATGCTTGTGCGTGTGTGTATATGACTGCATGAGCGTGTGGGCTTCCCATCTCCATGCTCTTATGTCTAAACTATGATACAAAATCTTAAAAGGCAAAATGGTGGATATCGTGAGGATATAAATACAGAGATATTAGGACAAGTGATGTCTCTAGACTGTCAAGATAGAAAAAGCTTTGAGACAACATCTGTTGGATGACGCAGCCTGGGGACTTGTTTTGAAGCTGAGTTTGACTAGCATACACAGTGTTCTACTTTAGTTCCATTCTGTTTGGGGTAGTTATGACGGGAGCTTGATGATGGTTACGAGAGAGCTACATAAAGCCCCCTTCCAAGCTACCTTCTTGTTATGGTCACTGACCTAGACCATACAAGCACAAAAACTAAAAACAAAAGTTATTTTTCACTTTTCAGGAGTTGTTAAATTCATCTTATATAAAAATTCCACAAATTAAATACCTAAAAGGGGCAATATATTGTTCAGGGCTTCCTTTATTCTAAGTAATGTTCATAATTTATTACCATCATTTATGGAATATATATTTTTAAAAATAGTTATATTCCCAAATTAAAAAGAAGAAATAGCATGAAAAAAATTCGTTGACTTAACTGGCATTGTTAATAATAAAAATGAAAATAATCATTGTTATGTTAATTAATATTGGGTAAAGAAAATTCTTTCTAAATGCTGTATTTTGTTTGCTATATTTAAATGCTATATTTAAAGCCATCTTGAAGGCATAATTCTGAACGCATGAGATCACCTTTAGAGTTTAGTCTTTATTCTTGTCTGAACTGCTCACACATCACGTGTCTTGAGCTTCACTAGGCCTGCTTCAAGAATGTCAGAATAGAGAGAGCACAGTTACATCAATAAATGGTCTGGAACTTAAAGGAAATATTTGAGGAGGATGTGTGTGTGTGTGTGTGTGTGTGTGTGTGTGCGCGCGCGCACACGTGTAAGTGATGTGGGGAGTGCTGTCTAAATCTATAACTATAGATATAGATTTTAAAGCTTTTGGATTCTATAAGCTCAGCTGAGACTATGTAAATAATTACATCATCGTGTAATATTGCGGCAAGCCTTCCAAGTGTAAGTTTTTTTAAAGTACGAATCAGCATCTCAAGAGAAATCTCTGAAGCTGTGAAGCAGAGAATGCAGGAGCAGGAGCTTGAATGGAGAAGTTTTAAAGTCCCAATGTGGTATCGTTCATTGAGGTCAAAGTAAAGAGGATTGGACATTTGCCTGGTGGCCCTTGGGACAGGTTGCACTATTACATTTGCGTATGTGGGGAAATGACCAGTTGGATAAAGTTTTTGAAACTTGGAAAATATTCTTGGCTCATTTTATAGAAAAAGATTCACATCTGGTTCCCTGGCATAATTTCCTGAAGTTTCTTGGATTTAGATGCCTTATCTCTAAAATATGGCAATAAAATTGACTTTTCTCACTGGTAGCTTGGAGAATCACAATAAAGCACTTTGTAGAAAAAGATCGCTACTGATGTGTAAATGATCAAGTCTTCTTAAGCAGAAAGTAATCAATAGGTGGAGCATATCAACAGAAAAACTTCTGAGTCCTTTCTTTGTCTTAGTGCTTTGCTAGATGCTGTTCAATAGCAGAGTTAGCTTTCATTGACCTCCCCAATATGCTGGACACATATACATCTTGTTTAATCCTTACAAAAACATATGAAATATAATTATAATTTCTGTTTAGTAGTTGAGAAAGCAGACAAGTTATGTTCCTTCTACCAAATTTACTTGCCAAAAGTTAATTGAAAGAATCAATGTTTGAACTGTTTCCCACAGTAAAAAAATAACCTTTTCTATTTCCAAGTTCTTACCTTCTGATTAAAATGAACACCTCATTTCCTCAATGCACAAAAGAAGAAAAGATGACTTGGAAAGTTGCACAGAAAGTTGCACGTCTTGGACTGCACATTCATTCTATTGCAGGTTCGGGATTCGAATTCACAGACTTTAACTTGGTTACGAGATATGAGACTTAACTATCAATATCCTACTGACCCAGAAAATAGCTGAGAATAGAGTTTTTAAGATAAGAGAGGAATTAGAATTCAGAGAATGACAGAAAGAATATGTTTTACATATGGTTTTCCGAAAATGTGCTAGGATCAAACTATGTCTCCTAATTCCTCTTACCTTTGCAATATGCAAATCCCACTTCCTGCTGGAAAATGTAGACTGTGCTGGTGATCTTATCCCTGTCACACAGCTTGGGGGTTTGTGTTAGGGAAATGTAGGCATGATGTAAAAGAAGTGATGTTACATCTTATTTAAGGGGCTGGGCAATCAATCAGTGACTCAAAGACAGATTCCCAGGGTTGGAAATTTAGTTAAAGGGAAGTCGACCCTCTTAAAAGATCCATGATATTACTTTGTCTACTATCAATGCTGTAAAACTAGGAGCATGGCATTCATCTTTAACTAGGCACTCTGTGGATTAAATTTGAATGAGCCTATTAAAATATGCCTTGAGGTTCTGTACAAAAATGCTGGGTCTTGGGTAGATGTGATCCTTTCCCCAAGTTTCATAGTGCCCTCATTCTCAAGGTCATTGAGTTAGCAGCCTCTGATCTAAGACTCTTTAGAATCTTAGTAATATAATTTTAACAGATATGCCTAGAACAACAGGTCATCTGATTAACAAAAATTTATGATTAATCAAAGGTTATAATATGAATTAATTACTTTTGCTGTTATGGAAACTATTTCTCAAATGCATTTCCCCTTAAAAAATTTTTTAATATACTGCAAAATCCAGTTGTCATATTTGATGATTCAGGATCTTGTAGTTCTGCTACCTGTTACCTATACAATCTCAGAGTCTATTAGATTATATTTAAATCTAAATGTCAGTATGGCTGCATTTTATTGTAAATAAGGATGGTGAAGATGTTTTTCAGATCTTAGGGCTTAACCTGGAGAACTGAGAGTTTTTATTAATTAGATTCAGTGTATTTGGACTTTAAGGATAACAACAGAACTTGAACCAGGAAAGACTCTAATATTATACAAAAGGGTGGGATAATAATCAAAGAAAACTGACCACAAGAAAGGAAAAGTGTTGAAAAGGAGGGCTTGAACAGGCAAGAAACATACTTTACTGTTTAAGATTTTCATATGTAAGAATGCCTAGGTACTGATATTTGACACCCATACTCTGGAAAGGTCCTAGGAGAAGTGAGAAAGGAGGATGGTATTGGGAATTTGAATATGAGAGATAAAGAGTGAGAATCTAGTAGTAAGAGGTGGTCAGGTTGTCAGCCTTTCTATGTCTGAACCAGTCATTGAGTTGTTCTTTCAGAAAAGTTTCAAGAAATTGTCAGACAGTTCCTGAAACTCTTAGTACCTGATTTACTGAAGAGGCATCTTCTGAGAGAAAGAAGGAAAGCTCTTTTCACATAACTGTCATTCTTTCTGTCATATGACTCTGTAAATACTGGTCACAACCAGTTAGACCAGAAGTTGACGACTCTCCTAGACAAAGTTCACAGAGGTCTCAAATTCAAATGCTTCCAGGGTCAGACAATAACTGAATGAAGCAGATCCAGCTTTTTAGCACACATTACATGAATGATAGGGACTGCTAGGCTGAAGAGAGCCAGCTCTGACTATCAGAGAAAGTCACAATTCAGCTCAGGCTGATTAACCCCATTTTAGATTGTGGGCCCAATGTTGCTAATTCTAATTTTTCAGGAAAAGACAGAACTCTGATTTTAGTAAGACCTTCTAGTTTTTCAATGCTGACTCAAATTTATAAAACAGTGTGCAGCAAACAAAACTCATCTCTTGGCTATTTAGTCTCTAATGCAACTACTTTGCAACCTTTGATAGCCTAGGTATTAGGGAGACTGGGGCCTATGAGGTAGCCTGGCATAAGAACCCCGCCAAACGGATGTGCTCTGTTTGACCGACTAACTCATTGAAACACTCTCTTGGGGCATGTGGAACAGAAATAAGTAAAAGCAACAGAAGCCAAGAAAAAAGCCAGCAGAGACATAGAAATTCTAAGAGTAAAGAATAATTACATCACAAGACTGGGGTTTCAGTGGCTGCCTATTTCTGAGGGGATCACAAACATTGGGTCCTAAGCATTGCTGTTGGGTTACTAGAACTGTAGGTGTATGCTACACAGTGATGTACAATGCTCCAGTTCTCCCTGGGCCTGTTTGGCTATAAATACATTTTTCTGCATTAATTTACTTTGGGGGTATTCTTTCTAAGAATTCCTATCATGTTAGGTAAATTGGGTGACTGTCCCTTACAACATTACAAACTAAGTAATTCAACTGTAATTGAATTATTATATAATTTTATATTGACTTTTTTTATTTGCCTATGCTCATTATATAAATTTACTATAGTATAATAATAATTGGACTTTTAACCTAATATTTTTTGTTACTCTGTGACCTGTCCTTGTGTAATATAATAATAATTGGATTTCTTTTTTTTTTATTGAGACATTGGTTAACAAAATCCAGTAAGTTTCAGGTGTACAATTTAACAGTAAGATATATATATATATATACTGCATTGTGTGTTCACCTCCCATAGTTAGATTTCTTTCTGTCACCACATATTTGACCCCTTTTACTCCATCTACCTTCCCCCTCCCCCTTCTCCCCATACCCTCTGGTAACCACTAATCTATCGTCCGTGTCCATGAGTCTCTGTTTTTTGTCCTGTTTCTTTGTTGCTTTTAGGTTTATATCCCACATATAAGTTTTAACCTAATATTTTTTGTTACTCTGTGACCTGTCCTTGTGTGACCAGTCAAGAGCAACCACTGCCTGAAGGAAAAGTT
The DNA here is from genome assembly GCF_902729225.1 of Pteropus medius. Taxonomy (NCBI): domain Eukaryota; kingdom Metazoa; phylum Chordata; class Mammalia; order Chiroptera; family Pteropodidae; genus Pteropus; species Pteropus medius. Next base: position 17,488,476 of record NW_024354500.1, read on the forward strand.
GTTACAGATGAAGAAGAGAAGATAATATCTTGTCTTTTGGGTTTCAGAAGCAAGGATCCAGGAATAGCTTTAGAAAAAATATGTAATCAAGTGGATCCAATTTTAATCACCCCTCTTCTTTCCTGTTTAGATGTTTCTCTGAGAGAAAAGCAAGAAAATGAGAGGTTTATGCTGTGAGAGGAGTTAATGCAAAAGAAGAACCTCAGTTCTTAGCTTTGGGGGATGGGGGGTGGAGAGGTGGGGAGAGGGAAGGTGGAAGAGAGTAATTTAAACGCCAGGTAGATATGGTATGGAGAATTTGAGAGTAAAGAAATAACTAGGTGGAGTTCAAGGATGGCTTAGTCAGCTTCGGCTGTCATAACAAAATAGACTGAGTGGCTTAAACAACATAAATCTGTTTTCTCTAAGTTCTGGAGTCTAAAAGTCCAAGATCAGGGTGCCCAAAAGTTGGATTCTGGTGAATCTCCCTTTCTGGCTTACAGATGACCACCTTTTTGCTCTGTCCTTACATGGCTTTTTCTCTGTGCATGTACATGGAGAAAGAGATTTTATAAGGCCTCCTCTTATAAGGCCTCCAATTGTATTGGGTTAGGACCCTCCCCTTATGACTTCATTTAACCTTTATTACCTCCAAAAAGCTGTATCTCCAAATACAGTCACATTGGGGGTTAGGGCTTTGACATATGAATTTTAGGAGAATATAATTCAGTTTATAGCAAAGGGCATGGCAAACCTTGTGGTTCTCCTGCTAATAATTTGGGAGAAATAGAGTAAAAATTAGTGTCTGATACATCCAGTTGGAAAGAGCTTGATACAAGTTCAGTTTTTAGATATTTAGACTTTCCTCATGTCCCCGAAAGACCATGGAAATAGATGAGGCAGGGCTGGACATGAGGACAGAACTGTGACCTACTTGGATCAGCAACCTGAGCGCATTGACAGCTGAGACCAGAGACCACAGTGTGCCTCTCAGAAGATGCAGGTGTGGAAGGGCGATGACTATATGAACTCCCACACACCCTCCTGGTGGTCCCAGAACTTGGTCCCAACTCCAGAACTGGGATCCTGAAGCCCTAGAATTAACTCGGGAGACTCCGTCTTGATTCAAGAGACTTTAAATTTACTAATAGGTACCTGACTTGACTGAGCTTACTCAGAATTAACTAAGTTAAAGTGGAACGGGAGCCTAAAGTAGAAGTTATAAGAGATACAGATAACAAGAAAATTGCATTTCTTGCATATGTTGGTAAAATAATCCATATGTATGCTAAGGAGAAATAAGGTAGTTTCATGGCTGGTTTGAGTACTAATGGTGTGCTCACAAATGTTTGTGTCTTTTAGAAGATCATCTGAGCTAAGTCTAACCTCAACAGCAGTTAACTACTTCCCTGGGTTACTACAGCTGCATGGTACCAGACTCCCTAGAAATCTATAACTTAGAGATAGTAATTTTTCTCAATCTCCTGCATTTCATTTGAAGCCAGATAGCTCTGAATTCAAATTCTGACTGCAACTTACTGGTCTGTAACCTTGAACAGGTTATCTAATTCCTCAGATTCTTGATTTCTTTTAGAATGAGGATAACTGAGTGCCTATTTCATAGAGTTGTTTATGTTCACGTGATAATGAATATAAAACCCCTTCTACAAGGTGTGCCATATAATTCCTAAAAGTGATTGTTTCCTCTGCTCACCTGTGTATTAAACACTAAGAAGAAAACCATGCAAATTTCACTAAATCACAATTTATATTTTATCAAACTAAGACATTTTGAGAACAATGCAAAGTATTAGAAAAGTGAACTCTTCTATTGTTTGGATGTAATTGGTTTTGTGTTTAAATTATACGTAGACTCAGGAAAACTGAAAACCTACCATAAACAATTAGAGAATTCAATAAAGTGAGTTGGCAAGGTACAAAACTACATAGAATTAATATTCAAAAATCAATAATTGTCATATTTTTAATGACAAAATAATATAGACTATATTAAATAGAAACTCACTATTAATCCATGAGTTTGATCCTAATAAAAATACTATAAGGATTTTTTAAAACTGATTCTAAAGTTCATATAAAAATATGAATATTTTTTCATAGTCAAATATGAAAAAGCAAGAATAGTCAGATTTTGAAAATGAAAAGTAGTAGCAAAGTTTTCTACCAGAAACAAAACTCATTTTAAAGTTATAGTAAGTAGAATAGTGTGGTGTTGGTACCTGGATAGACATATCAGTAGAGCTGATAGAAATTCTGGACATAGATTATAGAAGATATGAAAACTTAAAGTAGATATGGCTTTCCATATCAGTTGAAAAAAGTTGAGACCCTTACTAATGGTTATTATTATAGTTATTTTTATGTTTAGTGCAGAAAATTTATCTTCAATTATAAGGAACAACTGACCATATTTTAGTCACGGTCATTTCCCTCCGGCCTTATCTGGTTTCTACCATTTCAGAAGAATCATCAATATTAACAGTTGTGGTTTATGTTGAGGAAAGATTTAACATTTAGCTTTTAAATTTTCAAAGAACTGATAAATCTTATGTAATTAAAAACTTATATTTGAGGAGTAAAATATAACTATGAAATGTATAGCTGGAAAATGATTACTTTGTTTCTATAAAAAAGCAATATTATGATTTTTAGCCACATAAAATTTTATGAGAAGTAAGATATGTGGTAACTGTAGGCATCCTTTGGAAGAAAAACTGCTATGGTAACTTTGCTGAGGTCATAAATTTACTGCTGTATTTCTATACATTTGTATATTCAAAAATTAATAAATTTAGAAGAAGTGACAGAACACATTTTATATCGTGAAAATAATATAAATTTATACCCAACTTGGACTGATTTATTAGAATAATTATTTTCTTATCCCAGCAGATGCATAAAACAAACTGCTTCAAACATTTGAAAAAAAAAAAAGCTGTACCTAAAGTTTTACCTAATAGTGTAGCAAATTGAGGCGTTTAAATGCATGTAGTTTTTCACAGAAATTGTGAGTTATTAAGTGGAGTCTAGATACAAATTTACCGATTCAGAAAGTCTAGTGCAGATTTACCTTATGCTTTTAGGATAACAAAGTTTACTGTGATTGATACAACATATGTATGCAAATAAAAATCCATGCTTATTTTTACTGTTAATCAGATAATCTTTGGGAACCAGATGGGAAGTTTTAAGAAACACACAATTAAAATCATTAGGAAATAACGAACAGTTTCGCTATAATGGTACTTTAACAGGCAAATTTTCGATCAATAATTATAGCCTCAGCATCTACCTAAGTAGACTATAGTGAGCAATGAGTGCTTTGTAGGGACAATTTTTAAAAAATTCTTTCTGATCTATTAATATACTGATACTATCCATTGTGTGATCCAGGCAATTGTAATGCTAGACAATTGATAATTCTGTCAGGCATTCTGTATCTCAGAAAATACAGAACCAAAGTGTCCTATAGATTTTTAAAAAATTAATTTAAGCATCAGAGAGATATATAAGTTTCAGAGAAAACAACGGAATTCAGGTTGCAAAAGCAACGGAATTAAAAGTGAAAATGTCTGACAAATGATTGGGGGTTTTGGTTTCCAAATTCCAAACTAGTTGAACTGAGTTTTCAAATGAGCTGATGGTTTATTTCAGCATCATGGACAAAATCAGATATTGAAAAATAGAAAGCAAGATTGTTTTTCTGAAATGAAAAAGCTTGAGAATGCTGCCTTAAATTGGCAGCCATTTGTCATCACAATAAATACTGGACAAATGTTTTTGCATGAATTCATACACCAAGAAAGAGTTAAGAAAGGAAAATGCTGGGAAAATGTGTTGTTTCTTAGCATCACAGAGAAAAACTCCATTACTTTGATATTTTTCCTTTTTTTCCAGGATGGAAGAAGGTACTCAGATTAGCATTACTAATCATGGGCTCCAGAGAGGGAGTTGGAACTTGGGAAGCTGGTGTTTTCCGTGTTCAGAGGTTGCTCCTTTCTGGCTCCTTGACCGAGTATGCACTCTTTTTTCCAAGAATGCTTGTGTTTGGAAAGTACTTCATGGTGGTGAAAAGTTTGAACAGAAAAGATTAATCAAAGGTTGGGTCTTTCATGCTCAATGCATAACATATTCAGCTCTTGGATTTGAATTCTTAGCCAAGAAACTATTCAAATAATATTCAGGGGCTGAAATGTGAGTTTTGACTGCAAATAAACTAGAGGTCAACTTCACTTCTTAATTTATTCCTTTTAAGTCAGAAATGCTGTGGCTTTAGAGTTTTCTTTATATTTTTTTGCATAATTCCTAATACAGGCATTTACTGAGAATTACTTTTATTTATTTTATTCTTAAATGCTCAAGGAATGTATCTGATCTGAAATGTGAAGGAACCTGGAAATGGCAGGCTATGACTGTTCCACATCCAAGGTGCTGTTGGAAGGGAGGAATGCTTTGATCTACCTTGTCTTTGTTATTTATTACAATGTCACCAAACCTTGTATCTAATCGTGGAAATGTTCTTACTTTACCCACTTACCTACAACCACCATCCTTCCCTCCAATATTTACTGATTCGCTCAGCTTTCCAATGCTCACAGATTTGTCTGACTTCTGGAATCTGTAACATTTGAGACGATTTGGATTATATTTCTCTCAAGGAACGGGGCATAATTGTGGGAGGAACTATTACCCAGACTTGATCCACCATTACCAAACCTCCAGGGAGAAATCCTGGAAGAACATTCCCTGCCCCCAAGTAAGAAACATAAGTGCAGCGCTTCTAGCATATCATATCACGTTCTTTTTTTTGCTTGCCTAATCCCCCAACCCCCCACCCCTTGCCCCGTGCATCCACTTCTCACAGTTTGGGTCGCAGCCTCCTCTGCTGCGAAAAATGTCTCCTGGGATGAAAGCACATCGAATTGGCAGGACCAGTGATCGCCCACACATTGAGAAACTTCCCACTTGCCATATGCTAAACTAGATCTTTCTCAGAAACATTCAGGAAACATGTCCTGTTTATCTTTTCTTTTCTTATCAATTTGAATAAGGAGCAATTGTGAGAAGACTTGATTTTAAGAGCTACTTGTTCAGGTCATGATGCTCAGTGACAATGGATGCTCATAGGATGATGGGAGCCTGGACAATGTCTCTAGGATCCAGTGCTATAAGAAGTTATGATTGTCTTAGAAGATCCCCACCCACAGTGGACTGAGGACTTGCTCTGGTGACCCCTAATCACAATAATACTTTCCGTGTGCATTATATTGCATTTGAGTAAGCATTTCAGTTGATACATGCTAAAAAGTTTGAGAGGAGTGCTTCCATTTGGTTCCATGCCATTAATACTAAAGGAAATTACTAATACTTTTAGAATGAAAATGTTTGTTGAATTTATTGAGTAAATGATAATAGAATGAAAGGCCGTACTTGACTAGCCCATTTGGATTATTAATAGGTTTCTCAAATGAATGTGCCCAAAACAGAATTCTTGGTTACTTCTTGAAAATCTATTCCTCCCAGTTGTACCTATCTCAACTGACAGTAAGTACTCCCATCTAATTACTCAAACTAAAAGGCTAACCATCATCCTTAATGCTCCTCTTTCTCTCAACTTTCCAAATGTAATCACCAGTAAATTGTACTGATTCTACCTCCAACTTATATCTGGAATATGTACATTTTTCTCTAGAGCTACTGCCACTGCCCTACTCCAAGATAAAGTCTTATCTAAGCTACCATCACTTTGCTTGTATGGGCTACTGCAATAGCTACTTTTAGACATCTTGTTTCCACTCTTGTCCTCCCTGCCCCCAAGTACATTCTCTACACATTAAGTCATGTAATCAACTCCTTACCATGGTGTGGCAAACTGAGCCAAGTAAACTTGCTTTTTTCCAATTGTCAGATCTTATTGGAAGATATTGACAACTCATGACAAATGATATGTCATGATGAAAACAAGTCTCCAACTGAATTTTGCCACACATATAGTTATTAATAAGTAGCATCTTTAAGCTTGGTAAAGTTTCAGCCCCCTGTCCTTCAGACATGCTGACAAAGTTCCCAGTGTGAAAAATTTAATTGGGCAGATGCAATGATATTCTAGCTGCAGGATCAGGAGATTTTCTGTTTATATCAAGTGATATAATTCTCTGCTAAGTTTGAGGGACAAAGATCCAAATGGAGACCTGGGTCTAGAGCAACATTCCCAAGGACACTAGGCTGCTGGACTCATCAGGTTCTTACGTCTCATTTGTACAAGGATGGAAGTGCCACATGTCTTGAATCACTCATTTCACCAATAAATAATGATTAACATTTATTATGCTAATTAGAAAACTTTCCGGTACACATTGAAGTCCTTGTATTTTCTCAGAACATATACTCCTGATAAGGATACTTCTAATATTAACTACACGTACCGGTCATTCGAATGGACCTTGTACCTTTCTTCCTTTGCTCTCCATGCTCTGGTCATAGTGGCCTTTTTTCTGTGCCTGAAACTTCCCAAACTTATTCCCATCTCACTTGCTGCCCCTGCCTCTTTTCTTTGTATGGTTGGTTTCTTTGATCCCTCATATTCAAATGTTACTGCCTTAGGGAAAGCCTTTATAGAGTAGGTCCCCAGTCCTCAGTCGCTTCCTTTGAAAACATCCTTGTTCCTGTTCCTCAGGGCAATTATCACTAGAATATGAGCTCCACCAGCTTAGGGACCTTGTCCATCTTGTTCACTTCTAATAACCAGAGCCTGATACACTGCCTGTTCCTAGAAGGGCAGCCAATTAAGAATCAGTGAATATGATAATTATCAGGAAAATGCAAATCAAAAGCACAATGAGATATCACCTGTTAGATAGGCTATAGTCAAAAAGATGAGATAATAACCCTTGGCAGGGATATGGAGAAAAGGGAACACTTGTGCATTTTTGGAAGCATGTAAATCGGTTCACCCTCTATAGAAAAGAGTATGGAAGTTTTTCCAAAAATTAAAAATGGAAATACTATATGATTCAGCAATCCCATTTCTGAGAATATATCCAAAGTAAATGAAAACAGGTTATTAAAGAGATATCTGCACTCTCATGTTCGTTGCGGCATTATTCACAAAAGCCAAGATATGGAAACAACTTAAGTATCCACCCATGGATAAATGGATAAAGAAGATATGGTGTATGTATACAATGAAATACTATTTAACCAAGAGAAAGAAGGAAATTTTCCATTTGCAACAATATGGATAGATCTTGAAGGCATTATGCTAAGTGAGATAAACCAGACAGAAAAAAAAACAAATACTGCATAGTATTATTTATATGTGGAATCTAAAAAAGTCAAACTCACAGAGAGTACAAAAGTGATTGCCAGGGGCTGGGGGTTGGGGGGTGGGTGATAGGGAAAGGTTGCTAAAAGGATACAAACTTTTAGCTATAAGATGAATAAGGTCTGAGGATCTAATGTAAAACATAGTGACTGTAGTTGATAACACTGTGTTGAATAATTGAAATGTACTAGGAGAGTAGAACTTAAATGTTCTCACTAAAAAAAAAAGATGTGAAGTGATGGATGTGTTAATTAACTAGATGAGGGGCATCTCTTCACAAAGAATATCAAATCACTATAGTGTCTACTTTAAATATCTTATAATTTTATTTGCCAGTTATACTTCAGTAAGCTAAAATTTAAAAAATATGAGTGAGTAGAAGATACTTCCAGAAGACAGAAAGACACAAAGATGTGGTCTCTGCCCTTCAAGGTCTAATAGTGGGACACTTCTAGTTACTGTGGCTCTAAGGAGTGTTCTGTCACTCATTTAAACATCTTCTCTAGGTTCTAAGAGGCTCCTAATAAGTAATGTCAGTTAGCCAACCAATCTTAATTAACTACACTAAATACAGCTACTTTAAGTGAGTCATAATAGTAAGGATTAAGGTTAATTTAGAATGTAACTGTTTAGTGGTATTAAGCAGGGAAGAAAAAAAAATCTGTGATTGACATTTATAGTATTTGTTTTAAAGATTTTCCAAAGGTAATAAAACATTTTCTTTTGCTATTGTCATCTGTCTTTAAATATTGGTTTGATATGATTTTGAACATAACCAGTGCCTCCCTGGGACTGTATGCAACTCAAGCTGGAATCACTAGAAGCAGATTGCATGCAAGATGCCACTTGACTATGTAATCCATCCTGATCCCCGCCCCCCATCACTTTTGATTCTCTTTTTTAACATGGGTTCGTATTATCTGTGTCAAAATTAGGCCACAAATCTGTATTGTTGCCAAGTGCCTACATCCTCAAAATGAATAAACTGTGCATAAATATGTTAATTATTGATCATTTATTGTGAGGCCCACTATGTGTCAGGATCTGTGGCCTTAGCTTATGTTATTTAATTCTCAAAACAACCCTGCAAGTTAAAATTCATACATAGCTGAGTAAACTGAAGCCACAGGAGTTATAAAATATCTTCTGGGTTATTTACCCAGTAGGTGTCAAGCCAGGATTCAATCTTGGATCTAAAAATTGCCAAGAAGTCCCTTTCCTCAACACTAGTGCAGCCTACACAACAGGTGATGGCAGCAGTTTCTTCTTGAATTTCAGTTTTTCCCGTCCATATTAAAATTGCTAAATAAAAAAAACAAAAAAAGCAAAAACAAAACCCAAAACCCTCCAAAAAACTCAAGAACCAAAACCAACAACTGATTGGTTTAGTATCTGTAATTTTACCTTAACCATGAATGTTGCTTAATGTAACTTTTACCAGCATAACTCGATCATCAAAACACATTTATTCAGAACTGTAATCTTGAAACATGCACTAATCATTATATTAAGTTCATACTGTTAAGAAGATAGACATGTTCTTAGGGCAAAAGGCATGACTGAACATTAGGAATGTAGGAAAACAGTTATCTTTAACTTATTTTTCCTTTATAGTCTTTTCTCTGCCATAATAGCTTACCTTTATGCAATATGAAAGATATCTGATGACTTAAAAATGCTTTCCAAACATTTAATTACGTGTACTTTAAAGTTAATTTTACTAAGTTATCTGATATTATACTTTTATTTTGTAATTAAAATGGAATTTCTTAACATAAATAATATATATATTCCATGCATGTGTATTGGAAGTTAGGAAAAAAATACTGGAACTTTTAAATTACCTAATTGCTTTTTGACTGAATTATCACTCACAGACCCATTCAGCAAATGAAGGAGGAAGGAAGGAAAAAAGTTAAAAAGAAAGAATAGAGAAAACTAGTTTGAAGGCAATAGAAGATTTTGAGAACATTTGTGTGAATGATGATATAGACACTCCTTGAAATTTGGCTGAATGTATTTACCCACTTTTTGTGGATGGCACATTTTTGTCATTTCAAAACACATTTAGGAAAGAAAGAAATTTAGGTAAAAGGAATTTTTTTAAAGACACAATGATCCTTCAACTAAAGGATACTTGGCGTTCTGTAGCCCACAATGTAGTGTTTTCATTTAGATATATGTGAATTAACTGGCGCTTTGGTTGAAACATGAATCCCCTCCTGTCGGCAAAATCGTAGATAAGGCTCTAGTGGGCTCCCTATTTAAATTTCAGCATGTGCTGAATACGACTGTATAGAGTTTAGCTAGTTTGAAAAATCAGGAGTGAGGCCCATTTGACATTTTATGCATATCTTTTCTTTTTGTCATTCTTCCTCCCTAACTTCATCCTCCTCCCCAATGCATTTTCTTCAGTGTAGAGCATAATTCCTGTTCACTTGCTTTGCTTCTCAAGAGCTGCCTTCCTTCCCAGTCCAGGGCAGCTCCACCCCTTTTCACAGACCAAAGTAAATCTGCACAATAATGAACCATATAAGGGAGGAATGACATCATCAGTTAGTGGTCCCAAGCTGTTTTGCACAACATTCACCTTTCATTGTTCTGATGACAGGGCTGGAATGTGACGGTTAATTCCCTGTGGAGGAGGGGGCTGTGCAGGGCCTGCTGCTGTTGAACAAACTTCAGTACCCCCTTATAAAAAAACAAAAACAAAAACAAAAGCTACTATGCTTCTTAGTATTAAGGTAAGGAAGTCAAGATCTGTTTTGATTTAAGCAACGTTAGTTACTCTAGTCCGTGTGCATTTCATTTGTTAATAGGCTTACTTGGCAGTAAACTCATTTCTAAGTGTTGCTGCAAAGAGCATCTTGGAAGCTGGGTTTCAACTTTTGTAGAGAGCCTTGACTAATCTGACAGGGCTGTAAGAACGCCACAATCTTTCAGCTTTTAGCTACAGGTTTTACTCAGAGTGAATGGTGACGACCCTTGAAAACGAACAGCTTATTGTGACTTTCCTTGATGCTTCAGAATCCTTGATTGGAACTGGCCAAGATGTATCTTGTGGTATGAGGTGTGCTCCTATTTTTCTTCTATGGAGGGGGAAGGTAATCTCATCCTACAGAAACTTGGGAAGTTTGTATAAGAACAGAAAATTTCTTATCTTGCTGCTATCAGTCCTACTAATGTGTTTTGAAGTCTTTTAATAAGACAGCCTTTCCACGTAGTATAAATGTATCTTCTACCTTAATTTCTTGATGAGCAAAAGTTAATTAGAGGAAAAAATACTATTTTAAAAGTTTTGTTGTTGTTGTTATGTGGATTTTTTGCAGACCTCTTTGCATATGTTAAGAAGGCTTTGTAAAATTTGGGAATGAATTAGAATGCATAGAGACCCAAAGAAAGCTGTGTTTGTTTTGAAACAGTGTGGCAGGGATAACAAGAATAATAAAGCAAATAGATTTGATTTTAAAGTGGGAATGAGATTAAAGTTTGAGCTATGTTAAACAATTGTGTGAAAAGTTCAACTTTAGTAATTTTTCAAAATGCCTGAAAAACACTGTTTGAGTTCAGAAGAGTGTATCAAAATAGATAGCTTTCATTGAGCTCTCAGTAGGGTAGTGTGAGTCTTTCACAAAAGAACTTAACTCGGCCATAACCAAATTTTTATAGCATGATTTCAGATTCACATGACCCATTTTATAGAAATTTGAACAAAAGGGCAAATCGTATGGTTTCCATTTGTGTAGATTTAATTTTGTGTAACATTGATTGTTAATGTTTGGTCTCTGTGTTTAAAGTGATGAAAATCTTAGTTCAGCTGTGATGAAAATCTTGGGTTGACCACATTGATCTGCCTGGATTCTTAATTCCATGTGACTGGATGAACTTCTGTTTACTTGTAAAACTAAATATCCTTTCCACAACAGAAGGGCGCTCACATTTCTTTCTCTCTAGATTAGCAATAGTCAGGATCAATGCAAAATTAAATCTGGGGTTTTGGAGTTTTGTTTATTGTTTTGACTTTTTATTTTTTGCATTAGCTTTTAAGTTGTTCCAAAACTATATAAAATAATTATTAGATAAATGTTAATATAATTTTAAAAGTATATGGTGAAATTTCATGTACACTTATATTTAAAAGCTTTTTAAAGACCTTTATATACAATGGCAGTAAATTCTATTGCCATTTTGAAGAAGGAGAGGGTTATTTTTCTGTAAATGACTGCATGGGAATGTACTAATATCAGTGATTTACATACTTAAGCTAATTTGTTACTTATTTCATGTCTATATTATTTTATTTATTTATTTTTGGAGGGTGGCAGAATTTTTTTATTTCTACTTTTAAAAAAAATTAATTAACTAATTTTTTTTATGGTGACATTGGTTAATGAAATCCAGTAAGTTTTAGCTGTACACTTTAACAGTAAAGTATATATATATTTACATTGTATGTTCACCTCCCATAGTTAGATTTCTTTCTGTCACCACAGATTTGACCCCTTTTACCCCAACTACATCCCACCTCCCCGCTCACTCCTACCCTCTGGTAACTACTAGTCTACTGTCCATGTATATCTATATTATTTTAAACAAAATTTATTTATAAAAACAGATTTTCCCAAGGGACAGATTCGCTTAATAGTATCTTAACAAAAGGCTTTACAAAAGGATATGTTTTTATACTATGAGTTCCCATAATGTAGAAGCTTAAAACATGACTTTTTTACCTAACACTACAAAAGCATGTTTATGGAATAAAATGTGGTATATTTATACTTTAGTGAATTGTCTTCAACTTGCTTGAATATTTAATTCATGCTCCCAGCTCCTCCCCGCATGTTCTGTGTGACAAGTGCAGCCCACAGGGGAGAGGCCTCTCTACGCACATGTGTGGTAGGACACCCTCACACTATGGTTGCAGGGACATAAAAACCCACCTGCCTCAAAACATCCTCCCTACTCTCTGGCTTCCCTTGTGAAATACCTCCCTTTAGTTTATTTTCTGAAAGAGAGAGTTTCTTGTGATAATGCACAAGTGTTAACTGGGTGGAGCTTCCGATAATTAGATATCATGAACTTGGGTGACGCATTCTTTGGGTTTGAACAAGAAAGGTCTTTTTGGGTTAGAGTGAGGGAAGGTGAGGGGGCCACTTGGAAGAAAATACCCAAGGCCACACATTTAGATGACAAACTTCTCTGGTTTCTGGCTTTTTCTGTTCCTTATGAAAATCGTTAAGTAAATTTATTCACCTGGCTGATTCTTCATAAACATCAAAAAGAAAGAATAATATCTTCTTTCTACTGTTTTAAAAATATTTCATCTGATCAATCTGAAAGAGTTGAAAAAATACTTTGAACAAATTAGGAAATATAAAAATACAATAAAAGGCATATTATTGTGAGTAGAAACTACTCATCCATACCCATGAGATAAACATTTTCCAGCTTCAAGAATGAAACGGTATTTTTCACTGCACCAATAGATGCACCTCCCTCCCTATTTTCTTTGAAGAGTTTATTTTCATTGTTGCAAAAAGATACAAATTGGCAGTAAATTCCAATTTAACATTATTATTAATACTAGTATCTAACATTTATTGAGTACTTAGCCCTGCACATATAACAACTCACATGATTCTGACAATGACCCTGTGGATAGATACCTTATTATTATCCCACTTTTGCAGAAGAGGAAGCAGAGGAAGAAAGAAATTAAGAAACTTATCCAAGTGAGTAGGGGGCAGATAGTCAGGCTCTGGAGCACTTACTCTGAACTGCTACAGTGAGTACTGCTACAGTGAGTACTCTGAACTGCTACAGTGAGTACATGTCAAAAAAGGGAAATGTCTTTTCTGCCAATGAAAATTATTGTCATGATTGAGTTACATAAAGATTAGTTTTCTATACAGATTATTGGGTATGATTTCATATTTGGCCTTCTATTGGGAGTCATCCATTTTATTTTTCTTTCCTGAATATTCTCATTCAGTTTTTAGTATTTATGGTCTTTCTCCTTTATCAACCAGAAATTTTCTAGCTCTAAAAAACCTACAGTGCAAAGTGAAAAAGGTAGACAACTGTGCTTCAGAATCATTGTCCTAGGACCCAAGTAAGGCCCTTCCCTGCTGCCTAGCCTTAAAGTGGGACCAGATGAGACTCCTTCATGTCTGGTCTAAGGAAGAGAAGGAACACCGCTCTGCCTCCCCCTCTCCTTTCTTCAGCTTCACATTTGTTCTTTTTCCTGCTCCGCACCTTAGCAATGTGTATATATGGCTATAAACCTGTCATTCTTCTTTTTACCTCAACTCTTCATTGACCCAGTCTTAACCACTGCTATCTGTATCTCCTCTCTTCTTGGATTTGTCTTGTTATCCCAAGCTCCCAATCTGTCTTAAGAGAAATCATGATGCATATAAAGTTGTATGTTGGGTGTAGAGAAGGGAAGTGATCCTGAGCCCTGAAATTTACATATTGTAGGATCAGTTCAGGGTTACAGCAAAACTTAGATGATCCAAATGGAGTTATTTGATATTGTTATACATGTGTGGGTGGAGTATAGGGAAGCTAATAAGGGGCACTGCAGTTCCATAGAGTCCTAGCAATTGGAGTTAAGGTGGGTGTGGAGTTGTAGGCCTGTGTACTTCTTACTGCTCATAAACTTAGAGAAAGGGAGTAGTTACCAGAACCGTCAAGGATAACTCTCTGTAAGAGAGGGCTGCTTAAGAGGGCCTATGGCCCATAGTAGAAGAATGAAGCCAAATATCCAAGGCTCAGGAGGGAATTAATACGCCATTCTCCAATCTCCTGTCAGTGCCTCCTATTGACTAAACCAAACTGGAAGCTAGAAGGAGCTTGTTTACACAATGCCAAAAGGTCAGCTTCCTGGAGCACAGAGCAGAATTGAGACTGGTGGAGAGGGGTAAATGGAAATTATGTTAACACAAAGGATAATTATTAGAAGTATAGAATTTTGTGATATTAAAGAATATAATATAGAACTAATAGATTGGTGATTTAGTAACTTCAATAACAATTTGTTTCTACAGCTGTATATAACGTTGATCTCGTGAAGTGAGTCAATGTCCCTATTCAAAAACACTTGCTACCAAGATGTTCAGAGTACTGATTTACTTCCCTCGCAAATTTATAAGATAAAACTATACTTATTTTTCAAATTTGAAAAAGATTGAGAAGTAAAAGAAAATATTTTAAAAAGTCATAATTTAGAAAAGACTTAGAAATTTATCTTGCCCATGCTGACTCAGCTGAGTTGAGTTTTTCAAAAAGACAGCTTTGCCCTCTAATCAAGTCAGTAGAGTCTTGAGGAAAAGTTAGGCAACTGGTACATCATAACCATTTCCCTAAGAATCCACGTGGTACCGTTTAGATCAATTGACTAGATCATGATGCCTATATAATTCTTTCTACCTTAACCTTCATATTCAATGAGTCACCAAAACCAGGCAATTCTACATCCTGATTATGTCTATAATCTCCTTTTCTCATATTGCAATTGTGATCGTCATTTAGTTTTTTTTTTTTCTTGGAAAATTTCAATACTTGCATAACTGATCTCCCTACCTCTAGTCTCCCTTCTGTAATCTAATACAATCACACTCATCAGAAAATTCTAATATCCAAATTTAATATTATTACTGTTACTGTTCTTAAAGTCCTCCAAGAGCACTGTAACCCTCACAACGGAGCCAGACTCCTAGGATGACAGAAAACCACTTGATGATCTGACCACCACCTTCCACCGGAGTCTTATTGCTTGTCATTTTCCCTGCTCCTGCTATGAGCTCTGACATGGACTGTGCTGTTCTGAATGAGGACTGTTTTCTTGTGTTTGCATGCACTTTTCCCTTTACATGGTGCAGCACGTCTTCCATTCTTTATCTGGATAACCTTTGTTTATTCATTCATTAAACAAATATAGATTGAGCACTTTCTATGTGTTAGGCACTTTGTTAGGGAGTTGCTATTCAGCCATGGACCCTGCTCTTACAGAGCTTTTGCTCTGTGGAGAGTTAGGGAGGCAGACAATGTCTAGGTAAACAAACAAATGAACCAAATGATTTCAGATAATGAAAGTACAAAGAAAAGAAAGAAATAGAGTGATATGATGGTGAGTGGCCAGGGAACTTTCCAATAAACTGGCCAGAGAATGCCTCTCTGGGGAGGAGACATATGAACTGAAGCCTGAAGGATGAGAAAGAAGAGCCCATAGGACCGTGTATGGTTGTGCAGGTTGTAGCTTGGAGGGGCACTTGAGCAATGAAAGAGAATAGGGACTGAAATCCATTTCTCATTCAGTATATCAAGCCAAGCACCTTAGCATGAGCCTGGTTCCCTAGAGAGAAGGAAACCCTTACCTAACTTCTCCCATAGGGGCTATATGGGCTACACTCCTGTTAGTAGAGGCACGGGATTGGGAACAAAAATTACAAAAGCCTTGAGCAACTACTTCCTCCAACCATATCCCCATGCTTAGGCATCTCTCAGTAGTCTGAATTTAAAGCATAAATGACAATTTTTGTATAACATTGTAATTTATTTTTTTATCCTAAGCACCTAATACATTATCTGACAATGGTGGGGCATTCAACTCATTTTTGTTGAATTACTGAGTGAATTAATGTGTCATGGTTATAGTTCTGTATGAATGAGGGGACTTCATACTAGAGTATGTGATCCCAGAGCTCCTTCCGAAACCATGATTCCCAAATATGGGTCCCCTGATGAGGAGAGAACTATCAGGAAAAAAAAAGAATGTTTCTATGGGTTTTATAAGTAAATAACAATTCTCTAGACTTTCATTTCTACTATGACTAAGAGCTATTTACCACTACAGTATTAAGTGATTTCTTTTTTAAAAATAGCACTTATAATTTTAAATTAGCATGTTACTAGGTTTTCTTAGAGACGAAGGCAGTATTTTACAGTAGTCTGGCCACTACCAAATGTTGGCAAACACTAACCTGGTTATAAGAAATCCCATAATCTTCAAGAAGAATAATTTGTTATCCTCTATGAGCTTTTCATGCTTTTCAGTTGCCATCTGTGACTTTTAAGGATAAATTAGTATTGGTTAAACTTCATAATCAATTTGGCGTAGGTTTTTGGGCTAAGCCACAAAGGGTCCATAATGAATTTCCTTGGTTTATAATTTTAAACAACAGAACTTCAAGGCACATCACTGATGTGTCTGCTCTAGGACAGAATTATATCTAATTTCTTTGAAATCTGATGAAGAGTATAATTTCATTTGTGATAATTTGCCTGGGATATGTGTGTATGCACACATGTTATTTGAAATTACTTGGATTATACTATCAAAGTAAGTACAATAAGATTAGATTATTTTTAAATTTATGGGATATAGTTTTATAATATAAAATCATGTATAATATCAGGGTCTTCTCTTACAAGGTAAAAGCAGTTCATAAAAGCGGCTAGCAAAAAGTTTCCTGATTTTATTTTCTTCTCTTTCAATTTTTTTTTATCACCAAGTTCTTTTTTATTGTGAGAATAGATGAGATAAGCCTCTGTCCCACTATGCTGGGCCAAGGTCAAAAAGTTTGAGATCAGATGCTCTGTAATACTGCTGGTTTTCACAATAGGGGAAAAGGAAAAAGTGCACAAAAGCTTTTTTATAAACTCATCCCTACCACTAAGAAAAACAAAACAAAAACCAAATGCAAAATTTTGTGTCCTTTTATGAAGGATCCATTCTTTCTTTAGATATAAAAAGTAATTATCTAGCATTCAATGCTCAAGGCTGGGACTAGAGTAAGGCGAATAAAGCTCTCGCCTTGGATACAAAATTTAAGGGGATATCAAAAAACTCAGTAATCAAGATACACAATATTTTAATGTATTATTTTTAAAAATAAAAATTACTGCAAAAAACTCTTAATAAACAAAACATCAAAATTTCAAATGAGGACAGGATCAGAGTCTGTAGCTGTATGACTCAGCCTTACCCATTGCACCCTAATCCCAGTCCTGTGTAGTATAAGGTTAATTCTGGATAATTATTATAATAGTCATTATCTTGAGGAACTGAGATGATTCATGAAAAAGTAACACTTCCTGAGACATTTAGTAAAATCACGTCCTATCATGTTATCAAGCTGCTTAGCTCTGTGCTGTGCTTCAGTTGGGAAAAAAAATGCATTGTGATGAAAAACTTCTAACTGCATGCTAGCTTGACTCTTTTGAAGTTCATTCCTCTTTAATTACTATCATGCCCTTGCTAGTTTTCACCTGCCTTTTCTCTTAAAAGAGAGGCACACATACAAGGAGAGGTTCCTTGGATTAAGATGGTGACAAGTGACAACATCTAAAGAAAGCAAAGAGATATTTGCTATTCTGCAGGTAATGCTGATAAATTTGAAGAAATGATTGAAGCAGTGGGAGTGTCAAGAAAGTTGGGGGAAAGAACCTGTAAATCCTTGGTTTACTTTCCAAGGAAGAGAAATAAGTATAGATATAGTCAGATGTGGCCTGAGTTTTTAGGAGCACAGATTGACGACTGTTTCAGGGAAGGTGTTATCTCAATGGTGGTAACCAGGATAAGGTTAAAGAAACTCTCACTTCTCCTTTTCTCCAACCAAAAAAAATTGTTCTCATACTCTAAAATAAAAGAGAAATGAACAAATATCTGTAGGACAGAACAGAGTGAGGACACTTTTTATCATAAGTTTGACAAAGCATCAAATGGGTCCCAGTTAAGAAAAAAAAGTAAATCTCTAACAAAACTTAATTTTATAAACATGGAAAGGAATGAAATTATCACCCACAATTACAGACAAATATGAGAGACACATGGCACTGTAAGGAAAGTAAAAATACGATGAAACACCAATGCTGCTGAGACTTAGTGGTGGGGGTGGAGAGACAAGCTAAGGAATACAAAAGAGGGTTAAAAAACTTTATTATGGAAAATGTCAAACATTTACAAAAATAAAGAGAATAGCATAATGAACCCTCATATATCCATCACTTAGCTTTAGCAATCAATTTGTGGCCAGTCTGGTTTCATCTATCTCCACTCCCCTAAACTATTTTGATATAAATTTCATACAAATCATTTCATTTACTAAGTATTCCAATATGTATTTCTAAAAGATAAGGATTTTTTAAAATTTCACCAAGATCCTTCATCACATCTAAAATTTAATAACAACATAATTTTCCAATTGTCTCATTTAAAAAATTATTTGAATAAGAATCCAAATGGATTACAATTGGTTGATATGTCTTCTAAATTTATTTTAATCTATAGCTTCCCCTCCCTCACTCTTTTTTCTTCTTCCAGTTAAATTATTGAAGAAACTAGTTTTTTTATCCTGTACGGTCCCCTACATTTAAACTTTTTCTGATTGCATTATCACAATGTCATTTAGTATGTTTCTTGCCCCTGTCTTTTTTGTAAACTAGTAATCACTTACAGGAGCTTGATCTGATTCAGATTCAATTTTTTTTTTGTAAGAATGTTTTTTGGATGGAGCTATATACATATGTATACAGTGTCTGGCTATTTCTCTTTGGGGAGACATTGCCTATATCCATTATTTCTTTGGGGCCTATGATATGATATTTTTTATTAATTGTGACATTCTGTAATTGTTTATTAACTGGGCTATTTCTATAAAGAAAAACAAGTTACGTGGGAACATGCTAATCTCATACATATATAATCTCATATCTATATATAGAGAGTCTCAAGTATATATAAAAAGTTAAAATGTTGATCCTGCCCTACCTGTTTATTGTGTTCAGTTCTCTGTTTCTCCTCCCTATTGCAGATAAGATCTCAAATAATTAGTCTCAGATATTTGTCTCCATATTTTTTTCTCTTGGTTTTTTGTCAGCTAAATTCTAATCTGTATTTTTTTCCCTTAACTCCATTAAAGCTGCTCATATGAAGTACTGATGATATCCATATTGACATGTATAATGGAAAAAGTTTTTAAAATTTGAATGTAAATGAAAACAATGGACATTTTTCTCTTCTCTCACTTGATCTCTCCAGAGCATTTGGTATCATGGATGTGGCCAGTTCCTTACGCTTCTCTCTGCCCTCTTGGTATCTGGGGATGCACTATTGTCTGGATTCCCTCCTGTCTCTTGGGTTATTTCTACTCAGGCTCTCTCATTAAGTTCTTTATGTTTTCTCATCCCATATCTTTTTTTCTGTTCTTTTTTTTCTTTTATATTTACACACTTCCTACTTATCTTCTCCTCTAATGGCTTTAGATTGCACCAGTTCCTAGAGACTCCCAGTAGGTATCTCCTGATACCTCCAGTCAATGTGCCTTTTTGGAATATCATGACCTTTCGCTCCAAGTGTGTTTCTCTTATATTACCATCTATGTGATAAGCAATGACATCTAACTAACAACCTGGCCAGAAACTGGAGTGTCTGTTTAAATTTCTATTTTCACCCAATTTGTCACCAAAACCTATAACTCTGTCTAATAAAGTCATCATGCCCTCTCCGCCCTCCTACTTCTCTCCTTTTTGAATGACATAATTTTAGTTCAGACTCCATTATATTTCTCACCTTCTGCTTTTGTAACTTCCTGGGTGATATTCAGCTTCCTGGACACACTCCTCCATCCTCCATATATTGTTGAATTTCTTCATCTTCTGAATCCAAAGTTCAGATTCACCCTCTTAGCCCATGGGGTTCTTTGTTATGCTTGTCCTTCCTTTCTAGCCTCATGTCCCACTCCTACCCCCGCCACCTCTTCACAGGTACACTTCATTTCAGTTGAGCTACCTACTGTGCCGTGAAAAAGTCTCCTTTTTCCCAATTCTGTGCTTTTACATGCTGTTTCTACTAGATTCCTATCTTAGGCTTTGCAGGCCACCTACACTGTCTGCCAAATATTCTTCTTCATGTTTTACAACCCTTTAAAAAATAAAAATGTAAGACCCGTTCTTAGCTAGAGGGCTATACAAATACTGGCCTCATCTGGATTTGGCCCACAGGCAATAGTTTTTCAACCCCAGGTCTAGAGGGTCCTTTCCTGGCCTTTTTCATTTATCTACCTTCTAGTTAGCTTTTAAGACTCAGGTTAAGAGTCACCTCCTCCTGAAAGCCTCTCTGACTCCCATTTCCCCAGTGTGACTTAGCTGCCCTTCTCATATGCTTCCTCTACATATCTTTATAATTGTTGGTTTAATTCTCCTCTTCTTTAGAGAGCAAATGCCTTAGGGGCAAGAACTGTTTTTTTTTTTTCTTTTTTTCTTTTCTTTATATGCTTAGCAGAGTGCCCAGCATATAGCAAGTGTTCATTAAATGGTTGTTAAATGAATAAACAGGAAGAGGTGTGCTGCTCAGTGTTACCAACAATGCTGACAGCTGGCATAGACCGAGGGCGATCTGTGGTCTAGTTTCTGCCTAAGCACTTTATATGTGTCATTTCATTTAGTCTTCACAACAGCCCCATGAAAAGTTATTTTAATTTCCTCTATTATATAGATGAGAAAGCTGAGGAACAAAGAAGTTAAGGAATTCATCCAAGCGCATTTGAATTTTAGCAAGACTTTGAGAAGGCTCTTTGTAACAGTGTTCAACAAATATGAAAAGAGTTTACAAGGGCTATGTCTGGATGCTAGAACCACAGCAGCAAGTAAAATACATGGAAATCCTCCTTACATGGTTCTGTCACCATTGGGGCTGGTAGGAGTTCGTTGTCACCCCAACGGTAGAGGGGAGGGAGATGGATAACTACGGTGCAGACGTGTAGTTAGCATTTTCCCTCAGTTTTTCCTCAAATGAAGCAGTGAAGCATCACAAGTCATTAAGATTTAATAGTTTTATTAAAAGTATATTTTAAAAAGACAGAGAATACCCCAAGGAGGCATGTGGAGAAAGGCAAAGTATGCCCCAAGGAGGCACATGGTCTCAGTGCTGTGACTAACAGAAAAGGTCGCAAAAAAAAAGAACCCAAAAGGAGAAAAAGGACCTAGAAGTGGAAATGTCTGCATTATTTTTGGGCTGTGATGAGTGGTTCCAAAGACATTCCTAAGTGATTGGCAAGGGAGGCCATTTTGATTGGCTGCTATAACTCTGCCTAGTGCACATGTGCTTACCCAGAATACAGTCTGTTACAATTAGATTCATGAATTTCCAGGCATAGACATAGTATTATAATAAAGCTTAAATTGTAGGCAAATTAGGGTAGTACTTTCTACACAGGCATCTGTAGCCAGATTAAGCCAGTTAAGACTCTGACCTCCTGTCTTTCTTCTCCTGGGATGCAGGAGAGATTCTCTAACTAATAATAGGGTGCTCTTGGGGTGGTCTCTGGGCTGGGCCCCTATTCCTTTGTTCCCCTTGTCACTCATGTCTGACTAGTAACCTAACAATGCTTCCATTTTAGAGAAGACAGTCAATTAAAAAAAAAAAAAGTAAAATGTATAGTGTATTAGATGGTAATAAGTACTAAGGAGAAAAAGTAAGCAGGAAAAAGAAATAGAAAATTTTGCCATGAGTTCATAGGATAAAATAGAGTGGACCAAGAAGCCCTTCATGAAAAGGTAATATTTTTTGCAAAGATTGGAAGGAAATGAGGGAGTAATCTATTGGAATATCTGAAGGATGAGAGTACAAGTTTTAAAAAATGAAGTCAGAGAGGTAAAGGGTAGGGGGTGATAACGTAGGGTCTTTTAGGCCATTGTGATGATTTAGCTTCACTCAGAGTCAAATGGGAAGCTATTGGAGGCTTGAAACAGAAGAGTGACATAACCTGATTTACCTTTTTTTGAAGGATTACTCTGGCTTCTGGGTAGAGAGTAGACTGAGGGTGGGCAAGAGTGGTAACTGAAGTCAGATTAAGTTGCTATTGCAATAATTCAGACAGAGATGATGGTAGTTTGGGTCCGGGTGATAGCAATGGAGGAAATGAGATTTGGATTTGGCTATATTTTGAAGGAGAGTTGACAAGATTTGCCAAAGAATTGAATGTGGGGATGCCAGAGAAAGAGAGGACTCAAGTATAACTCTAGATTTAGAGCCCAAGCATCTGGAAGAATTTGGCTGTAGTTGACTGACATGAGGAAGATGTGATTGGAACAGGTTCCTAGGAGAGGATTGGGAGCTCAGAAGAGATAAGGAATAACAGCTCAGTGGGCTCATAGCTAATTGAATGACAATGTCCACGCTAATGAATGGATTGACGTCAGCAGGAAGATATCTTGAGAGTGTTTGAAGGGCTCTGTGCATTGACCTGTCTTTTTATTAATGTTTGGGGTCATTTTGCTATTGGCACAATGCTTGATATAAGCTGATATATATTGGATGACAAGACAGAATCCAAGGAAGATCTTGACAATTCCAGAAGAACAAACCGAATCTAGCAAGATGAAGTAAACCTAAACAAACACAGTCTCGCAAATTTGAACTGTTCAAGCAATATCAGAGGAATAGCATTTTTGTTAAAAGCACATTGTTTGTGATCAAACAGATCTAGCCCCAAATCCCAACCTTCCCCTTCTTAGTCCTATTCCCTTGCTTAAGTCCAATTACTTTTTTATTTATAAAATGGCACAGTAATGCCTTGCTCAAAGGGTTGTTATGAAAATGAAATAAAATAATAAAGCACTTAACACACTGTCTAGGATATAACAACAGGTGGTTTGTAAATAAGATGTTTTATTGTCAAAGACTTTTCTTTCTATTCTTTTTTTTTTAAATTAGATATTAGTAAAAATTGGAATTTAGGGTAGGCTTTTAAGAGCCCCCTGAAATAATATTAGGACTAGAGGTTTTCTAGTACCTGAAACATTATTTCCCCAGAACAAGTTTTCTGTTAGCCCCTCCAATCCCACCTGAAAATGTTAGCCCTCTTCACTTTATCTTTCTGACTTATTCTTTCATTTCTTTCCGCCATAAGATTAATAACCTATTTTGTTATCTATCATATTTTGTCATTCTCTTATAATATTTGTTTACAACTTTTCTCCCTTAATCTGACATCTTGGAATACTTTCCAGGGCTTTTAATATTATTTTTCTATTTTTTTATTGAAGAATTTATATATAATAAAATTCATCAATTTTAGTAGCCTCCCATGACAAAGTAACTGCATGAGCTAAAGCCGACCCAAAATTCATCAATTTTAATTACATAATTAATGAGTCTTGACAAATGTATACACCATAAACAATCAGAACAACTGAGCCTACATTTTTGGTCTTCTAGCTGAAAATAGTTATATTTCTTAACACATTTATAAATGACAACCTTACAAGTTAAAAATATAGTTTTATTTAGTATGAAAAATGAGGAATATGTTTTAAAAAAGTTATTAAGAAAGGCGAGAGAATTCTAAAAAATATATTAGATCATTTACTTGTCTTCCTTTTGTCCTCTAAATAAGACAAAATGCTTGCAGAAAATGAAGAGCTTGCCAAGAATAAATTTCATTTTAGGGTACTTAGGGCTCTGCATGTACTGCTGATGAGAATTAGGGTACCAATTCATCTTCGTAGTCTTGGCCTTCTGGTTTGTTTCCTTTTTATGCTAATATGTTTAGATCAGGGCATGGTTGAAGAATGGCAAGATGGGCAGAGAGGAGAGTGGAGAGGGGTGTGGTAAGATGAGTTGGCCCAAGCAATATCACAGCCCTCTTATTCTGCTCTTTAAATAGCATAATTACATGAAAATGGTGCCTAGTAATGCAAATTAATTGCTTAAAGCAGAAAATAAAATTGTAACTATTAGGAAATTGTTTGAAAGAAAGATAGGATATGCCATAGTCATTATGTTTTGTGAATAGTTACATGATAATGCTTCTGAATGCTCATGTAATATAAATCAGGATTTCTAGGTACGGGGGAAGAAAAAAGCCAACTGAAAGTAGAATGCTAAATTGACTAGGGAGGTAGGTATATGGAGACCAGCGCTCCTTTACTTTGGTGCTCCTGTGTTGTTACATGGACTCTCTTCATATCTCTCCTCTTATCTCTCTTGTCAGGCCTACAATAGCTCCTCTTTATTTATTTTGCCCTTATTTTGGGGTCTTTCCAAAAATATTTTTGCTCCATTCTTTACTCTTTTTCTCTCCACATAGTTTCTCTTTTGAAAATCACATTTATTTCTGTGTTAAGGGAATATCACCTGCCTTATTGAAATAAAAATTCAAGAATTACCAAGTTTTTAGTACTGTAAGAGATTCTTCATGGGCTGGGGGCGGGGGGCGGGTATGGGAAGGCTGACAAATTGCCCAAGGTCTCTTATTGACTGACTTTCCTTCCTCCTGAGACTTCTCTCACTTTAGTTACCACTCTTTTCTCCTGCTAGACCCCAGATGTGTGCTGCTCTAACATTAGAGTTCTGGTCCAACTGTGGATAATACCCTTTCTCTTGTTTCCCTGTAGCACAGTTTGCAACTTTTTAAACAAAGAGCTAAAACAAACAAGCAAACAAAACAAAAAAAGAACGCTAAATCTTATGAAAGAGACACAAAGCCTTAATTCAGCCTGGGCTACAAAATAGTGTTTAGGGTTCTAATATTCTAATAAGCATTGTATAGTTTATTTAAAGGTTGTTCATCCTCAAGTACTAATATCTTCCCAGTCCATATAGGGAAGACTGCCTCTCTCAAGTGAGGTTTCCTTCTTAAGAGCTACATCTCTTCAAGAAAGGACATTGCTCACCAGAGACATTCGTTGTCTAATAGTCATTATTAACATCAAACTACTGGCCTAGTAACAACCACGATATACATTCAACAAAAATTAATACTCAACATTGTGAGGGATCTCAACATAGGTGACTTGAGCTATATTTCTAGCTCAAGCTTGTTTATTTTTTCTATTATCCATTCAGTCGATGTTTCTTAAGCACCTTCTATACGTTAGGCATTGTGCTAGGGGGCAAACAAGACAGACATGGCACGTACCCTCATGGAACTTGCAATAATAAGGAAAGGCAGACATTAAATTATTATGTTGATAAATGTTATAAAGGAAGATTGCAGGATATTTTGGGAATCTATAAAGAGATCTAACTTAATCAGTATGGTCAGAGAAGGCTTCCTGGAGGAAGTAACATTTATATGAGACTAGAAGTGTAAAAAGTCAACCAGGTATGTTCAGGTGTGTGTGCCAGAGTGAAAGAAAAAGTGGAGAGAAATACTAAGCAGAAGGCATGGCATATACAAGAATGTTAGCAGCTTAGATAACAGATGAGATTGATTTGAGGTGAACCTGCCAAGGTAGTCAGGAATCGAATCACGCTGAACTGTGTTATGAATTTCATGCCTCTATTCTTAGAGCAATAGGAAGCCATGGAAAGCCAGGGAGTGGGTAATATTTGCATTTAGGTAAGATATAATAATAATAATAATAATAATAATAATAATAATAATTAGAAAACTATACTTACTATGGGCTGATACTGTATATTAATTGGTATGTACTTCACATAAACCCTGTGAGTCAGGCAATATTTTTATTATTTATTTATTTATTTATTTATGTTTATTTCTTTTTTAATTTTTTTTGAGTCAGGTAATATTTTGATGCCCAATTTATCAGTGAGGAAACTGAGGTATATAGGTAGATTACATAACTTGCCAAAGCTCATACAGCTAACAAATGACAATGCTCAGATTGTGAGGAGAGCATTCAGGAGGCTGTTGCAAAATTGTCAACAAAAGATGCTTAGGGCTGGGACTGGAATAATGACAGTGGGGAAGCGTTAGGGTAATGGACTAAGATATATAAGATTTATCTCTAAAATACTACATTTCTAATTTCTTGATATGCTTTTTAAATTTCTTAAATTTTATTATGGTAAGAACACTTAACATGAGACCTGTCCTCTTAAAAATTTATATGTAGAATACAGTATTGTTAACCATTGCCTGGTATACTTTTCAATTTGACTATCTTGCTGTTGCCTCAATTTTCTACCAATACTCTTTTTACCTGTTTTTCATATTCCTGTTAGAGGTATTATTATTTGCAAGAATTCAGACCCAAAACATTGAGTAAGATTTTTCTATTTCTCTCTCCCTTCCTTCCAGTGAGTGAACAGTCATAAAGCCCATGCCAAGATACCTTTTGCAAAGTCTTCATAATTCATCTCATCATTTCCATCCTCAAGGCCTTATCTATAGAAATCTGAAAACAGATCTATTCACACAGAACACTATTGGCAGGCTGACTGCACTGTACTACCAGTATTTACCGTGGTCCTGAATCTAATCCTCAGCTATGCCTACTGGGAAATTGGATTTGGGGAGAAGGCGGAGAATGGGCCACATATTGTTCTCAGGTCCATTTTATGAGATGGGAACGGTTTAAGATGTGATAGAAGAGGGAAAGAGAGAGAGCTTAATAGGGATAGAAAAAGAGAAATAACCATAGCTAAGATCTGGTAAATGTGGTTTTTTGGAAGTCAGATTTCTGCTATGGTCATGCTGTAGCTCACAGGATTTCCTACTGATCAGAAAGCCTTTTACTTTCCTCTGGCTAAAACATCAAGGTCCTATGTTTTACTATCAAAGACAGGATAGCAACATGAAAATACTTACAGATTAAACACAAAAAGCATTAGATTTTTCAGATGGAGAGAATAGCATAATTTAGTTCTTATATTTGTTTTGTGTTTTATTACATCTATGTATTGAGTCTATGTGTCAGTCACTTTACTTCTACAATTTCAGTCTTCAGAACAATCCTGTAGGAGAGGTCTAATACTCTCTCTCCTTCCTTGACAGCTGAGAAGACTGAAGGTCAGAGAGTTTCAGTGACTGGCCAGAGGTTACACTGTTAGAAAATGGCAGCATTCAGGTTCCATTATGTCTGACCCCACAGCCTATGTTTTAGCCACTCCAACCCACTGCTTCTGATAACAGAAAGGCGTAGGAAACTTAAACAAATATCTTGAGAAGTTTTAACATTTCAGCTTAGAGTAGAAAACATTGGTGTTTTCAGTAAACTGTCTCTGACAACCTAATTAAAGTCAAGGGAATTTGAAAATATCCCCTCAAGTCTCTGCTACTCCATAGTTCTGTGATATTATTTCAGTTGTTTTGACTCTAAGTAAAAAGAGAAAGTGGTCAACAAAGTACCCTTTTACACATGTAAGAATCACATTTAGTAAAGCTATTATAGTGTTGCTCATGCAAGTCCATAGGATTTGAAAACAATCTTTTTCTCCTATTTTAGGAATAAAGCCATAATGGGTCTTGGAAGTTATGCATTTAGTTAACAGATGCTTAAACACAAGGATATGTTTTATAAAAATAAATTCCGTAGAAGAATCTTAATTAGCAGAGCCATCCTATAGTAATTATCTATAGTAATTATCTGGATTTGATTACAAAGGGCTTCTATGTATATGTACACTCATTTCTTACAAAATGCATTGTGAGACTATTAACTTCTATTTACTTGGGTAACAGTTAATCTAGTCATAAATATAAAATAAATCATTCAGAATAAATAAGCTACAAAATATATTGAAATAAAAAATATAGAAAGAATAAATGTTCTTAAACAAATACAGATTAGTGGTTGTTTATGACTTCCTTCTCATATAAACATAAATTTCTAAAGTATGTTCTTGCACTGATATGTGAATATGATTATTATTTTAACTTTGTTTTTATGGGTAATCGAAAATAAGTATTAAAAATTGGTGCAAGTTAATACAAGGATGACCAATACAAGGATGGTAATATAGTTACTCTGGCATATTTACATTTCTACTTATTAAGGCTATATGTAAACATAATAGAGAAAGTGCATTTTAGACATGTGAAACATAATAATTCCTCTGGCTGCCACATTCTTGTGTTAATAATAATTCAGATTTCTTCCCTAACCTAGTTTTCTATTTAAAAAACTGTTTAAATCAGAAAACTGAGACAAAATCCTGAGCCAGTTCTGGTGTTAACTAAAATCAGTTTATGTAGATCAGCTTTCTATGAGAAACCTTGTCTTACCTTGTCCCTATCAGGTGATGATTGCTTACAAAATAAGAAAACCCAAAGGTTCTTCTTTTCTGGGCCTTCTCTTTTATTTAAAGTAAATTTCTCTTTTGAGATCATATGATATGGAAGTGAGGAGCAAGAATTCTACAGCCCTAGTGCCTGAGTTTGAATCCCAGCACTGCTACTTACTGTGAGATCTATGCAGGTGCCGTGTCTCATTTTCTTCATGGGGATAATAATAGCAGTACATGTCTCTCAGGATGGCCATGAAGATAAAATAATATCTAGTGCCTACAATACAGGAAGCACTATATAAATAGTCATTTTTATTGCACAACCCAAGTTTTGTTCAATGGTTATTTTATTGATGTATAATATATATGCAGAAAGGAACTCATAAGTGTTTAGCTTACTAAAATTTTATAAGCTGAATAGTCCTGTGTAACCAGCATGTAAATCATATAACAGAAACTAGTACTTTAAAAACCCTCTTCATGTCCCCTTCTAGTCACTACCCTTCTCTAAGGATAACCAATATCTTGACTTCTGATTAGTTTTTTTAATGGCTATTTGTTAAACCTTGAAAGTGTAGCAATTGATAAGGGACTTATTGTAATAGCATTTTATCTTTTATTTAGTATCCAATACAGACCTATTTGCTGATTAATCTTTGAATACTTATAATAATAATAAGTATAATACATATAAATAAAAGATATACAGTATAATATATAATATGATAATAAAATATAACATTTTAATGTATTTTGTTCTACAGGTTGAAAAAGCTCCTTGAACAAGAAAAGGCTTACCAAGCCCGCAAAGAAAAGGAAAATGCTAAGCGGCTCAATAAACTAAGAGATGAGCTTGTAAAACTCAAGTCCTTTGCACTCATGCTGGTGGATGAAAGACAAATGCATATCGAGCAACTTGGCCTGCAAAGCCAGAAAGTACAAGATCTTACTCAGAAACTGAGGGAAGAAGAAGAAAAGCTCAAAGCCATCACTTCCAAATCCAAAGAAGACAGGCAGAAATTGCTCAAGTTAGAAGTGGATTTTGAACACAAGGCTTCCAGGTTTTCCCAAGAGCATGAAGAGATGAATGCTAAGTTGGCTAATCAAGAGTCTCACAACAGGCAACTTAGACTCAAGTTGGTTGGCTTAACTCAAAGAATTGAGGAACTAGAAGAGACCAACAGAAATCTTCAAAAGGCAGAGGAAGAACTTCAGGAATTAAGAGATAAAATTGCCAAAGGGGAATGTGGCAACTCCAGCCTCATGGCAGAAGTGGAAAATCTTCGGAAACGTGTGCTTGAAATGGAGGGTAAAGATGAGGAGATCACTAAAACTGAATCCCAGTGCAGGGAATTGAAGAAGAAGTTGCAAGAGGAAGAACATCATAGTAGGGAGCTCAAACTTGAAGTTGAGAAGTTACAGAAGAGAATGTCTGAACTGGAGAAATTGGAAGAGGCATTTAGCAAAAGTAAATCTGAATGCACCCAGCTACATTTAAATCTGGAAAAAGAAAAGAACTTAACCAAAGACTTGCTAAATGAATTGGAGGTGGTCAAGAGTAGAGTCAAAGAACTGGAGTGTTCAGAAAGTAGATTAGAAAAGGCCGAATTAAGCCTAAAAGATGATCTTACAAAGTTGAAGTCATTTACTGTGATGCTGGTTGATGAAAGGAAAAATATGATGGAAAAAATAAAGCAAGAAGAGAGGAAAGTGGATGGACTCAATAAAAATTTTAAGGTAGAACAAGGAAAGGTGATGGATGTAACTGAAAAACTAATTGAAGAAAGTAAGAAGCTTTTAAAACTGAAATCTGAAATGGAGGAAAAAGTATACAATTTGACAAAAGAGAGAGATGAGTTAATAGGCAAACTGAAAAGTGAAGAAGAAAAATCATCTGAATTAAGCTGCAGTGTTGACTTATTAAAGAAGAGACTAGATGGAATAGAGGAAGTGGAAAGAGAAATAACAAGAGGAAGGTCTCGAAAAGGACCTGAGCTCACCTGCCCAGAAGATAACAAGATTAAGGAACTAACACTTGAAATCGAGAGACTGAAGAAACGTCTCCAACAGCTGGAGGTGGTGGAAGGAGATTTGATGAAGACAGAGGATGAGTATGATCAACTAGAGCAGAAATTTAGAACTGAGCAGGATAAGGCTAATTTCCTCTCTCAACAACTGGATGAGATAAAGCACCAAATCGCCAAGAATAAAGCAATAGAGAAAGGTGAGGCTGTGAGCCAGGAAGCTGAGCTGAGACACAGATTTCGATTAGAGGAGGCTAAAAGTCGAGACTTAAAAGCCGAAGTACAAGCTCTGAAAGAGAAGATTCATGAATTAATGAACAAAGAAGATCAGCTTTCTCAGCTCCAAGTGGATTATTCTGTCCTTCAACAAAGATTTATGGAAGAAGAAAATAAGAACAAAAACATGGGACAGGAGGTCCTCAATCTGACCAAAGAATTGGAGCTTTCTAAGCGTTATAGCCGAGCTCTAAGACCCAGTATGAATGGAAGAAGAATGGTAGATATACCCGTGGCATCAACTGGAGTACAAACTGATGTGCTTAGCAGTGAGGCAGCAGAGGAAGAAACACCAGCAGTATTTATACGGAAATCCTTTCAAGAAGAAAATCATATCATGAGTAACCTTCGACAGGTGGGATTGAAAAAACCTATAGAACGATCCTCTGTTCTAGACAGGTATCCTCCGGCAGCAAATGAGCTCACAATGAGAAAGTCTTGGATTCCATGGATGAGAAAAAGGGAAAACGGGCCCTCAGTCACTCAAGAGAAAGGGCCTCGAACAAATTCCAGTCCAGGGCACCCAGGAGAGCTGGTTCTTTCACCAAAGCAGGGCCAGCCCCTGCACATTCGGGTGACGCCAGACCATGAGAACAGTACTGCGACCTTGGAGATAACAAGCCCAACGTCTGAAGAATTTTTTTCTAGTACCACTGTCATTCCTACATTAGGGAATCAGAAACCAAGGATAACTATTATTCCATCACCAAATGTTATGTCTCAAAAACCAAAAAGTGGAGATAGTACTCTCGGCACAGAACGAGCCATGTCCCCAGTCACAATTACCACATTTTCCAGAGAGAAGACCCCGGAAGGTGGAAGAGGTGCATTTGCGGACAGGCCCACGTCCCCCATTCAGATAATGACAGTGTCTACATCAGCAGCGCCAGCTGAGATTGCAGTCTCTCCCGAATCTCAGGAAATGCCCATGGGAAGGACTGTCCTCAAAGTCACCCCAGAAAAACAGACTGTTCCAACTCCAGTAAGGAAATACAACTCCAATGCCAATATCATAACCACAGAAGACAATAAAATCCACATTCATTTAGGTTCTCAGTTTAAACGATCCCCTGGGACTTCAGCTGAAGGAGCAAGTCCAGTTATTACTGTTCGACCTGTCAACATGACAGCTGAAAAGGAGATTTCCACTGGCACTGTCCTTCGCTCTCCCAGGAACCATCTCTCATCACGACCCGGTGCAAACAAAGTGACAAGCACGATCACCATAACACCAGTCACAACCTCATCTACTCGAGGAACACAGTCAGTGGTGAGTAGAGAGGGTCTAAAGTGCAGGCCCAGGGAGGGAGGAAGACTAGTGAGAATAATCCACCACCCGAAACAAAACTAAAGGCATGTGCCTCTTGGGCACCTGAACCCTGTAGGAGAGGTTTCCTTGAGAACTGGTTACACCGAGAAATGAAAAGAAAAAGTAGCCTAATGTTTTAATAAATTCAGTTAATTTTGAGGGGAAAAATTTTTTTCATGTAAATTATGGAGACCCCAGAAATACTTGCAAAGATGGGCTCTTTGTATTATCAGCATGTAGTGGTAATGTTTAAAGTTCGATTTTTATGTTTAAAATACTTTTTAAAAATGGAAACTGGGGAGAAATGGTCAATATACAAGAAAAACTAAAACTGTTCCTGGGTTATGTTTCTATGACCTAAAATATTCAATATGTGATTATGTATGGCCATAGTCATACTTTATTCCAAAAAATGAGAGGAAAAGATCTTAATATTAAAAACTTTTTAAAAGTAAAAAAGAAGGGTTTATATGTCTAAACATTATATTTTATTAATATTATCTTGCACAGAGCAGATGCTTGATACATTTAACTTGATAACCATATGGACGATTAAATGAATGATTATAAAAAAAAAAGCATGTTTAATGTGTAAAAGCTAGAGCTTAAAAATAAATTATATATTTTTTCAAAATATTTCCAGTGATTATCTTCATTTATTGGAGACAAATTGGTAAATGAAATTATAGAAGAGCATGTACT
The DNA here is from genome assembly GCF_902729225.1 of Pteropus medius. Lineage (NCBI taxonomy): Eukaryota > Metazoa > Chordata > Mammalia > Chiroptera > Pteropodidae > Pteropus > Pteropus medius. Next base: position 17,521,091 of record NW_024354500.1, read on the forward strand.
ATTTAGGTATGAATTTAAACTAATAGACTAGATACTATGATTCCTGGACTCTGAACAAATTCTCCAGCATATGTTAGAAACTCTTAAGAAACACAGGAAGCTTACCATTTAAGTAGAGAAACTATGGCTTATTTTCCCATATCTTCGATATAATTTAATCCTCTGTATACAAACATAGACTCAAAAAGTGTGAATTTCTAATTGCTTTGCCAGTAAAACTTTTCATTATTGGCTCTATGAGAGCTGAATAGCATTCAGAATTGCTTGCCCTTCTCAAATGATTCAATATTGGGTTTTAGGCAGCACAAAGCAGAGCTTGAATTTTTATAAAAAGACAGAGGAGGTCTAAATTGTAGTTTAGAACATATTTTACTGCTAGAATAACTTGTTACCATTTTAAGGGCCAGATAGCCTTACCTTCTGCCACAACATTTTGACTACTGATTAAACCCCATTTACAAAGAGGATTTCAAAACAGCTGAGATTTCTAAGGCCTGAATAATGACCCACCTACTTCAGGTATATCAGATCCCATAAAATCAAGGACAACAAAAAGTTTGCGATGCCCCTCTTAGAAATCAAATAGAGAGGTTAGTTCATTTGTGCATTTATTCATTCAACATTTACTGAGCGTTAGCTACACTTTAGCCACTCGGTTAGATGCTGATTGCAAAGAGGACCTTTTAGAAGTTCTCAACTTAGTTGGAGGGATTGGAACCTACCTAGTGGTTCTATGACAGAGATATATACAAAGGAACCACCAGAGAAGGCTTCACAGAGGAAGAAGTGTTCACAGATAAAGGGAGATTTTTAAGAAGGAAAAAGGAAGTAGTATGTAGAGAGGACAGCATGTGCAAAGGTATAGCAATGTGAAGGAGCCTGGCATGTTTGGGGAAGAGTGAGCAGTCCCACTGTGCTGCAGCCATTGGGCCTGGAGACAAAATGCAAGAGCAGTAAGTAAATGGAGAGGCAAACTTGGGGCAGATATTGAAGAGGCATGTGTCTTATTATGAAATTGAGATTTAATCTCATAGAGTATCCAAAGGGAACCATTGAAAGGATAAAGATGATTCTAAAAACATTATATATTATTTATATTTCTGAAAGATATGTCTGTAAAACAGTTTAAAAGAAAAATTGGAGGGGACAGATGTTGAGGACAGAAATACGGTTGCAATTTTCTAGGCTAGAGATGGTGTAGATTTGAACGATGGTAGTGAAAATGAGAACAGAGACAGAGACGTATTGAAGACAGAATCTAAGATTTCGTGACAAATTGAGTATGGAAGATGGCACTGAGGTTTCCGGCTTGGCCGTGTGGATGGATAGGATGAGAAAAAATGGAGACTACTGTTTGGAGGAGAAGATAAGTAATGTCTGGGGCATGTTATATTTGAGATGCCTGAGAGACCCTGGAAATGTCTAGCAAGTGGTTGGAAATAGAGATTTGTATGGTAGGAGAGCATCAAAGGCTTTGGGTCCTGGGACTCATCAACACGTGGGGTGATAACCGAGGTGATTTTTGGGGTGAAAGTGAAAAATTAAGAGAGAGCTGAGAATGGAATATGTTAACACCCACATTTGGAATGCGGACAAACTAGAACGAGGAGCCAGCAAGAGATTGAAAAGGAGTCGCCAGAGACAGATTGTGAATGAGTGAGACTCAAGGAAGAAATCACAGCAAGAGAGTTTCAGGAACACTTCATTAGTGAAAATAAAAAATGTGAAGAGTCTGGCATTCTTAGGCGGTGAAAGGAGAGCTGTTTCATATAAAGAAGGTGGGGAGAACTTGGGGAACAGTAAAATTGCCTGAGTTTATGCCAGATGGCCTGTATTTTCTCTGCGAAGTAGGAGATCAGGTCATCTCCAGTAAGGGTAGAAGAAGTAGGGTAGGGGCTTGAGAAGAGGAGAAAGTTTGGGATAGATGTTTCAGGAGAGAAGAAAGGGAAGCAATCAGAGTGGATTACATACTGACTCCAAGCTTCTAACAATTTTATCTGGGGAAGGGTCATCTGTGGCTCTTCCTCTGTGGCGAGAGTCCTGCTAATGTTCAGACTGATGGCATAGCCAGGGTAAACTCACCACCATCTCTCTTGTGTTTCTGTATCTTCTTTCTTACAGTCAGGACAAGACGGGTCATCTCAGCGGCCTACACCCACCCGTATTCCTATGTCAAAAGGTATGAAAGCAGGAAAGCCAGTAGTGGCAGCCCCAGGAGCAGGAAATCTGACCAAATTCGAGCCTCGAGCTGAGACTCAGTCTATGAAAATAGAGCTGAAGAAATCTGCAGCCGGCAGCGCAACCTCTCTTGGAGGGGGGAAGGGCTGAGGGCAGTAGCTGAGGGGGTATGTTGTGCAGATGCTACTGCTGCGGTGAAAACAAACCTTCGTCGTTCGTGCCAACTCTTTACATGTACTAATTTAAGTTTTAAATATCTTGTTTGTAAAATAATCTACTAATAGCCATGTGTCTTTCCTATTTTGTGAATTTGTTTTCATGCTGGGGAACAGAACTAACTAGCAAAACTACTGTTTGCTGTGTGCTTGGTTGACGATGCTGGGCCTGAGGCAGCGCCTGACGTCTAGTCCCAGTTTTGCTTCTGGAAAGTGGTTCCATCAGCTAACCCATCTGAACCTGCTTTTTTGTCAGTAAGATATAGGAGCTGGATCACATCCTCTCCAAAGCCAGCTCCCATATTTCCTAATTGTAAATCAAATTTAATAGGCCTTGTTCCACAATAATTGATTTTTCAAAAATTCTATTATGAAATAGAAAATAGTCTAACAATTGTCATTTGCCTCTATCAAATCCAAAATTTGTTTCATGTGCTGGAAAAAACATCTCCTAGCTATCACAGAGCCTGGATTTTTAAAGTTTTGAAAAAACAAAAGCCTCTGAGATGATTTCAGGAAATAATCTGAATGTAAAATAAAATGGAAATGAAATATGGAATCCTAAAAACAGAGTTTTACTTATTTGTGTGTGTCTGTGTGTATTGTAGGTGTTTTGGCCATCTCCAAAACGTTCCCAGAATTTCATAGACAATAATTTTAGAACCATTAATGTCAGACTCATGCTCTATTCAAGTGAACAATTGATTTAAATTGTGGAGCAGTTTGAATAGAGCTGACAAATGGCTCTTTATAGCTCAGCAGAGGTTGGAACGGCTAGGAAATAGCAGAAAGTAAATTCTGATACATTAATGCCAAGAAAAAAGTGACATCATGCATAACTTAATTGAATTCAAATATTTCCCTCAGTTAACTGTGGACTTTACTCACAAATCTAAAACCAATTCATGATTTGTGTGTGTGTGTGTGTGTGTGTGTGTGTGTGTGGTGGAGAAGTGGATCATGATTCCTGTCAGTTTTACTTGTGTTTGTATCATTTTCATTAATTTTAAGCATGTTTTGATCAGCATGAAATAGTATGTGAATGCAAAATGCCAGGTGTCTTTGTGAGATTAACCGTGTTAAAGTGGATACTGCTTCATAGTCAAATAACAACAAATGAGCTCAAGGCTAATAACCTGTAGCTTAGCATATGGAGACTTACATAGGCAATATTTTTGTCAAAATCTTTGAGTCAGTGGGTGAACTTTACAAAAATACAATAACTACAAAGTTACAGGTTATTTTTCCACTTCTGAATTGTAAGTGTTCCAAAATTATTTGGATAGTTCATGCTCTTGATATTTGAGAAAAAATAGTTTAAACACACACACACACACACACATACACACACACACACGATTAATTTTTAGCCCATGATTCATCATGCTTCATGGTAAAGAGACTCTTCTAAGTTCTTTCTACACTGGATTTCCTATTCCTTGCAGAACTTGGACTTGAACTGTACACGATGGTGGTAGATGCCTCACACTATTCACAGTCACTTTAATCCGTTTTCTCTTGCCTACAGGTCATCAGTTCTTAGCGTATGTGTTTTAAAATGTTGGGCAACTAAGGTAGACATGCCATAATAATGGGATTTCAAGGTAGAAGGAGAGAGAGAGAGAATAAAGACTTCAAGAAATGATTTTGAACAAGTTTAAACAAGAGAGCTTGGCAATTTAGGTACTGATCTGTATATTTTTAAAAGGAAATTTCCCCCTTTTGTAAAGTGGACTTCCATCCCTTTCAAAAACAAGGACATTCTCTGACATTTAGGGTATTTAGTGTTACTGTACCATAACATACTCTATTTAGACAAATGAAACTGTCAAAAGTATGAAACATCGCATTCCTTTTGACTTTACCTGCCGTTTTTCAGTGACTTATCATAATCTTACTGTCACTGTTGCTGTTTTTGCTTTTACCTGCTCACACCATGCTTACATCATTTCTGCCTGGAAATCCATACCATCTGCAGGGAGAGTGCTCCGAAAGGCTTAACAGTGCATGTACAGGATGTTTATACATCTGGATCTTGGAATAGAGCCACCTACAAAGTACAACTGCTAAGAAAACTTGGCAGAACAACACATATTCGCTTTTCAGAAATGATAAAGAGCAATTGTCATGGCAGTTTTCCTTTGTAATTTTAGAACCAACTCTACATTTATTTGATAACTTTGTTCTAAACCACATATTAGAAATGAAATCCACTGGGAATAAAAGGTGGAGGATTAAATCTACTCTAACTCCAACTTTCACTTGTGAATATAATGTCTTTTAAGATGCAGTTTAATGTGCTTTTATAAGAGTGAATGGGATTAAAAGGTTAGAGTCTTTCCTCTGCCCTGGAATATAGTAAAATAAAGAGAATCTCACCAGGGCTGCTGTGTATAGCTGCTGTTGGGTTCCCGCCCTGGGAAGCAGAAGTGGGGTGGTTGTCATTTCCACAGATTGCAATGTGATGGCCCCCCCAGAGGACATGCAGAGCACAATCTGCACAACTGCAGAGGAGGCCCTGGTCTTCTGAGAATTTTCATGTGCTGACTATTGGGGCATATTACGATGGTGGCCATTTAGAATGCATGGTACCAGAAATGTTCCTATATGGAACAAGACCCCAAGAGTGTTTATCATTTCTTGAAAATGACCTTCCTGTCTAGGTCACCTGCTTAAATAGAGTCATTCAATTTCTACTGGTATTTTTATTAGTTTTTCAGTGAGGACAAGTTAATGGGTGACAACTGGGCTCTCCAGAGTGTGTAGTGTCTTTATTAAAGGTACAGTGTTACCAGATCTCTTACTTAAATATCTTCAGGAAGGGAATAAAGAAGAGCTTTGATGTGTGCTGTAGGAAGAGTATAATTTCAAGGAAATGAAAACATGTCCAAGAATGTAAAATGTACAGAGATTTGAATTTCTCATTCCCTCACAGATTCAGAATACTGGGGAAAGAGTGAGACTTTGCTGATTCGGAAAACCCCACGGATATTAGATAAGAAGAGCACCTATATGTGGGGGGAGGCTGGAGGCAGAGGGAGAGAGGAGAGGTAATAAGATGGACACGGAGAAGGTTTCTCCATAAACAAAAATGTACGATTCCAAAATTTCCCCAACCTGGATGAAGTTTACTGTTTACCTCCTACCTCCTCCTCCAGAGACTCCTTGTCCTCTGCTCTTTCATCTTCTTTTCACCTCCGCACAGAATATAAATATGCTCTGGCCTCTTTCTTTTTAGCACAGTTCTTCCTTCAGCTGTGCAGTCCGCTGTAGCTACTGCCCCATCTCGCTCCTGCCCAGTTAAGTCATTAACAGAACACTCAAACTTTTCTGCCTTTATTTCCATACTTTCCATTTATTCTTTAATTACTGTTTCTTGTTAAAGTAATTTGTATACATGATTAAAATATCAGCCAGTGCTAAAAGACAATGAAACATCTGTTCCTTAACCTGCTTCTGTTTTCCTCAGTCGTGCTCTCTGGAGCAAATAATTTTTCTTAGCTGTTTCTTCTGATATTTATCTCCATATTTCTAAATAACATACTCGTACTGTGGCTTTTTATTTAGATATTATTTTTTGTCTTCACATTATAATTTTGATGGTTGAGGATTTAGTCCTTTCACATATCCCCTCTTTCCTTTTCCGCATCCTTCCAATATGATTACATCACATATTTTTTGATAAAGTAGCAGACAGCATTTGCATGTTTATATTTTTATATGTTTACAGTGTAAATTTAAATATCATACCATGATAAACCAAGTAGTATACTGTGAATATGTTTCCTTCTTCTTTCCCCCTCAAATGAATAATTGCTTTAATTTTTTATCTGCTTGATTTTCTATGTATCTATCTGTATTTTTTCCAAATGCTCCCATAGATCTGCCAAACACCTCCCAGTAAATTTTCCAAACACTTAAATGCATCAGTTTCATATTTTCTCCTGAAGGCCTTCCTAGTTCAGCTCTCTGCTTCCCTATCTAGTTCAAACTGCTTGTCCTCCAGGCCTACTGCACAATTGTCCTCTTGCCTATGTTGAATCCTCAATTTCTTGGATTTCTTATCTTCTACATCTTTTGCTTAACTGCCTTTCTCTATCTATCTATCTATCTATCTATCTATCTATCTATCTATCTGTCATCTATCTATCATCTACCTACCTACCTACCTACCTACCTACCTACCTATCTTTTGAAGTATATCTTTCAGTAGTTTCTACAGAGAAAAATGCTTTGGTAACCTCCCTGAGGCAGGCTACCTGCATTTTTGGAAATAGATCCGAAAAGTTGAAGAATCTCATAGTTGAGTATGGCAACTTTTTCACTTTCCTGTAGTCATTCTGTGCTGCCTATTCGTGTTCCTAGTTTTAGAACTTTTTAGGTTTTTTTTTTTTTTTCTGTTAGAAAATAAACTTTTAATCTGTGGTAATGGTGAAAGTAAAGTGAAGTTATGCTTTTCTCCTCTGTAACCAAGCCATCTAATTTCTTTTGGTTTTCCTTTGACCTCTCTGACTGATCCACCTGTCTCCCTTGTTTGCTTATTATTTTATGCATACAACTTAAAGGTTGTTGTTCACCTCGTCTCTATCAAAAGCCATTTTCCTAGTCTACATGCTCATTCTGGTTATTTTATGCACCCCATGGCTTCAATTATCACCCATACACTGATGACTGTCAAATAGCTATCTCCAACTCAACTTGTCTAAAAATCATTCTCAACACCTCTCCATCCCTCTTCCAAATTTTCTCCTTCTCTTATTATTCTCCACCTCAGATGTCCTGATCTACTCAAATCACCCAAGCTAGAAACCTGGTAGCAATTTAAGGCTCCCTCTTCTCCCTTATCCGTCAAATAGACTCATTCAGCAAGTCTTCCAAAGTGCAAGTCGATCATATTACTCTTCTATTTGAAAAGCCTCCAAAGGTTCCTCACATCTACAGAATACAGTGCCAATTCCTTGGTAGGGTACTCAACGCTCTCTATGATCTGGCTCTCTACCTCTTCACTTTTCTGAGCATTCCTCCTTTTCCCTTGTCTGGATTCCTGCTCCCCACCCCATCCCACCCCACCCCAAGCACACAGAAGGGCTTGCATAGGAAGCCAGCACCTTTCCTTGACTTGATCAACTCGTCTTTTCTCCTGGGATTGCCCTTTCTCCTACCTTTCCTTCCGGTGGCTGTGTCCTTCTCTATTCAAAATATTTTTAAAAATATTGCCTCCACTAGGAAGACAAACCATCATTTCAGAACCTATCATGGGGGTTAAAGCTTGACCACTGCTGTAAAAAATGTGGCACTTATAGAGAAAGAAAACCAGCAGTTAAAGAATGGCTGAAAAAGTTTGGGAGGAAAAGGTGGTCTTGTATCTTCCCTTTGTCTGCAATGCAAGCCTGTAGAATAATGTGGAGAGTGCTGACAAATCATATGTGAGAACTTGGAGATAAAGAGATAGTGGAATTAGAGGAAATCTGGGTACTGCCATTTCTTACTTCTGTTTCCCTCCAGAGGCACCATGGCAGGTAATGGATGCAAAATAGCCAGGAGCTGAGGACTGGGGAGTTCTTACTTCAGAAGATGTTACACGTGTAGGGAACTAAGAAAGCCTGAGAGCTTTCTGGGAAGTATAAAATACTTGAATGAATTATGAATGGCTCTTTCCTCACCTTCTTGATTCCCCTAGAGGAGCATGAACTCTTTAGGAAAGAGAGTTTTGAGTGATTAGTCATGCTTTTCAGGTTCATGAAGGACCCTCTAAAATAGGTCAAAAAGGCTCTTAATTTAAGGGACCAAACAATAACACCAATAAACAAGATTTAGGTTTAGAATAGATATCGAGGTGAACATTTAGAAAAGGTGAATTGCTAAACAATGGACTAGATACCTGAGATAGGAATGAAAACCAGAAGACTAGAGTAAGGCTGGATAACCTTTGTGAAATCACCTTACCTTGGTTTGGTTTAGCATATAGCTATGTATAATCTTTTATGATTCTGGCATTCCTCCTTATAGTCAGTCATAATATGATATGCTCTACTCTTGTTTAGCAAGCAACTTAAAGAATTCTGTCATAATGCTTTTCCTAAGACCTAATGATCAATTGTATATCTGGTAAAAAATATTTTGGCCTCTCTATTTATGCTAATGTGTGATGAACAGAATTGCAAAGTCAAGGACTGATTAGAGATGAACTAGTGTTATCTAGTTCATCTCTAATTAAATATGAAAATAAAACTTATTAAATATGAAAATAAATTATTATTTGAATAATAATTTATTTTTATTAAATATGAAAATAAAAACAAAATGAGAAAAACCTCAAGATGTCTAATCACTTATTAATGATGAATCCAACTCTTAGGTTTCTTCCAGTACATTATTCATTATTTCATATGAAACTACTTCAAGTGAGCAAAGTATACATTCATACATAGACTAAAACACCCACATTTATTGGGCCAAAATGATATTGTCAAAGGATTTTGAGATATCGAGATATCTACATAGAAACTATGTGTCAAAGTTCTCATAACAGTACTTTGATGAATATTGTTGTCCTTATCTAAAAAGCACAATGTCTTTCTCAATTTTCACACATAATGTTATTTTCCATGCTATTCTATGACAGCCATAGATTTAGATTAACCTAGGCATTTAGCATCTGTGTTCAAATAAGTACAACATGAGCATGCTTGACTTAAATACTTATCTATTTTTCCATTTAGTTTTTTTTTTAATATATAATTAATGTTATATGCAAGAGAACTAGCTCCAATTTGCTTGCATCTGGGAAATAGTAATCTATGTGAGAGAAGGATTAGCTTGCCTGAAAAAGAAGTTACCAGTCATAACTGTGATTATTGGTAGCTCTTGCAACCTGAGGAGGTAAGGGGATGATTTGGGATGATGATGGAGTGGGAAATGTTTTGGAAAGAAGCAAATAAACTATTAGGTGGTTGAGAAACCCCAAGAGAGTTTATAACATCTGGTTCAAAAGTTTCCTGAAGCAAATGACAGAACTGGTTAGCGGAAGTATTTTTAATTAGCTGAACTGAATCCAAAAGAAGGAATACAAGTCCAAGACAACGGAGGAAGTTTATTGGACTTCCTATTTAAAACAGATGTTTTATCAGAACTCTGATTAATTTCTGAATGTGATAAAAACAGGACTGAATGCTGAAGCAGTTTATTAAAATGAAAACTAAAAGTAAACAATATCTAGGTACTCCTACTTTTAAAAGGTATATAGAATGTAAGACATTTTTGCAGGTTGATAAATTACCTGTGGGCATCAAGTTCAAAGCCGGGGGTTGATAGCTGGTGGACAGGAAAAACAGCAGGGCCCTAAGTTGATGCCTTGCTCTCTAGGCAGAGTCCCTGAGGATTAGGGAACCATGGGACATGGAGAGTAGGCCTTAAGTCAGCCAAATTGATGCAAAATCTGAGAGGAAATGTTTTCTGTAACTTGGTCTGCAATTTTTGTGGATGATGCAGCCCTCCTTTGCTGGTGTGAAGTCCTGCTATAAATTGAACTTTTGCTATGTCTTGTCTTTGGTGTGTGAATTTAGAGGCTATCTATTAAGTGATCTGGTCTCATTTACTAGAGTAGATTTTTAAAATTCAGAGCTCAAGTGTTCCCTTGCAGAGAGTTTGGCAGAGCACAAACATATGTAGTGCTTGGAAGGAAGGCATTGACTTTCCAAAGAGTACATCTTTTCTACTCCACAGCCAAGGAGCTCTCCTGGGAGGAATTGGAATTCCAATTTGTTGCCAGATTGTCCCACTCTAGCACTCAGGAGACAGTCTCCCTCAAATTAACCCCCAAATCTCGTCTTGTGAATCTCAAGTCATCTGGCTGGCCAGTAGTTTAGGGAAACCACTCAAGGAAGATGAATAGTGAGTTCAGAAATCAAGTATAATTAGGAATCGATAATGTTAAATCTCCTTTCCATGGAAGTTATCAAATAGCTGGTGTAATAAAAGCATAAATTCATTCGTAAGCCATATCATTTCACAATATATCATAATAAATAATGTATTTAATATGTTACCTTAAGTTTCTTTTTTTGTCATTGTAAGTCTATTTTTTAATTTTATTTTATTAGTTTCAAGTATATAGTACATTCAGGAAAAAATATTAAGATAACACTTGAGAGAAACATATAGAAGAAAATGTCATTAAGTGCTTTTGGTAAACTTTTAATGTCAAAAATATATAAAAATCCAATGTCCCCATGTATATATGTTGATTGAGGTTTAGAGATATTTTCTTTTTCCAATTGGAAAAAAGGAAATTATGCTATTAAATGTCTACACATTAGAAGGTCCACATTTAAGTGTTTTGCTTTTTCGAGTTTGCTGATAGAGGAGGTAATTAACTATGGTGGCTTTAGGTCTCAATCTGCCTGTTACATACTCTACAAATTACTAATGTCAGAAAAATGGTATCTATAAAAAAAAATTATCACAGAATTTTACTTACATCACTTTAGAGGCCCCAAATGACCTGTAATTGGGTCTGAGTCTGATATAAAGTTGAAGACAGAGTAGGAGATGGAATAAGATTTGCTCACTGACTTTGTAACTTCAGTAGAATTTATGACATTATTTTATTGTACTAAATAATAAAAAAGAAAAAGAGTCTTGGGAATTCTGTCTTCTTCTTCTTCTTCTTCTTCTTCTTCTTCTTCTTCTTCTTCTTCTTCTTCCTCCTCTTCTTCTTCCTCCTTCTTCCTCCTCCTCCTCCTCCTTTTTTCCTCCTCCTCCTCCTCCTCTTTCTTCTTCTTCTTCTTTCTCCTTTTTTTTTTTGCTGGCCACCATGGACTTCATATGCATCAGAGTAATGAGTCACATCAAAATTTAATAGCTTAAAACAACAATTTTTTCCCTCACAATTTTGTGTATTGGCTGGGCAATTCTTACCTGAGTTAGTTTATGGATTTAGGGAAAACAGATTATAAGCAAACAGATTTAATAAATATGATTACTAAGTTTCAATTAATAGAGCCATTATCACAGCTATTATCTTAGTATCTCTAGAAACAAGATGAAATATGTCTCTTTGTATAAAACAAAATAGTTGAGCTTAATTGTAGTCCTTTAAATAAAGCTTATAAACATAACTATTAAACACCATTTTTTATTATTAAGGTAGAATTAAATAAATTCAATTTGGCATTGTCAAATACTTTTGAGACAGTTTTTTAATAACATAATCTGACTAGTATCATTAGTATGTACACCATGCATGGATTATCAGTTTGCTAATTTAAATATAATAATGAAATATAACAGTCCAACCAAGACATTGTTCCTTCTATGTAATGATCCCTTTTGCCATATGTATTTTCACCAAATGCTAATTCTGAAAAGCTATTATTATTATGGAGATCACAAAATGATAGAATGAAGAGAAGGCAACTCTAGGATTTTAGAGGTTTGCACACTCAAGGAGAGAGAGGACAATATTATAGTAACACAGACTATTAGCCCCATAAAGGACTTTAGAGATGACCTCTACTACCCTCCTTTTGTGGTGAGGAAACAAAGGCACAAGCATTCTGAATTGAATCTACAATAATAACAATTCTAGATTTCACTCTTTTAAATTTATGTTTTCTTCACTTCTTAAGGGAGGAAATGGAGAAGATGCTTCAATTCCAATAGGGAGATTTGAGATCTACGTATTTTCACTTTTCGAAAATGACTACAATTTTTTTTTTTAAAAGTGTTGAGTGGGAAATAACATTTTAATCTTTGACCATGACTTTTAACCACATAATATTTTAATGTGTTTAGTTTTGGTTGAAGATTTTGATTTATTTTCAGGCATTGAAAAATTATAAAGCCAGAAAAATTTTCCGTGAAAAAAAAAAAAGATTTTAAGGGTTTCTGGTCTAGTGAAAAAAATTGTATGTATGTCTTAACAGCTTTACAAAAACTTCATAGCTAAATATTATTAAGTATATAAAACATTTATTTGTTTCATTTTACTTTGCTTCCTTACCTGTTTTATCCCAAATTCAATTTGAAAGATTGAGAGAAGAAATGAAAATATCTCCACCTAGTGGTCAGCAAGGAGTAAAGTTAACGAAAACAAATACTCATTTTGTTTTTGACATGATCACACACCACACATAATTAGCACGAACCTATAGGTCTATGACATAACGTACTTTAAATAATGTTTATTTAGATTTTAATTACATAAGTAAAAATAAAATGTAAATACTATTTTAAATTAAAGTGAAAATAATAGGTGGAAATTTCTTCATGCTATTGATAAACCCTGATGTTATTTTCTACACTTAGAACATTGCCATATGTTGACAGGGAGGGGGTATATTTTTCAGGCAGAGAAATCATTCAAGGCTTAGTTATTTCTTTCCTCTACTCTTTATAATCTCAGCAATGGCAGGACTGTCTCATTTTACTCACCAATGTAGTTCCATGCCTAGAACAGCGATGGACATGTAATTGGGCCTCGATAAATAATCCTTGACTCAGAGAATGAAAAAAATGACAATACATGTTGATAAAGGCATAAAGATGAAGATAAAGTAAAATCAGTTAATAAATATAAATATTACACACCCACAATGTGGCTGATACTATTGTAATTACTATCTCTATTTATTTTCATAAGAATGAATTAAGATTTAAAATCCTATAAGAATTATGCAAAGAAAAGCAGAGACAAAAGGGAGTCATCTGTGTTTCTTGACTTCTTAAGAGTAGATAATGAATATTTCCATGTTAAAAACTGAAATTCACACACATTAAAAAAAATTAACCGTATGTTAATTTTTTAATCAGAAGAAAAGGAGTATGGCTGAGGGAGTTACTTCTAGGAAATAGTCTGGTTTCCCACTACAGGGCTTGTATATAGTAATTACTGTTTTGTGTTTAGTTCTTTCCTTGAGCAAGATAGGTCTACTATGGTTAGAATATTAAACATGGTTTCTAAAAAGCTTTAAGAATCTTGGAGATAAAACATACATGCCAATATAAAGAAGTTACCCAAGAATAATAGAGAACTGCAGGAGAAGCTATTGGGCTCATGTACCTGTTTTTGTTTCTTTTGTTGTTTAACATCTATGGTCTTTTAATGAAATGATGTGGTATTGATCCTCACATAACTACTCATTTGAGTTTCCATTTAATTGAAAATGCTATATCTTTCTTCTCTTTATAGAAAGCATCATCATTCATCAGTTACGTATGAACTCCAGATGAAATGGTAAACCAAGCACATACTGGGTGTGTGTACTTCCTCTGAATCCCTGTTGAATGGATAGTATTTCTACAGCCCTCCATCATCACTAAGGTTCTCTATGCTACTGATCACTACTGGAAATAATTTTCTACTTCCAGTGAATCTTTTTTCTTAAGGATATAATGTAAAAGCTAAAAATGGAGTTTCTGGTAATATGAAAATAGGTAGCAAGAGCAATTCAATCTTTGTGTCAAAATAAATTTCTCTTCCTTTTGCAAAGCTTTCAGGTCCATGGGCACATGCTATGTAATTTATTTTTATAATACACTTTGTAATAAGATTTTTTTCCTAAAGTGTTTCCTTTTTCATAGTCTATGGCACATATATCTGTAGAATACACTGTCAGTTCTTCGAAATATTGATATTGGTGCATTCGAAGCAGTAACCTCTTATTTTTTTCTTTTATCGACTTGTTATTTCTGAAGAAGAAAAAGTACAACATTCTCTATGTAATTTCTCGGGGTAAATTCGAGAGGTAAAACAGAAGCAGAAGATTCTGGAAGAGATTTTATTATTGTTTGCACAATGCTATGGTTCTGATCATCGTTCAAAACTAAAAAATTATGCTCTCATTTAAAGTTTAATTTTAAATACTTAAAGCCAGTTTTTAAAGTTGCTCTTTCCAGTCTTCTGTGCCAAACAAACAAACAACCCTGGATGAACTGATTTTCATATGGAACAAATTAATGAAAGAAGATGTATAAATTCTACCTGTAAGAATTATAGAAACAGCTCCAACTGACAGTTCAATTATGTTTCTGTTTGCATTATTTACATATATGTACAGGATTCACAATAAGGATGTCAAGATATATTTCACAATCTTTCTAAATGAAAGCCTAAAAATAAAAACTGATCTAGATAGTATCAGCATCTTTTTTTTTAAATGTAAAAGAAATCTCAAGATAGATAATTTTTTCTTCTTGATAGAAAGAATTTGGACAGATTTTCAGAACCACATATAGATTGGAGAATATATTCTTTAAAGGTAAAAAACACATGCATTACTCAAATCTCAATGTCAGAGCTGCTGTTGAATTTAATTTTATGTGAAAATGTGTATCTAAAGTCTACTTGAAACCTTAATAATATGTTTTTTTAAAGACTGTTAATGTGGACATGTTTTCAATTAGGTCTTTAAAAGGTAACTTTAAAGATAAATGAAGATTTGACATCAATTTCTGAAAGCAGAAATCATATATCCTGTAACTTTACTGAGATTAAAGAAAGTATGTAACTTTACTGAGATTAAAGAATGTTTCTGAGTGTCGAAAGGATAACTAAAAACGACACAGATAATACTGTTGGCCCATTTCTTCAGTCCACAGGCTGTACTCAGGTTTATAAGCCCACAGAGGAGAGTCCTCTCTGAGTCTCTGGAACAGAAAAATTAATGTTGGATCTCCTCCTCTATGTTAACTTAGTAAACCTTTAAGGTATTGTGGAATTAGCAAATCATATTCAGTAGGTATTATAAATTGAATAACTACATTTTATGTAAAATTAGTTTTGATTTTTGTAAGAGAAATACTATGGTAGGCTTGTCCTAGCTCGAATGATTGTGAATGCATCATGTAACCTGCAGGGCTTTTGATTACCGATTAAGAGAACCAGAGTGTGTATGTGTGAAATTGAAAATATTGTTGTTATGGGTTTTATTTTCTGCAAATGTTTCTGAACTATAATGGCATTTTCAATTAGAAAAATTTTATTTGGTATTATCATATTTTTTCACTCACAGTTGAGGTTCCCTGTTTGCCAATGTTTATAATTCTGATAGCAAAAATATTCTGATATATCACAGGTTAGCATTTGAAGCAAATAACTTTTTTTCCACTTGTGGGAAATTTATTACATGAGTAGTAAAAAGACTAAAAGATAAAACTTTAAATACTTCTTGACTTTAATTTAAAATATTAGAAGTAATTTATATATATATTTGGGTCTTAAGTTTTTATCTCTCTTGAATTTATAATGAAATTTGGTACTTGCATTGCAGAGTGAGGATGATGGTGCAATCATTTAGATGGATGCTGAGCTTTTTTCTGCCCATGCTATGATTAAGTCCTCTGTTTCAACTCAAATGGAATCAGAGTGACAGATGAGTAAAATTAATAAAATATTAATTAAAAGTTGTTTTAAAGTAAAGTAGATTAAAAATTAACAGAAAATATAAAAAACCAAATAGTTATGTCATTATCTAATGAATAAGCAAACAAGATTATAAATAGTTATATCCCAGTATCTACATCCAATAGAAAAAGTTGCTCTCACATGTAAACCTGGCACCATCTTAGGCTCACATAATTTATATATCTTTTATTGTAAGTAAATCTCCAATCAACAATATAAGTGAGAATCAGTTTTGAATGGAAAAATGATGTTTTCTGAAGTAAAATCATATCAGCGTTTCCAGTTTAAGGTGCAACGATTAAACTAATCCATTATTTTACCCTTTTCTTTTGGATAGGTATTTTTTGAGGGTATCTTCTACAGAGATTTTTTTCAATTATTTTATAAAATATTAGGGGTTGATGAAAATAGTGGGTAGAGTAAATATTCCAGATGTTAGAAGCCTGGAATGTTCTCAAAATGTGAAGAACTGTATTTTAGGACCACCATAAAAAAATCATGGTGTGGAATATCTGGTTTAGGCATTAACAGAGACACCAACGCTATTGAAATAATTCACAGCTTCTAAGAACCACCGGCAGAGCAAGAGTAAATGGTGTATTGGACAATGTACTGTATTCATGTCCTTTTTCTTTATGTTATGGATGAATTTTCCTTGAAATGAATAAAAAATAGAGCAAAAGTAGGATGTGTTCATGAATTTGATGAGCAATAATTCTGAAAATACAAAAATGCAAAATAGAAGTTTAAACAACAACAACAACAACAACAACAACTGGCACCTGAGGCTTTTTCTCCTTCTGGCTCTCCAGTGCTATGCCTCTGCTAAAATACTAATTAGAAGGCAAAGAGGAAAAACAATAAAAGTTGTTGTAACAAATTCATAAAATTGGGAGAGTTTTGTTGGAATTAACTTTGCTTAGTGACCACAAATATTTTGTTTTCTTAAACTTTCAGCATTTATTCTATAACTATATGATGACAACCATGTTTGTTATATAGGGTAAATGCTACAGATTCATATATGTGAATAGAAATATTTAAAAGTGCCATGACATGATACATTTATTTTTCTGGGAGGTTTTTTTTGTTTAGGTTATTTGGGTAACTTTAACTTACCATTCACAGATTTTGTTGTTTTAACGGTGAAAAGATTTGTATTTGTTGTATCTAGATTTTGTTTTTAAAATATCAGATGTTAGCTTCTCCAAAATAATAGGCTTATGATATGAGCAGATATTCTTGGAAGTCTTGCAGATTCTCAAAAGCACAAGAGAACATTGAAAAATTTTGGAGTTACATTCTATTTTCACAGCATTCTCAATTTTCTCCTTTAAGTTTTATCAAGTACATGAGTTTATTTTTCACTACAGTCAAATGAATTTATAAATACACACTTGTCTTTTCTATGAATGTAATATCCGCTTTCAGTTTGTCACAAGTTATTGATTTATTAACCAGTTAAGACGTTCTCTATGTTATTTCCAAAATCGACTTTGTTCATCACAATCTCACAAGATAGTGAGAAAAACACTTGTGATATAAAAGCATTGTGCAATATTCTTTTTTGATTTGGAACATAACATTCATAAAATTAAAATCATTTTAAATGAGTACTCCACCTTATTTTAAATTGTTTGCTTTAGAAGTTTTCACTTCTGCATTTCATATTTTGTTAAAAATATCGTGTTTTTCACTGTGAATAAGCAGAAGCAGTACAGCAGATCAACTAAAATGAGCGATGCTTTTCCTCTGAGTTACAACACAGTTTGATTCTTTAGCAAATGAAAACTGCAAGACACCGAGAGATAGAAACTGGTTTCAGGGATCCCCTCACCCCTTTATCCTCACGAAAAGCAAGGTCAATCAATATTTAAATATTACTCTACCTCTTTCTGATGTCAATCTAAAGGTAGGTTACTCAGTAGAGCAAACACTTCTAAGGTTTTCCCAGCAGTCCACAGCCCAGCCTCTACAGAGGCACCCTGGTAACGGTTTCAGCAAAGTGGGATGGTGCGGTTGTGCTCTGTCCACTTTTATTTATCAGCCTTGTGTCAGAAATGGTGGTTCCTAGCCACAGCCAATTCTAATTTATTTTTGCCTCATTTGGGACAAAGGAGGGTTTCTCTTATTTATTATTTAAAGATATTCATATCAATAAAGCAGGCGTGGATGACGTCAAAGATGCTTTCCGAAGGAAAGTTCCAGTTGTTAGAGATCTTGCACACGGAGCAGCTCCGTGGCTCCCTTCTTGGAGGAGTGGAGCCCTTCCGTGTATGTGGTTTAAAAGCACTGGCCAAAAGTTATTGTCTGTTTACTTCATGACTTTTCAGGATAATGGGGTCGCAGTCTTTCCATCAGATTTGCTCAAATGGATTTGTTCCCCTTGAGCCCTGGGCTAGAGTCACCTTTAATGAGCAAGAGACTTCCCTTGGGTAGAAAGACTGCAGCAACTTCCCTGGACTCTCTGCTTGTTGGCGATAGGACACATCAGTGAGCTATACTTTTTTATTTTTTGAATGTCATTAAAATCTACTTTTGAAATTTGTATTTAACGAATCCCAAGAAACCTATGAAAGATGTCTAACACTGAAGCCTCCCTTAATTTGGGACCCCCTTGGTGACTGCATGTTTCCACCAATAATGGTTAGAACCTATTTTCCTAGAATTCCCAGATAATTTTTAAAACAGGTAATCAGTCCACTTTTAGTTTCCCCTGACATTCTTTCCAGCATTTGTTTCAGAGATAAGCATCTCTAAGGAGAAAATCTTTGCTTCTCTTCAGGAGTCCATTTGTCCCATTCTGCCTTATATTGACAGGCTTTGGTATATAGAGCTGTCTCCCCAGTTTGAATGTAAGCTTCTTAAATGCAGGACTTGCATATTCCTCATAGTGAATACAAGATATTAGATAAATATTTGCAAATGACAATTCCTTCTAGAGAGAAGCCTTTTCCCACTCTTCTTCCATCTGTCCTATCTCCTTTCCCACAATCTTCACTGGCTTTTCCCATGACCATAATCACATTTTTATTTTTGGTCTTTCTGGCTCACAGTACGTCTTCTTCTTCCTTGAGAACAAGACAAATGTGTAGTTAAAATGATGAGGTGTTTTGTAGGCACCTAGTTATTGACTCCTAGTACTCCAGAAGTAGTAGTACGTCTGCCAGGGTATTTTGTACCAGATCTTCCTCACTAATCGGACTGCTTATTCTTCCCTTGCAGAAACCTCTGTGCCCACTGAAGGTTTCAGATGCAGAGTATCTGGATTAAACAAGAAAAGACTCTCAATAATCACTGATTTTAAGGGAAAATAGGCTCTCTGTAAGGAAAAGGGGCCCTCATCTTATCAGACCACCAGATGGTCTATGCTATCTTAACAAGAGATGTGTGCGTGCAGTCATTTTTGGTTCACAAAGATGTCAAGCACTGGTTCCCACATAGAGCATTGATGGAAATACGCAGTAGAACAAATGGGCTATATAAGCTAACAAATTTAGTATCTCCCAGAAGTTGTGGGTATCAGAGTTCTATTTCCAGGGCAACTGCTAAGATCTTGCTTAAGAAAAAGAACATGATCTGTCAGGGTATAGTTTTGCAAATCATTAATAATAAGTGTAGTGTAAGGCTCAACTTTCTCTATTTCTCTTTTTGATCCTATTCTCTCCTAGGTAGAGAACCACAATATCATTCAGACCGTAGGACCCACTTCCTCACAGTTTAGTTTTTGACATCGTAAAGACGAGGTATGGTGCCTGCTCAGTCCTCCTATAATCTCTTGTGCACACATCTCATATGGCACTAATCTCATTATATTTCAATTGTTTGTTGCCAAGTTGTCTCTCTCACTAAAATGTGAGTTCATTGACAGTAGGTCAGGTTGGTTCAACAAGATTTATTTAGTATCTTTAATGTCCAAGGCACTTTGTCAGGAGTTGAAGATATAGAAAATAATAAAAACAGTCTCTGACCTTGAGAAACTATCTAGTAGGAAAAACAGATATAAACACAAATTTTTCAGTACTATGGTTAAGAGCAAGAATAGAGGTATGTGTAAGTTGCCTTGAACTCAGAGAGCTGTTCTTAGCCGCTCAGCCCTGGAAGACAAAGAAAGATTTCTCAAATTGGTTACTAACTTGAATCTTGAAGGGTGAGTAGGAATTACCTTTTAAGGCAGTTTCAGTGGAGGTGGGGTCTGAAGTCAGAAAGCAGTGGCTTGCTCAATGACTGGGTTTAGGAATCAAGGACATCGTGTGCAGATTGCTCTTCCCAGAAGATTCAGTGACAATAAAAACGATGCTGTAGAATAGTTTTCGAATCCCTCTACTTGTCTCTCACAGTGTGCTGGTCAGAGGGAAGTCCTATGAGGTCTTGGTGTTTATTGTCAAAAGTATTTAGTTCCATTGACCAAGAAATTGTTTCACTTTGTGAAAAATACACTCAATAAAAGTTGACTTTTACATTTATGTCCATTTTGTAAAATCATCCTTCAAGAATATGTTGGAGTTATTTTAAAGAAATAGATGAGTGACTTCACAGGTGGTAGTGACCATGTTTCAAAAACAAATAATGAGGAAATATTACCTCCCTACTGCCCTGACTTCCAATAATTTAACACTTGGAAAAGTAGAAAAATGCAAGTTAAAAATATGTCTAATAATAGTTCAAAGATATGATTACAAGGGATTAACATTTTTAAAGATCTATTTTCCTGTATCTCTTGATGATTTCTCATGGAGTAAGGAAAGTATCTTCCCTCTTGTGCCTCTCTCCTTTTAAAAATAATCACACTACTATACATTTAACATGTCACTTGCCTTTCAACCAAGAGATGGCAACATCATATCTGAATGTAAAACTTTATCTATAATTTATGGCACCTATTGGAAAAATATATACCATGAAATATAATCAACTGAGATTCTAGAAATCACGATGTCTGAGGTCTCATTAGAATTACATCATTTCATATAAAGAAAGGGTGGAATTATGAGAAAGAAAACATTATTTCCTTCCCAAAACAAAGTTCTTAGGCTGTCTACTAAGGAATTTTGGTGTCATTGCTCTTTCCACTAATGAGACTAACCATTTAAATATCATGTTTGACTTGTATTTCTGATTACTGACTGTGGTCATTCACACACTTGCAAAATATTTTATCACAGCACCAATGACCTCGGGCTAATCAGACAACCTCTTAGTCTCAAGAGAAAAGGATTTTCTTAAATGCTTAACTGGAAAAGTGTAATACATATATCACATAAAAATCAGGAAAGAGGCAACTTTAAAAGAGGTACTTTTTCAATATCAGTTTGAATCAATCTCTGATGGAATAAATACAAAAAATTAATTATACAAATTTTATATCACTCTTTTCCTAAAAATCCTCCCAATTAAAAATGAATATTATTTAGTTTCATCAAGGTTCTCTAAAGTAAGCAGCCAAGATCAACTGAACAGAAAAAATTTTTTTTCCTCCAAAAATAAACATGCAAAAATATTTATTATTCTGTCCCTGAAAACAATTCAAACTATTTTCAGTCCCTAAGAATCTTTTCTGAAATTCATGCTGGTAAAAACTATCGCACATTTCTCAGCTCTCTTCAATTTTCTAAACATTGTTAAGCTACACATGTGAATGAAATGGTCTGAATATGGTTAGAAGTCAGAGAAGTAAAGCAGCACCCAATACTCAAAGGAGTCTAATAAGCAAATATATGTGGCATTTTGACCAAACATTAAAAAGAGCAGTTTCAGTTTCCTCTTTATTCTTTAAGTTATTCAACATCTTTTTTTCCCCTCAATGTTTCTGGTTACCTAGTTCAGTAGCTTGAATATAGCAATTGAACTAAAAAGTAAAAATTTATCATAAAGCTTCCCCTCCATACGTTATTTATATATACCTTTTCAGATCGTTGGATTTGGATCTGCTCTATGATTTTGGATGCATTTTCATATTTGGGCTCGGGCATTCATGCACTTACTATGTTGACCTGGTTGTCAGCATTAATCAATGTCATATAGCCACATCAATTTTTCTTTTTAACCCTGAATCAGAAAACAATTGTTCAAACAATACAAATTTTATCTAAATGTGTCATCAACACACACACACACACACACACACACACACACACAGTCACTCCTAGCAACCACAGTTTAAAATGCATACAGTGGTAATCCATTGTGAGAACAACCACTCTTTCGTTGCCCCAGAAATGCAGACCATTTAAAAAAAGATTCCTACTTCATCAGTTGAAATAAAAATCTACTGATCATAAAACAATGTATGACTAATGAAATCATAAAATTCTGAGTCCATTGAGCTAATGACATAGAGGTGAAAAAAATGTTAGCCAGGTAAACCAGCATGCTGTGATGGCAGAGTACAGTGAGGGAAAGGAATTGGAGGGATATCATCAAGAGATCTTGAAAAGTCATTTCATCCATTTGGACCCTCATCTGAAAACGTAAGTTTTAGACAAGAATCTAAGAAAGCTTTCAGTTTAAAATTCTATTTGTCAAAATGGAATTTCTAAGAAGAAAAAAGACATGGGGTTAAATCTTTCCTATGAACAAACAACAGAAAAAAGAAGCAGATAAATACATCATGATCACTCAGATCACTAAAAAAAGAAAAAAAAAAAAACCGAAGGCAAAATAATTAACCATATTAACACAGAATGCTGGAATAGCAAATCACTTATGGAACTATCACATTTAGTGAGTGTGATGATACAGGCAGAAATGAGGAGAAAAACTTGCTTTATGCTTTGTACTTTTGCATTATGCCCAATATTGTTATGTACATTTTTACTAACCAAAAGAATTTAAATAAAAGGAGCCTATGCCTTCTCCATTAATTATGATCGGTGAATATTTTTCATTTGAGCCTGATGTTGAATGTAAACTTACATAGATCAAAACAAAATACAGACCTACTTATGTTATCAGTGCTAAGAATTTGATAATGAATGTCGCACAAGAGTAAAACTAAGCAAATTAGTTATCTACCAGGTAAATATTCAATTGGCTCACATCTCGAGACTTGTAGTCATTTTGAAAATACATTTAATTGTAAATTATGAGGCCTAAGCACTCTTTTCGTTTCTCTTTTCTTGGATTATCTTGCAAAAGGTATGACTACAAAGCCCTAAACATCATTAAGTCAGGGTAATTTGTTTTCAGATGATGCGACTTACTCTCTAGTATGGATTTCAAAGATGCCAGTTTAATGTGGTTTGTACATAATTTTAAAATGAATTTTACAAATATATGCTTATTGCAGAAACTTTGGAAAATACAGAAAAAGTGCAATGTAGAGAGAAATCCTCCATCCGCTCAACGGAGATTACTAACTTTTCGGGTGGGCATTATTCTACATACATACCCATACTACCTTAGTTTCAAGACTTAGTCACTTTTTAGATCATGAATATTTCCTTTGGTCATTAAATACTCAGCAGTTTGAAAGTGCACAGTATCTCGTTTTATAGTAATGCCATTTTTAAAATTATTAACTGTAAAACAAAGAGCTACAGCTTATTACAAAAAACTTATTAAATCTGCGCAAGAGAAACGTAGACACAGAAAGGTAAAAAGTAACACGAAGACCATTTATGCTAGAAACAAGTGATAACAACTCAAGTAGAGACAAAATAGGGTTAACCAAGTCACATGATTTATTCATGACTTTAGGACAAACTGGTCACCCATTATTCATCTCACTTAATGTTTGTATTTGCACCTTGAATGAAGATTTATTTTAATTAGAGAAACTTGGGGTTTAATAACCCAAGCAAATACTCCAATCATAGCAATTCAAGCATCCTTGGTGTAGTCTTTTAAACGTTCCGATTTCTTTCAGATAGAGCTTTGAGGTAAAACAAAAAACTGCCTGGGGCCGAAGCCACTAGACTTGTCAGCAGCTCCAGGGCTGACCAGGTGGTCCAGGCCAGGCGAGTCGGACCAGCAACCTGGAACGGCCGTCGCCATGATAACCAGAGCAGCAGGCCGGTTATGTGCAAACAGAACCTTTGGCAAGTGACGCGAAGAAGCGCCTGTGGCGCAAGCGCCACGGCCTTTCCCTCCCGGCTCCCAGGGCTGCGCATGCGCTATCGTAGCTTCACGCTCTGGGGTTGAGGCCCTCACTTTGTCGTCACAGGGCAGATGATTAGGGTGCGTCCGCCTTTTCCCTCCCCCTTCTACCCTCCTCCCTTTTCCCCTCCCCTTGTCCCTCAGTCTTCTTCCTCCTTCCTCTCCCCCTCCCTCTTGCGTGCCCAGCCGACTCCAGCTTCCGGTCAGCGGCCGTCTGCGGAAGGGTGTCCCACCTCTTCCGCCTTGACTTTGGAGGTGGAGGCGGCAGCGGCGCCTGCGCGTCTTCTGTCAGGGTCAGCAGGCGGGTCCCCTGGGCGGTCCGCCAGCGCGTCGGGGAGCTGCGCCCGGGGGTTCAATGGCGATGAACTATAACGCGAAGGATGAAGTGGACGGTGGGCCCCCGTGTGCTCCTGGGGGCACCGCTAAGAACCGGAGACCGGATAACACGGCCTTCAAACAGCAACGGCTGCCGGCATGGCAGCCCATCCTTACGGCTGGCACGGTGCTACCTACATTCTTCATCATCGGCCTCATCTTCATCCCCATTGGCATCGGCATCTTTGTCACTTCCAACAACATCCGCGAGATCGAGGTGAGGGGAGGCAGCGGCAGTGGGAGCTGTCGCTGCTTGGGAGTGGGGTCCTTACGGCCTGCCCCTCTCCTTCCTCAGCTCTCTGGAAGTTGACCCACGGGCCTCACCTCCCCCACACCTGCCCTCTCTTCTTCAGTTTCTTTCGTCAGATTTTCTGATTTTGCAGTTTTGTTCGAGCTTCCTCTCGCGATTTACATGGTTAGGGATAGAATGAATGTTTAATGCAGAGGGTGGATCAAAGAAAGAACGCCCCTTTAATGGGAGGTTTGTGTGGCTCGGTGAGGATTTTTACCTCCAGCGGAGGTTAAAAAAGGGATGAGGGCAGAGAGAGAAAGGAAGTGGAAAATAAGAAGTTATGTCTAGATATTACTGCGGGGGAATTGACGTGGTCAGAGTGTCAGTACCTGTGGGGATTATCCTAGGACACAGATTAACACCTTGCCATTTGAGGGAAAGGACCAGAGTCATAGAGGTATTGCTGTTTTTTATGTTAAAGAAGTTGTCATATGTTACCAGGTAACATATTAGGACAAATGACCGAAGTGTGCACAGTATCTTTTATTTTGAACTAATTGATGCTTTTAGTTGTAGGGCATGATGTAGGTAAAAGGTAACCTGAAACTTCAATTCCGGTTTTGCTTTTAGGCTGTTTATAAATAACCATACCCTACATTCGCCCTAGTCGCCCCCTCACCCTCCACCAGGTTTTAAACTTTAAAAAAAGAGTCAGTGATCACAAACAGAGGATAAGCTGTACACTGTCTACTGAATATTTTATTGATATAAGACATGATAGAGAAATGTGGGAAAGCCTCTTGACCTTTGTCAAAGCAGCAAACATAGTATATTCATCATTTGCATTGGTGAAGATAGGTTGATACTAGAATGTAAATACTTCATATAGATGTCCAGTATGAGACATCAGCTCATCCTCTTGAGTATCTGAGGGTATTTTTATCTGTTTGAAAGGGCAGTATCTGGCACCAAGATCTCTTGATTTCTTCTATTGTATCAGGTGTATCATTTTCTCCTCTAGTCTTATTAAATACTTTTAAATTTATGCATGTGATTTAATTAGGCTTTCAGAGTAATTTTATTTCAACAACTGGACTAGGCATAAAGATACTTATTTTCCAGTTTAATTTACAATGTTACCTCTAAAAGTGAAATCAATATATATTTAATTGTACAGTGTTCACTTCTGTATAACAGTGATAAGAGTATCTGTAGCACAGTTTTTAAATCTCTTACTAAAAATTCATTTTCAGTTTAATAACTAGAGAAAGTGTAACAGTATGTTTTCCAGCATGAATTTGTTTCTGTCTCCTTAATAGTTCTTCGAATGTGGTACTTCTTTTTCTCCCAATCACCCTAGGATCACACATAGGAATAAAGTGATGTATTGCAAGGACTGTGGGCTCAAGGTCGGGATCAGGCAGAACTGGGTTTAAATTTTGCTTAGCCATTAACTAGCTCAGTTTCTTGGCAAACTTAATCTCTCTGAGCCTCAAATCTTACATATTAAAATACACAAATAATGCTTATCTTTCTAATGTAAGAATTAGATACAGTATAGCTAAGATTCCTGGTACTGGGTTTGTACAATAAGTAGTTACCGTTATTATGATGGTCCCTAATCAGGAGATGAGAAATGGAACCAGAGAGGTTAATATTTGTTGGTAAGCTAGAAGAATAGTGTAGAATTGAGGCAGAAACCCAAACCCAGATGTTTTTATTCCCAACCTTAAAGCTTTCACACTATATTAGGATTCTTATTGCAATGTTAGTAGTTAAGTAGAAGAAAATAATTTAACATTAGAAGTTTGACTATCTTATTTAACTTCTTAAGATGTTGAGAGGAAAGTAGCAATAATTAGAAATGGTATATGATGGGTATTTACTTTATTATCAAAACTCAACTTCTGTAATATTTACTATAATATAAAAATAAATGTTTACTTTTTGAAAAACTTCTAGGTTTTGAAATAAAATAAGGTTCTTCATACTAAGTAGTTGGTGAAATGGAAATTTTTAAAATAGATCTCATGCATATATACGTCTGATTTCAAGTGGCCTGAAGAATCTGCAGCTTGGTCTGGTTAATAGGACACTGAAGTTAAAAATCAAGTTGTTAGATTCGAAGTCCCATCTTTGTTTGTGATCTTAGGCATATTTTTTGAGTGCCATTCTTTTTATTTGAAGAATCAAAAGGTTCAGGCTAGCTGATCTCTAAGATGCTGTTTAACTGTAAAATTCTGTGGCTTCCAACTTTAATGTGATTTAAAAAAATGTTGCAAATTCGAATTGTATCCCCTTTGGAATCAAAGGGTATGAAAATTGGGAATGATAAGGAATTTTGTACCAACACTGACATATAGTTGTGTGGCATATAGTTGTGACATATAGAATCAATTTTTTATTTTTAATTTGGCTGTTAGATATGTAGAGAATTGGTTCTGAATTACATCTGTAGTTTTGAGAAAAACTTAAGGAGCTTTCCCAAAACACACATGCTTGCTTCTGCCTACTCTCTACTCTTTGCTAGACACTACTGTAGTTTATTTCATTTTATTTATCTATCTATCTATCTATCTATCTATCTATCTATTTATTTATTAGACGAGGCAACCCTCGGTTGATCTCACAAACTGCAAAGACCTTGTCAGTTTACAATCCCTTTTTTTTTTTTTTTTTTTAATTTTTTACACCTAAAGCACTTGATCTTTCTAGGTGGTCTCCCATCCAAGCACTAATCAGGCCTGACCCTGCTTAGCTTCCGAGATCAGATGGGATTGGGCTTGTTCAGGGTAGCATGGCAGTAGACCGTAGTTTATTTTTAAATATGTTGAGGGTTATTAAAAGTAAACGAGTAACCAGAGTTCTTTTCAGCGTTCACACCATAAGTTGCTTATACCTCTTAGATTATTTCCTCATTTTTGAAAATTTTAAGATCTTTCATTGCTGTATTACTCAAATTACTAGGCCAAAGGAGACTTGCCAAATCAGGATGATTTTGTAATATAGCTTAAAGTGCTAAGATCAGATATCCAAACTTTTTTTTAAGTTTATTTATTTCAGTTAGTTTCAAGTATACAGTACATTGGTTAGACATCTATATAGTTCATAAAACAATACCCCAATTGCTCCCCCCTCCCCTGGCCCTCCACCTAGCCATCATATTAATGCTAACTGCATTCCCTCTGCTGTGCTCCCCATCCCCATGACCAACTATCAGTTACTAATTTCTACTTCTTTTTACCTTCACCCCATTCTCCAGCACCCCAACCCCCTCCCCTGTGTCTGTCACCAAATTTTCCTCTATATTTGTGAGTTTGTTTTTGATTAGTTTGTTCTTTTTGTTCCTTAGATTCTGCATATAAGTGAAATCATATGGTATTTATCTTTCTCTGTCTGACTTATTTCACTCAGCATAATCACCTCTAGGTCCATCCATGTTGTTGCAAATGGTAGGATTTCATTTTTTTTAATGGCTGAGTAATATTCCATTGCATATATGAACCATAATTTCTTTATCCAATCGTCTGTTGGTGGGCACTTAGGTTGCTTCCATATTTTGGCTATTGTAAATTGTGCTGCTGTGAATATTGGAGTGCATAGATCTTTACGAATTATTGTTTTGTTTTTCTTTGGATAAATACCCAGAAGTGCAATTGCTGGGTCAAAAAGTTATATCCATTTTCAATTTTTTGAGAAACCTCCAGACTATTTTCCATAGCCGCTGTACCAATTTGCAATCCCACCAACAATGTATGAAGGTTCCCTTTTCTCTGCATCCTTGCCAACACTTGTTTTTTTCTTTATTGAGAAATCCAAACTTTTGAGGTATAAAAATCAGTGGGTCTTTATCTTTCTCCCAGAAATGTTATACTAAAAAATTACTGTTCTTGTAAATTGTGTTAGACTCCTGAAAAAAGTGTAGTAAAGTTATTTTTTAATATTAATGCTTGTATTTGTCAGTATCTCACCCCCACCCCTGCCCTACCGTGCCATAAGGTTTATGTATCTTGTTTAGTTAGGTTTTAGATTTTCCATAATCTAATAAAATGGTTATTGGAAAACGAAAGTTGTTAACTTTATCATAAGAAAATGTTTTAGATATTTAATATCATTCAACACTAATGTTTAATATCTTCATTTATTATTAGCAGCAAGGAATGACTGTTTCCTTTAATTTGGCAATGCGGGAGTCAGGCACATCTTTCTACCACAAAGGTAATGTTTTTCTAGTCTAGGGCCCTTGTTGATGAGGCTGAGTTATTGAATAGAGAGAATTTGAAAAACATAGTGAGGTATTCTTAACTGTTGCAAACGCATTTATCACTTCGAAGTTATATTGTTTAATGGTTAGAATTGGATGTGGACATTATTCAGAGTAATAATTCAGGGTAAATTAAAAACTTAAACATTTACTTCAAATTAATATTTGCCCAACGTGTTCAAGATACATTTTCATTAAATTTTAGTGGATTAGCAGTCCCCTCCCCTCCACTTTTATTAGAGAAACCTCAAATTTCCTCCTCTTGGTATTTAATCCTGATTATTTTCTTTTTTCCTAATTTTTTATAAGAATATAGTTTTATCTCATTTTAATTCCTATAAAACTTGGATTCTTAGATTCTAAGATTTCTGAGAGGATTAAATTTCTCTCCTGCATTTAGTTTTCTTTGTTTATAAGTAGCCTATAGCTACTTATAAAGTGTCAAGGAAGAATAGGTTTCTTTGTAGATTGTTAAAGGGTAAGCACTTTATGTTAAGAAATTTAAAGATTTTAATATGCAAATGAATTGCAGTTGCTTAGAAGCTGACTCTTAGATATTAAGAGATTTGTGGTATTAGTGTTTTAATTCATTTCTCAATTAACTTCAGTACTTAGAGCAAGGCATGGCAGAGTGAATGTGAATAGCCAGACTGTTTTGTAAGGCCAAGGAACTGAGAATGGTTTTACAGATAAACATTTGTCATTGATTTGATGATAGGGAACATTAACTTTGAATGCCAATTATGCTAAATGTTATCCCCCTCAAAATAATTCCAGTTTTTTCTGTTACCAGAAAATTGTATACAATTGTTATTATATTTTGAATTCCGTCAATAAAAATTTGTGCAAATTTGTTTTCTCTCTTGTTATATAAGAGCCTACATAATATTTTTGGCCTTGCTTCCTGGTTTGTAAAGCCTAAAATATTTTCTGGTCCTTTACAAAAGAGGATTTCCTGCCCTTGACTTCGTTTTAAAGAAACATACTGGCAAATTTATCGTTTGTTACAAAAAAAAACACTGTTTAATATACGTTCTATTCAATAATCTTTCAGGTAAGAATAATGATCACTGATAATTGCCTGTGTTCTACCTTCTTTGTACAAATTTAATAGATATAAAAATACTTTAGCTAAATTTACCGTTAATCTTGGCTCAGGTAACATCCTTCTTTTCTTTGTCACAGTCAGATATAGTTCCAGCAATCTAAAGAAAATTGCTCTTGAAAGTTTTACTTTGGTTACCTTTTGTCTTTGTTAGAGCCTCTAGAAAAGCCTTCAGATAAATTCTTTACTGTGGAATGATCAATTCAAAGGGAGAACTTAAAATGCCGTTTTGAATTTAATCTAATTAATGCTTAAAATGGTTTACTTTATTACTCAGCACTTTGTTGAGTGACCTGTTTAGGTCTTATATTGATTTCCTTTAAGACAGATTTACATTCAAAAATTGAAGTTTTCTAGTCCTTATACAGTATAAAAATTGCATGGCCTTCAAATTCCTCCTTTCTCACTACATTAAATTCAGTCTGTTTCTTAAGAATAAGTTAGGAATATGATGTAGTTTTAGGAGTAGTAAGAAGAGATACCATTTTGATTTAGAGGAACAGTTACAATGGTAGCAAACAAAGCAGAGAGATATAACTCTTAAACTTATAGCATCTACATCTGTTGTTCTGTTTTGCCTCTGGTTCTTTGTGTTTTGTATTTAAGCTGATGGGCAGGTCTCCAGCTTATCATTGTATTCTGTACTGTGCCTTGTATGCTTTTGACATTTAATAAGCATTAGTTTTTAAAATAAGGGAACTAGAGTTCCTCTCTCACCTGGTAGCCCCTTCTTTTTCGGATAAGTTATGAACTATTATCAGTGTAAACTTTTTTTCTTCCTACCTTTATTGAGGTGTAATTGACAAATAAAAATTGTATATATTTAATATGTTCAATGTGATGGTTTGATATGCTTGTACACTATGAAATGATCACTATAGTCAAGCATTTTAACATATCCATCACATCCCATAGTACTTTTTTTTGGTGTGGTAAGAACACATAAGATTTACTCTCTTATCAAAACAAAACAAGAGAATAAATGTTGATGAGAGTGTAGAGAAAAAGGATCCCTTGTGGAATGTAAATATGTACAGCCATTATGGAAAATGGTATAGAAGTTCCTAAAAAAAATTGAAAACTAGAACTACCACTATATGATCCAGCAATCTCACTACTGGGTATATATATATCCAAAGGAAAGGAAATCAGTATATCGAAGAGAAATCTGCACTCCCATGTTCACCAACTTTGTTTTTAGACCCAACAGATTTTATTACAACCTGAACATGAGGGAGGGCTACCCTGGAATTTGAGCTGATGAAGGGTATTGTGGTTTTTTTCTTTTTTCTTTTTAATGGTAAAACTCATAGACTGAGTTAAATTTATCAGCTTTAATCAATGATGAGCATTTTCTGTATGTAGAGTGCTGCTGCAGGCACAGTGGATGATAGAAAAATGTTTGCAGACAGATTTTTTTTTTTTTCTCAAGCAGAGAACCCTTATTCTTGAGGACCCTGGAATTTTTTGAAGGAGATAAGACATACATATAAAAACATTGCTAGCTGAGTAGCTCAGGCAGAAAATGGCTTAGTAATTTAAAGGAAGGCAAGAGCACGTCTGTCTTTGACAACCTTGTTAAACTTCGTGGTGGATGTGGGCTTTGAGCTAGAACTTGAAGGATAGATAAATAGTACTTTTAAGGGGATTGTATGCATTCCAAGAAAGGAGGTTAATATGAGCAAAGGTATAGTTTTAGGAAATCAAAAGGTATGTGGAAAAAATAGGAGGAGTAAGGACAGATAGATCATCTGGTGCCAGGTTGTGGATAGATTTGAGTATTTGATAATGAATGTATTAAACTGGGGAAGTAGCGTGATTGACACAGCATATATCAGGATTGGGTTCAGCAATGAGTAATTAAGGTTATCATTCTCATATTTCTCTTAGAAACCCAGTCCCTGCCTAGTTCGGAGGCTGTTTTTCTGAGTCCTCACTCTGTCTAGTTTACTGCTCGATTATTCTTCGGTATTGGCTGCAGTGCTCACAGTCCAGAATAGGGGCTAGAGTTCTAACTGTTGCATCCTTTCCCAGGTAGCAGTGTGGAAGAAAGGATGAAGGACAGAGGGATAAAGGCCTTTTAAAGAAGGTTCTTGGAAGCTGCCACATACCACCTCCACTTAGTAACAAGGCCACTCTGTACTTAAAGGAAGGCTGGAAAATATATTCTTATAACAAGGTTTTTGCTAGTAATTGAGAGTTTTATACTGTGGAAGAAAGGTGGCACAGAAATTGGGGTGCAGGGTTGTTAATAGTCTCTGCAACACAGGGCTATATGTAGGAAGATTTATCTGGTAGTAATATGTTGGTTGGATGGGAGCTGAATTGTCTAGATGTGAGAGCTGAGTAGTTTAGACATTAAATAATGATTCCATTTTTATATTGACTATTGTATTAAGTTGAACTTGATTTCATCGTAAAAGGCAATATGTGTCATTTTGTATATGAAAAGCAAATCAGGTATAAGGCTTTGCTGGTAAGTTTTTTTAAAAACAAGTTGTAGAAGGAATATTGAATATCCTCACCTTCCTCTTATTTTCTTTAGCCTCTCTTTTTTCCTTCTTTGTTCAGCATATAAATGTGTTCCAGTTTTTGTTAAAGAATGAAAATGTTATATCTCGATTCAATTTAATAATAAAAATATTAATCATGACCAATATTATTTGAGTGTTTACTCTGCCAAGAATTTTACGTATGTTATTCGATATAGTGACACTTATGAGGGTAATGTTATTCTTTTCATTTTATATTTAGAGGGGGACATTGAATCTGAGACTGAGTCATTTGTTTAGTCATACAGCTGGGATTCAAATCCTAGCACTCTGACCTCTTCTTTTGTTTCCTCTGGACGCTGGTCTATATTTTCTTTTTCCACACAATCTGTTTGAAAAGAAGGATGTCCACACTTATTGATAATGTCCATTCCCATCTCCCATTAACTTACTCCTTAACTCATTGTATCAGAAGTATATTAGATGGTAAAAAGTGCTATGAAGAAAAATGAAGGAAGGGAAATAGGAATGGTTGAAGAATGGTTTACAATTTTAAATAGAGTAGTCAAGGAAGATCTCAGTAAAGTGGTTTTTGAGTAAAGGTCTAAAAGAGATGAGGGAGTCAGCCACATTGATATCTGAGGGAAGAGTGTTCCAGACAGAAGAAATAATAAGAGCAAAAGTCCTGAGGAGTATGCTTAATAGGTTGAGGTAGGGGCCAATGTGGCTGGAGCAGAGTGAGAAGTGGGGGAAGACAGTAGATGAGGTTAAGAATGGTAAAGTAGTGGGGTGCACATCACATGGATCGTTATGAGGATTTTGGCTTCTATACTCAGTGTAATGCAAAGCCACTGAAAAGTTTTACTCAGGTGTCATAATCTTACAGTTAAAAGAGTCACTCTCTCAGTGATATGGAAACTATTACCTAGGAAATAAGTAGAAACAGGGAAACCAGTTAAGGGGCTGTTGGCAATAATTCAAGCAGGAGATGATGATGGCTACAGTAGAATGGTGGCAGTGAAAAGCACTTATATTTAGGATATGTTATGAAGGTAGAGCTAATAGAATTTTCTCATGTAGCAAATGTGTGAGGTATGAGAGAAATTGTAGAATCAAAAATAACTTAAGATATTTTGGTCTGCATTGGAAGGATAGTGTTGTAATTTATCAAGATAGGGAAGACTGCAGAAAAAGTTTTGGTGTGATAATAGGGTTAGGAGGTGAGAAGCTGGTTAAAGAATTCTTTTTTTAGACTTGTCACCATGTGATGCCTTTTGGACATCCACGTTGGAAATAACGAGTAGGCAAGTGAATATATGAGTCTAGAGTTTAGGAGGAAGGTCGTAACTGGGGTTACATATTTTGAGGGCAGATCAGCATAGATGATATATAAAGACTTAAGATGAAATGAAATCAAGAGAATATTTGGAGGTCAAAGAAAAGTGAGATCATTCAAAGACGGCCCAGAGTCACTCCATTGTTTGTAGAGGTTGAGGAGATGAAGAGGAACTCGCAAAGGAGACTGAAAAGAAGCAGCCAAGGAGGTAGGAGAAAAGCAAGGAAAGTGTGGTGTCCTGGAAACCGGTTTCAAGGAAGAGTGTGTGAACAACCAGTGTTGCTGCTGATAGTTCATATAAATGGGGTACTGAGAGCTGACCTTTGAGTTAGCAACATGAAAAGCAGTGGTGTACCTGTCTTACAGTGAATGTAAGATGTGGTTTCTCAAGCTAGAAACCCTGGAAGTCAACCTAAACTTATTTGCCCTCATTGCATCTCTAAGCATTAAGTTCTATGGATTCTTTATCCATATATTTTTAATCTGTTCTTTTTCCCATCCCCACTGCTCTTTTGCAGTGATTCTCAGCAGAATCATTGCAGTAGCATTCTGTTTTCTTTTTCAGTCTGGCATTTTCTTAAATCTTTCTGCTCTTTACAGCCAGGGCGATCCTTTTAAAAGGATAGTTGAACTATTTCATTCTCTTGATTAAAATTTCTCCTATGGCTCCCTCTAGCATACATAGGATAATGTTCAAATTTCTTAACGTAAATTGTAATTTTCTTC
Organism: Pteropus medius; assembly: GCF_902729225.1. Classification (NCBI taxonomy): domain Eukaryota; kingdom Metazoa; phylum Chordata; class Mammalia; order Chiroptera; family Pteropodidae; genus Pteropus; species Pteropus medius. The sequence continues at coordinate 17,555,516 of NW_024354500.1, forward strand.
ATGATAAGCTACTTTCTACTTCTCTAGCCTCATCTACCACTCCTAGACCCTTTGCTCTGGCTGTAGCAGACTACTGTAGGTCCTGGAATGCGTCATGCTGCTAGATCTACCTGAAATGCCCTTCCTTTTCTTATTATACCATGTTTTTCAAATTTCATTCCTGTGAACACTGGAAAGTCTTCCCTGATTCCTCCCTTTCACCACCTGATATATATGCTTCTCTCAGGTTCCATAAGTACTAGATTATGACCTGTCATATGTTATTAAATTATATCCTGTAATTATTGATTAACATGACTTTCTATCCCACTAGTCTGTAAATTCTTTTCTGGCATGAACAATGTTTTTTTTCCATTGTGTATTCCTACCCTATAACACAATGCTTGACATCTAATAGAGACTAAGATATTTGAGCAAGAGTGAGTGAATGAACTATACTCAGTTGGTACAATCAAGAAATTTTAAAACCATTTATTGAGAGTTTATTAATTATCTCAATGGTATTATGGTTCTGAAGGGATTATTGAAATTAGCTAAGGAAAATGTTATATACTACAAAATCAAACTTGTATACCTATGATATCCATCTATATTTAAAGCCGAAACAAACTTGCTTGTTGAACAGTAATCCCAGAGAGTGCTAAAAATTTAGCAAACAGGTTGATTGGCGTATGTTGCAGCAAAAGAATGAGAGTGCATGATTTTAAAAATGGCATAAAATACCTTTCCTCCCACAAATTTTTTTGAGGCTTTAGAAGGAAACATTGTTATATACTTACTAGTTATGAAAAACTGGAAACTATAAACCAACCATCAATTAAATAGATTTGTAGTTTAATTTCTAAAATTAAAATGTAAGAATGATAATGTGACATTATAACATCTAATAACATTGTTTATCAGTATACTGAATAAATTGGCTGTTCAGAGCTCTCAGAGGTCTCACATCTGTGATCATATTTAGTTTTGAAAAAATTTTAGAAATTACTTGTTTTTACTTGATGTTTAAAAAATATAATGCACTGGTATGAAGTCTCAAAAGTTTTGTCTGTAGTGGAAGCAATGAGAGTCAAATTCAAGGATAATAAGTATATTGCTGAGGAAGAATTGGCAGAACTGCCAAATGATGCCAAATACGATGCCAAGATTTTGAGCTTGGCTGCTTGGGACAATGGTGGTACCATTTACAGATATCAAAAGGCCACAATTAGCTAAGATTAAGGGATTCAATGAACCATCATTATTGATTTTTTTTCTAAAGCCAGATTTTTAGTGAAGAAGCATAACCAAGAAAGATTAAGAAATCATATATATAAATATGGTTTAATTTTCAAAAGATCACCATGGGTTTGAAATAGAGATGGTAAGAGTTTCAAGTGGCAAGGAAGAAATTCAACCAAGTGAATACATGTAGGAATACAAAAATGGGGTGAGATGAGTCCAGACTATTTAGAGAGGGTAGTATAATGGATGACACATGATATGAGGTGGCATGAGGTTATGGTCAGAAGGTAGCACTGGAGATAAAGGTAAAAGCCACTGATATTCTAATATCAGTTATATGACTATACAGAAACAATTTTTTTAAAATAGAAAAGCCATATATTTCCTCAAAATAGAAAGCACTACTCTATTCATATTAATTGCTGATCTGTTCGTTTGATCTACCTTATCATATAGGATGGAGCAGAATTAGCAAAACCCTTTTCATCAAGTCTGTCCTAGGCAATTTTTATAACTTGACATCTTAGTAAGACTTTTAAGGGTAAACTAAAACTTCATGTTGGAACTTACTTTTTTGTTTGTAGAAATAAGTTAAATGCCATATATAAAAACTCTGTATGAAAATTTGTATTATTTCAAACTCTAAAAGTTAAGATGGTCCTGGGGTGACCTCTACCTATCATAATAAAGTTGTTTTTAATCAGTATTCTAGGTGAAAAATATGAAGATTTGGGAATACCATTTAAAACATCAGCATATTAACAATTGGTACGAATTTTAAAATATAATGTCTTTTAAACTGACTTCCACATTTCTAAATTATGGTATAGTGCATATATTCAATATTATGGGAAGCAGCTGTGCAGTCTAATGGAAGGAACAGCAACTTTGGAGCTAGACAGATATGATTCTGTCATTGTTATGGATGGAATTGTGTCCCACTAAAAGATATGTTGAAATCCTAACTTCTAGTACTTTGAATGTGACTTCATTTGGAATAGAGCTGTTGCAGATCTAATCAAGTTAAGTTGCGGTCTTTTCAGGTGGACTTCTATCCAATAGGACTGGTGGTTTTATAAGGAGAGACAGACACTCAGAGGGCAGATGATGTGAAGACAGAGACATAGGGAGAATCATGTGACAGGCAGAGGTGGAGCAATGCAGCTGCGGGCCAGGGAGTGCCAGCCATTGCCAGAAGCTGGAAAGAGGCAAGAAGGATTATCAGAGCTTGTATAGCCCTGCTAACACCTTGAATTCAGACTTCTGGCTTCCAACTGAGAGAGAATAAATTTCTCGTTTTAAAACACCCATTTTCTGGTAATTTGTTATGGCAGCCCTAGGAAACTGATATAGTCACATACCATTTGTGGTTTGGAGCAGTTACTTCACCTCTGAATCTCACTTTCCTCTGTGGCATGGAGTAGACATTTGGGAAATAATAGCTAGCTTCATTATTGCTGTCCTGTCTTCAAAGATAATTTACATTTATATATTACCTGATTCATTCATTTATTGTTTACAAGTGTGAGATTGAGGCTTTCTGATTCAATTAGAAGGAACAATCTTGTCTATGGTTCCTTTTTGGATTCTATAATTTACAGAGACATACAACATATTTCATATGACCCATAGAATTTTATTAAGATATAAAGGATTAAACTTGTCTTATAGCTCTAAATTTAGAACTCAGATGTTGTTTTAAAAAAATTAATCTTCAAAAATAAAATAACCTAGAGTGTCTGGATTTTTAAAAATCCATTCAACTGCTAACTTTTAAGAGGCCCTAAATAATTTAAATATGGATGTTTATTTCCTCCACCCCCTTTATCTGATGAGCATTTTTGAGGGCAATTTTTCTAACATTGATATATTACCTATTTAATAAAAAGGAAGCATTTTAAATACTTTAAAAAATGTTGTTTGGTACTCCAGAATACCCTGGTGCCTTACTGTGCCCTTTTTATTTCCCTCACTGTTGTAATACATACTCACCTCTTTCCTTTAAGGTCCTGGATTATACAAATAACTTAGTCTACAATCATAGTAACTTCTGTGGAAAACTCCGTGATATTCCTCAGTTTTGAGCTTTGGGTAGGAAGTAGTGTAACTTGCATTACTTCCTCTGGGGCAAGAATGTGAACCGCTGCTCAGCCTTTACAGATGGCTTTCTCTTTTTTGCTTAAGAACTGTCAGTGACAAAGCAGAGAAATTTGCTGCTGTGATGTCACACCTTGGGCACTAATATGACTCATAAAACTAAAGAATCTGCTCTAGTTGAGCAAGGGTAATGTCATGGCCTTCCTATCCCCCGGCTGAGGTCTGCCCTACCTAATGTCAACTGAACGAGCTTCCTTATTGATACTGGTGTTGCTATACCTCATGGGTGTACCAGTGTCTCTGGAAAGGTATATCTACTGAAGCTTTTAATGCTGCAGTTAGTAAGAATTCTAGAATAGTGTTGGAATGGCCCTCTCCACAGCTATATTCATATTTTGTCACCTGTACTACAAAGCCATACTGCTTTACCTTATAATGGCTCAAAGTCACAAAACCTACCCCTTTAGCGTCTACTCTGCAATCTAATTCCACTTTTCTGTTTTCCGAGACCTAACTTTTCTTTATTACTGATTGCTAATGGTTTTATAAATGAGCACTGTACAAAAATTAGATAACAGGAGAAGCCCCAACTGATTCTCAGATCTAAAGATTCTCATGTCTCTAACTCAGAGTGTTATTTTAAGACCGAAATTCATATATTTTGGGGGGTTTGATCAGAGATTTAGTCTCTCTTGGTGTTGTCTCCCTGTGGATAACATCCACTCATCAGCCTTCAAAGAAATTTGCTGACTACTAGATTAGGTTGTTTTCATAGTATCCGTTTTATCAAAGTATCCTTTCCATTTTAATGACTGTTTTCTGTATTAAACTGAGCTCCATGAGGTCAGGTACTGGGCTGAGTTCTCATTTTCTGGAACATATAGGCACTCAGAAAATACTGTAGGCCTCCCTAAAATGTGCCACTTTGGCATGAAATTATTTTGAGCTTGAAAGCTATCAAGACCCTGCAGACTTGCAAGAAACTTTTACTTCTCAAAAAATTTAAATTAGGGGTCTTAGCCATAATAAGAGTGACAACTAGAAATAACTTTATGACCTATCTGTATGGCAGGGCAGACTTCTAATTACTGAACCTCTACTCATAGCCCTGCAATGACCGTCCCTCTGAAGCCCCAAGGTGATCCTTGGCTCAAAATACCATTTGTATACCTCATTTTCCTTTTCTGTCTTTGAAGCTTTAATTTCCGTGGAGTCTCCAACTCTCTGATATGTGGGGTTTCCATGCATAGGTATGTATTAAATTTGGTTATTTTCTTTTTTTAATCAGCCTTGCGTTTAATTATTAGACTAGCCGAAAGAACTTAGTAGAGGAAAGCTTCTTCCTCTTCCACAGTATTAAGTTAATGAATTATTACTTCATGATGGGGCATTCAGGAAGAAATTAAAGTCTCATATTCTAGACTCTTTTTAAATCTGTTCTTATATAAATATTTGCTTAAAAAAATCTAAAAAATCTTCAAAAATCTCCCCCAGTTTCTTAATTTCCTGCAGGACATTTTTAACACTCAGGGTTACTTAGCTTTCAGAAACTTTGTTGTCAGCAGCAGTAACCAATTCTTGGTAGCTTACACTGGAAAGGAATTTATTAGAGGGTGATTAGGTAGTTCTCACATAAAATGGATAAGAAATCTAGAGAATCAGTTTGGAGACAGGTATGAAGAATGGGAGATTTGAAAGCAGAAAAAGTGATTTAGCTGCCACAGCCGCTACTGAGTTCTCCCTTATAGTTACTGCTGTGGTTGCTGCTCTGATTCATTCTGGTCTTTGTCTCCGAAGATTCTGTGATTTATATGCAGATTAAGTCATCTAGACTCTAGATGGATCCAGATCTTTTGTGTGGGCTGCCTGGGGTTAGGGAGTGAAAGCACTCATTTACCCCTTTGGCTTATGAAGTAGAAGATGGATCCCTGCCTCCCTCCAAAACACTGAAAATGGAGAATTTTACAATACTTGGAAGTATGTTTGGATGCTAGTCAGCTTAATAGCAATACAAACAAACCACAATTATTCCTAAGATTTTTCTTCATTCTTGTAATCTGAAGGTCCCGAGTTCGTACATTAGAAAGGATGATATGTCTAATTTGTGAGAGGGCATAGTATGGTGCAAAGAGCATAGATTTTGGAGAAAGGTGGAGATGAGTTCAAATTTTGCTCATAATTACTAGCTGGGTAATTTTGTTTAATTACTAAACCTTCCTAAATGGCAGTTTCCTAGGTTAAAATAAAAATAAAAACAAAGTTTGTAGGACTATTGTACTTCTTAATGAGATGATATGTATTAAGTGCTTTTAATGTCTGGTATTTAGTATACATTCAATAAACAGTAGCCAGTAAAACACAGTGTATCATTATGGCTCTGTTCAAATCCTCTTTCTTCTTAGTAAGAAAGTACTAGTCCACCTAGTACTACTGTCCTCTTTACCATTCATTCATTTTGGTGCCTAGCATTATCGTAGTTATTTTTTTGTATTCATGTGCTCTCTTTGATAAAGTAGTCTTTTTAGACTCTAGAAGACTACTGTGGGGACTCACTACACTTGGGAAAAAGTAGTTCAGTAAAAGGAACGTTGGACTTGGAGTCAGAGATCCTTGGTTCTAGCCTAGCACCAGCTATTGCTATTTGTATGACCTTGGGCAAGTTTCTGAATGTGTTCTTTTTATATGAAATGGAGATAACACTATAGGATTTTGATGAGGATCAGATGAAATATGTGTATAAGAGAAAGGGCTTTGTCAACTGTATTTGACTGAGTATAAGATGACACTGCTGGGGTGATGTGGAATCTGGCCTTGCCCCAGTGATGTGTGGAGAAGGAGGAGGACTACGGTGGTGTTCTGTGTTGTCCCTCGGTTCTTCCCCGCTGATGCAGCAAAGAATTACAGGTTGGCGAGATTTAGGAAAAGTAAGATTATTGAAAGTACATTTTAGAAGGAGATGGGCCACACTAGAGAAGGCTGCAGCCCTGTGGAATTTGGGAGGTAAAGAGATAAGATAGTATGCCCCAAAAGGAGGGGCTGGTTTTCAGCCAGGAGAGCTGTAACACGCAGAAATGGGAAGGTCTATTTATATTTGGGCCATGATGGGAGATCCTAGATGATCCGTATGTGAGTTTACCTTGGCTGACAGTTGGCTATTATATAATGCTTTGCCTACTGTGCATGTGCTTAACCAGAATTCAGTCTGTTATAATGAGATTCATGAACTTCCAGGCATAGTCATGATATTATAATTAGAGGCCGAAGTTATTAGCAGTACTTTCTGTGCATGTGTTTGTAGCTGGGCTAGCCACAAGCTTTCATGGTTTCGTGCTCTAGGATTTGGGATAATTTACCAGCCTAAAAGGGAGGTATTTCTGGGAGGTACTTACTTAAGGAAGGTTTTCAAGGGAAGTTTCTGTGGTTACAGAGCTGGGCCGTTTGCTCCTTTCACTCATGCCTGACTACCTAACAATGTGATTGTTTTTGAATCTACCTGGTACTTTTTGTCATGCCTTACACATAGTAAGGTTTAATACGTTAATGATAATGATTTTTTAAAAACATTCCTTTCAAATTTTCCTGGAATCAAAAGACATGAAATTTTTTTTTGTATATTTTAGAAATTATAATCAAAAGATTATGATAAAAATGTTATAGTTGTCCTTTGATTTTATTGAGGTAAAATTTATTCAGCAATTGTTCTTGGTTCCAGAGAAATGATTAGTTTTAGTATCCTACAGTATAATTTATTAGATTTCACAGCCCATCATATTATTTTTGTTCAGTTAAATAAAGAATATATATCCTTGCCTAATCACAATGGGTGATCTTTCTTACCTACTCTGCCCTAGAAGCTAATTTGAAAGAAAATGATTTGAGAGGTTTCTGTTCAAAGGCATACAACATGGGAATAGGCCTAGTTGGCAACTTTTCTTTTTTAATTCTTACATTAGTTTTTTAAAACATTTCAGGTTTTTAAACACTTGAAAATAAATTAATATAGTTTAATATAGATTTCTAACTATAGTTTATTCTTCTAAATGGTCTCATCTTTCATCTCTTCAAAATCATAAAACTTGGCGTTTAAGTGGAATATCGTGCTAAGATTTCACTTACATGCAGAATCTAAGGAACAAAAACAACAAACTAATCAAAAACAGACTCACAAATATAGAAGACAATCTAGTTATAGGCAGAGGGGAGGGGGGTTGGGAGGCTGGAAGAATGGGGTGAAGGATTAAAGAAGTACAAATTATTAGTTGATAGATGTCATGGGGATGGGGAGCACAGCATAGGGAATGCAGTCAGCAGTAATGTAATGGCTAGGTGGGGAGCCAGAGGAGAGAAAGAGCAATTAGGGGAATTGTTTTATAAACTATATAGATGTCTAACTAATGTACTGTATACTTGAAACTAATAATAAAATGAAATAAAGTAGAATATTGTGCATGAATAGGCCCTGAGCGGAAAGTTGTAGCCCAGTAGGTCTATTGAAAAATTACATATGCTTTTCCTCTCTTCATTTAGGAGATGCATTTTTAGCTTGTTTTAGTTATGTGGCTAGCTAGCTTCTCTTAGATATTTGCAGTGAATGAAAATTTTCTCTGGTCAAAGTTTTGTTAGTAAACAAATTAGCTTTCAATAAGTTACATCAGAATTTGACAAAACCAAGTTTTATTAAGTTCATGTTTTTTGAAAAGCAATTAGATGTTGCAATTCGATGCTGGCTCTTTTCTGTATACAGATTTTATACCTTTTTTTTGCAATCATAAAGAGATTGAATATTCCATATATAAAATTTAAATGTTTAGTTTCAGAAATAAAGATTAGATGGTTAATTTTTTATTTTATTAAGGTAAAGATAATTAATTAGGGCTGTTCATTATAAAGTTCATTTTTTCAAGAGAGAAGACATGCCATAGGCTGAGAGAAAAATTTTTAATTATTATTATTTATCTGATAAAGGACTATTACCCAAAATATACAAGTGGCTCTTAATATTCAGCAATAAGAAAATGAACAACTCAAATGAAAAATGGGTAAAAGACCTGAACAAACACGTCACCAAAGAAGATATATAATATCTTAGTTGACTTAGGCTGCTATAACAAAATACCATAGACTAGGTGGTTTAAGCAACATATTTATTTCTTATTGTCCTTGAGGCTGGGAAGTCTAAGATCATGATGCTGGTAGATTTGGTTCCTGGTGAGGACCCTGTTTCTCGCTTACAGATGGCCACCTGCTTTCTGTGTTCTCACCATGGCAAAGAGAGAAAGAGCTCTGCTCTCTCTTCCTCTCTTTATTAAAGACACTAATCCCATCATGGGTATTCTATGTTCATGACTTCATCTAAACGTAATTACTTGACAGTGGCCCCCACCTCGAAATACTATCATTGGGGATTAGGGCTTCAATTTAAGAATTTTTGGGGGAAACGACCCTTAGTCCATAATATATAGATGACAAGCATATGAAAGATGCTTAACCTCATATATCGTTAGGGAATAGCACATTAAAACAACAAGCTACCATTACACACTTATTAGAATGGTGAAAATCCAAAACACCGACACCATCACATGCTGGTAAAGATGTGGAGCAACAGGAACTCATTCATTTCTGGTGAGAATGCAAGATGGTATGACCACTTTGAAAGACAGTTTGGCAGTCTCTTACAACACTAAACATATTCTCACCATACAATCCACCATTCCTTCTCTTGCTGTTTACCTAAATGGGCCGGAAATTTATGTCTACACAGAAACTTGCACAAGAATGTTTATAGCAATTTTACTCATAATTGCCAAAACTTGGAAGCAGCCAAGATGTTGTTGACTGTAAACAAATAGCCAGATACTTTTCCAGCAAAATAGGCTTATTTGGCAACGACAAAGAATTGCTGTTCAGTACCAGCAAGAACAGAGAAGGAGAGGAATGCTTTTTTATGGGCTGGGGAGGGGCTGTTGTAAACTAAAAGTCTTTTGGAGGAAACCGGAAGTTCGAAGTATGGTGACTTTTCATTGGCTGAGATGGCTGTCTTCCATTGGCTGAGCTGTTACTGGGCAAGGAGGAATCCTTGCTGCTTTCTGCTGAGGTGGTAAAGTAGTATCACTTTCTGTTGGAGATGCAAGGCATGGCTCTGTGGGGTCAGTAGTGAGTGAGAGTTCTCTCTTCTCTGGATTCCATTTTAAATGAGGTTTCTGTTTATTTTCATAATGTCTTTTAGTAGATAAATAATCTGTGGTACATACAGGAAATGGAATAATGTTCAATGCAAAAAAAGAAATGTGCTTGCAAACCATGAAAAGATATGGAGGAACCATAAGTGCATAATGCTTAGTGAAAGGGGCCAATGTGAAAAGGGGCCAATTACATACTGTATAATTCCACCTATGTGACATTCTGAAAAGATAAAACTATGGAAACAATAAAAAGATCGGTGGTAGCTAGGGGTTAATGGGGAGGGAGGGATGAATAGTCAGAATATAAAGGATTTTTAAGGCAGTGAAACTACTCTGTATGGTACTGTGATGGTGTATACATGTCATTATACATTTGTCAAAACTCATGGAATGTAGAGCATCAAGAGTGAATGTTAATGTAACCTGTGGCCTTTGGGTGATTATTATGTGTCAGTACAGCATCATTAATTATAAAGAACTTACCACTCTGCTAGAGGTTATTGATAACAGGGAGGTCGTGTATATGTAGGGGCAGAGAGTATACGAGAACTCTGCTTTCCATTCAGTTTTGCTGTGAACCTAAAACTGTTCAAAAAAATAAAATATATTAAAAATTTTGTGTAATGGAAACAAAGACTCTCATTTTAGCCATCAGGTCAAATCTTTTGACACCAGCTGATCTCCTGCAATTCAGTTCTGACACTAATCACCCCAAATTATTGTCAGACTCCACAGGTGTAAAGGCATGGTCCCCAACAAGACTGCTACTACTTTAGAACTTTAGACATGACACTAGCTGCAAGTCAGGTCCCTAGGCTACCCACACTTCTGTCTAACTGGCTACAAATCGGGGGCATGGCGGGGGGTTCCCAAGACCCCCCCTCACAAGATTGTCCTCACTTCGGATGCCAGTTGCAAGTTCAGAGGTCTTCAGGCCACTTACACTTCTGACCAACTGGCTATAAATCTAGGGCTTTTCTATGACCCCTCTCAAGTTTAATAATTTGCTAGAATGACTCATAGAACTCAGGAAAGTGCTATACTTACAATTACAGTTTTATTATAAATAATATAAATTAGGACCAGTTAAATGAAGAGAGAGGTCTGGAAGGGTCCTTAATGCAGAGCCTCATGCCCTCTCCTTGAAGAAGCAGAGCACATCACCCTCCTGGCACATCAGTAGATTAACTAACCAGAAGCTTCTCTGTGCGCTGGTATCTAGAGTTTTGATTAAGTATTGGCCACGTGATTGAACTATATTTCTAGCCTTCCCCATCTCCTCAGAGGTTGGGCTGGGCCAAAGTCCTTAATCACATCTAGTCTTTCTGGTGACCAGTGTCCTCTTGAGCCATCTTGTTAGCATAAACTCTGTTATGAATCAAGGGGAACTTATCGAAAACATTCCTGTTACAGAGGAAATTCCAACGGTTTTAAAAGGTCCCTGCTGGGAACCCAGGACAAAGAAAAAAACATTATTATACAACACCACATTTTTTTTTTAAATGTTAGCCTTTGAGAAACCTAATAGATTTTTTTTTTAATTTTGAAAATGTACCATAGAAAACTGAGGTGACTGAAAAGTATTTTAAGTTTAGAAGATTTAAAAGCAATAACTGATTAACTGATCACTGTATTAATCCAGTATTTTAATTATGTCAGCAAAAGAATGTCCAGCCTATAGAAGAGTCTTAATAGGAGTTTATTTGAGCCAAATTTTGAGGACATGCCCAGAAGCATGGAGAATGGCAGTTTTTTGCAGTTCTTCTGCATTTAGAATCAAGGGAGAAAACATAAAGGAAGGTTATGGAAAATCCACTGATGGTAGATTAAAGAGATTGGAGAAAGCAAATTGGGGAAATCTCTTGAATTGGATAAAATGCAGAATTGAGAAATATACTTTTACATTGGTGGGTACAGGATAGTTAATAATTTAACATTTACAGTACATAGGAGTTGTATGTGAGGAACAAGATAAAAATGAGGGGTTCTGTGGTGTCTTGCTCTCGTGGTCTTGTGCTCTACTGCCTGTGGTTATGTCTTCAAGGGGGCTGGAAAAGAAAATTACTCTGACAACCTATATGCATAAGAACAATGGACAGAGTTCATGTAATATAAAGATCGATCTTGCTGTAGAAGCTATAGGCCTGGGAAGTGACACCTGCCATGGCTTGCCCAGTTAGGGATTTATGATCAGATCATCCTGTGTGGCTACTTTTGGTCACTGAGCTTTAAGTCCTGCCATGTGGCCCTCCTGAGTTTGTCAGGTTTATTATACAACCCCTTTTTTGGTTCACAATTATTTAGATGTTATAGATCTTTAAATCTTTATACATTATTGCAGTTTGAATTTTATGTTTATGATTTTGATGCATAAATGATTTCCCTTTGGTAAAAAGGAGAGAGAAATTTACTTAGAAAGATGAGCCAGTAGAATAACATACGAGCATTTCCAGTTTTTACTCAAATTGTCAAAATAAACAGATGACTTTTGACAATTTTTTTTCCTGGGCTCTAGGTTATTTCATTGGACTCATTTTTTCTCTCTAATAGCAAGTTATTTTAGAGTGTGAAAGTGGTTTCTTCAAGGAAGTGCTTAGTTCTGTTTTTCTCTTGCAGATTGATTATACTGGAATAGACCCTTCCAGTCCCTGCAATAAATGTTTGTCTCCAGATGTGACACCATGTGTTTGTGCCATTAACTTCACATTGGAACAGTCATTTGAGGTCTGTACTCCCAAGTAATGTGTTAGAAAAGTTGCACTTTAAAAAAATATTGATATTGTATTAATTTTTTTACTAGTTATTTTCTTTTTGTAGAGAAGTCATTTTAATTTATTAGAGTCCATGTACTTTTGAGGAAGGTTGTTTTGTTTGGCTGTTGCATTATGCTGTCTGGTAATTAACTTTGTGTATTAGTTTTTTTTAGTTAGTACTTTATAAACTAAATTTAAAATATCGTATTTTATCCTCTCACTGGAAATTTGATTGTACAAATCCATTTTGATAAAGTTTATATCTACATTTACTTCGATTTTAAAAATTATTGTTCAAATTGTTTTGCCTACTTTTAATACTAAAACAAATTTTACTTTAGAAAAAAATACTAATTCAACTATCAATTAATTGTACCATTTTTCTATCAGATATGAACCATTACCATAAAGCAAACACTTAGTAAAAACTTACTGATCTTTTATGTTTTGATAAACAGAACATCTCTTTTTGTATGGTCTGCATTCACATTTTTTTTGTCATTCTTTTTGCATTCACACTACTTTGTCTTTCTTAGAAAATGAGCAGATGCTAAAGGACACAAATTCAAAATAGGGATGGCAAGACCAATATCTGCTCCTCTTTATCTGAAAATTGAGCTTATAAATTATTGTTTTATTCAGGGAGCAAAAGTGCTTTAATACATGACATCTTTTTATATTTTTCTATATTGTAGAATTTTCTTAAGGGTAGTTATAACATTTGTACTCACTGGCAGATGGTTGCCATCTACTGGTTGTAGATGCTCTTGCACTAAAATAAAAGAACATAAGATTGCTTTTAAAAAGAAAGAAAAATTTGGGACAAGACAGAAACTAATTTTTTACTTTGTTTCAGCAGAAATAACATATACATTTAAACAACCATACAAATTCTATTCTTTTTCAATGTGCTGAACAAACTATAAAGTTGCATTAAGTTTTTTTTTTTGGTCAGGACAGGCAGAATTAAATACATGAAAGAGACTTGTATTGATTTGAAAGCTCCATTAATTTCCTCCCCCATTAAAAAACAGTTATTTCAGAACTTTTCTTCTGCAAAGGTGATCACCTTCAGATTCATTCTTTTGTGGGCTATGTGTTTTTTAACAAGCGAAAACTTTGAATTGGACTAAAGCCTTTGCAGAGAACTTCAAGTAAGTTATTTTGTCTCAGTATTCATTGAAAGGATCTCTTTTTCAGTTTGTAAGTTGAATTTACTGTACTCTTTAATTGAGAATGATACTCTTTTTTAAAGCGTGTTCTTTGTCTGTTTCTGTGATATAATTTTGGTAACCCAAAATAAGTAAATAAATAAGTGGTTTCCATGTAAGCGTTGTTTTTATATAGCATGGTTAAATTTGTATAAACCTGACATTTGAAAATCAAACTTTATATAAATGATTATATATATGAAAATAGCAAATTAAGTAAAGCATACTTAAAATGTTATTGAATTCCTTTTTTCCTTAAATTCCTTTTAATTGAGGATAGCTTATAGATGGTAGAGGTAGTAACCATAAAGGAGAAAATAGCTTCATGTTTTTGCTACCTCTAAAAATCTTTCCCAAGTTATTTCTAAGTGGCTTCACTGAACACATTAAAATACTTTTTTTGATTATTACATAGTGACTCATTATCTGAGATAATTTACTGATTATTAATTACTAATATTACATAGTATCCTATGGAGAAATTTATTGTGTCCCAATTCAAGTTCAGAATTATTTGGGCAGTAAATGAAGGTTTGACCATTATCCTCCGAAAAGTTAATTGGGTTTAGAAAAAAATTTAAATTGAAAGTAGATGAGAATAGGGTTTTTAAAAATAATCTGACAAATACTTCTTTGAAGCCTTTAAGGATATTTTCAGAGTTCACGCTTAGATTTTTGTAACATACCTTCTTTAACCTTGCTTAGAATTTGTACTGTTTTAGATTGCTAAGTAGTGGTAGAATTCACTCCAGCACCTGTTTTAAGTTTTCAAAAATTCTGAACTAGTAAAGTCTAAAATTTAATAGCTTTTATGTGTGTATGACATAGTTTTATACTTAACAGTTTTATATGGAATTTTTTCCTTTTCTATTTCTCTAGGGCAATGTGTTTATGTATTATGGACTGTCTAATTTTTATCAAAACCATCGTCGTTACGTGAAATCTCGAGATGATAGTCAACTAAATGGAGATTCTAGTGCTTTACTTGTAAGTAAAATGATGGAATATGAAAATGTGGTATCTGTGAAATAAGAACATGTGATTATTGTTTAGTTAGAAATGTTAATTTTAATGTCGTTAAGATGAAATCAAAGAGTTACTTGCCATTTATAGTTTGTTAGTGAGGATTTTTAGTTAAATTTTTTCCTCTGGGATTTACACAGATTAATGATTTCTTACAGCCAAAAGACACATTAATAACTGCTTGTTTCTAGTAGTGTCATTGGGATTTTTGCTTTCTTAATCAGTTTGTAATGGAATTTCGATGAGTCTAGCATTCTGGGTACATATTTTGTTCTGTTTGGGTTTGTTCATTATTATTACACTAGATAAGAGTATCTAAATAAGCTACTTTTAATTTCTGAGATTGTGTTTTAGAATTGAACATGTATTCTCTTCATTTTTTAACTTGTGAGAAACCAGAGTAGTAAAGTCCAAAGGGTGGATTACTGAAAAACCGTCTGAGGAGCTTTTTGAAAATATATGGATTCCAGAATTCTGAGTCTCATATGCCAGTGTTTGGATGAGTGGAGCTCTAAAATACCTATTTTTAAGACGCTCCCCTTCTGATGCCCATCCTGGTTTGGGAATCTGTGGACTAGAGGATCTTAGTTTCCTGACTGTTGTTCAACTTTTCATAGTAGTGGTTGTTGCGCAAGTATTTTATGTTATTGTTACCAATACAATAAACCTTCAGAGTCCCAGAGCAGTCTAGGATTTCTTAGAAATGGTGAATCTATTAGAATGCAATTTAAGATCATATTGTGACCGGAATGGTCCTGGTAAGCATATAGCTGCCCTAGGCTGTCCTTACTGGTTTCATTGCTAGTTCCTGATGTTTGGGCTCTGAAGAAATAACAAGTCTATGTAGAGAGTCTGGTTAGGCCTATAATATTTTGCAATCCATGTAGGGTTTACTCTGGGTTCTAAGTTTTAGAACTCACATCCAGAGAAGGTGATGTCCTAGAGACACACCAAGTCCCTAAGCCTTTCTCAGTTTGTTGATTGGGATTGTAGATAGGTTATGTTCGAAGACCCAGATGTGGTGTGGTGGATTTACAATTCTTTTATTTAGATATAAGCTCTCTCCACTGAGTGCAAGAGAGGCTGAGATTGATTCTTTTCTTATAAACTGTAAGCAAAGCTTTTAGACTAGACTAGGGGTTGATGATTTTTTTCTGTAAAGGGCCAGATGATAATTATTTCCAGGTTTGTAGGTCATATGGTCTCTGTTGCAGCTACTTACCTTTGCCATTGTAGAATGGAAGGAGCTGTAGATAATAAATGAATGGCTATAGCAGTGTTCCAATAAAACTTTATTTACAAAAATAGAAGCTAGTCTGGGTTTCACCTGCAGTCATTTATTGATCCCTAAACTATGAGTTTTAAGACCATGTGACTCTTAAAAATTTTAAGAAGTCCAAGTACTTAACATTTTGTGTAAGACTCTTCACAGTCTGATACCAACATACCATTCCAGTCTTTATTGTTTTATATTCTATCTTTAATGTACCTGGTCTGGCTGCCCTGGGCCTTGAAAGTAGTTCCCTAATCCTGCCTGGTGACACAAGTAATCTGCCCATTTTGGCATTTCATTTTATTTGTTTAGAATGTGGTTTTTGCCTTTCTCTAAAGATCGTCTCATCTGAAGGCCTGCTGTTTTCTGTAGTGCCCTTTGACGTGGAATAACTTTTTTATGTATTTACTTTATTCATACTCTAAATCACTTCTTACTTTGCTTAACAAACTTGTCTTTCCACATCATCCATTCTTGCCCTTCCTTTCTAGGTCATTTTCTGCCTAGCTGCTGTTGTGCTCTTTAAAAAAATAAATATCACTCTCTGCTTAAAATCTTTCAGTGGTTTACTAGCACTTGGAGTAAAATCTCAGGATGATCTGAGCTATGCGTAACTGTCCAATCTCATCATATGTTATTCACCTTATTACTATACTCTAACACATTTACCTTTTACCTTCTCAAAATATCAAGTTCTTTCTCAGTGGCATGTACTGCTCTCTCTTCTTTAAACTCTCTTCTGCCTGCTCTTTGCATGGCTGTCTCCTACTCTTCTTTAGGTCTTAACTTATATGATACTACCTCTAGAGACAAACTTTTTCTTATCATTGATTCTAAAGTAGCTCCCCCAACCTCCCCCCATTAATTACTCGCATAGTGTTTTCATAACATTTATAGCCATTTGTAATTATATATTTGTTTACTTATTTATTTTCTGTCTTCCCAACTACACTGTAAACTTATGAGGGCAAGGAGCATGACTTTCTTTATTGACCATACACCCAAGTGCCTAGCTAGTGCCTAGCACATGGAACACATTTAATAATGTTGAATGAATATAGACACCTTTATCATGGCTCTTATTTCATATTATCGTTGGTTGTATATGGATCTATTTCCTGTATTACATTGTAAGCCACTTAAAAGCAGGGACTTCACTTTTTTTTTCCTGTTTCTAGCACCTTGCATGGTACATGGTACATATTAGGTACTTATTAAATGGCTTTCCTAAGCCAGTTATTTACTGCAGAGTACCTAGCATTGCTTAGTTCAGTACCCGATGCATAAGTAGTAAATAATATTTTCCTTTCTTTTAAAACTTGCGTAAGAATTTAGTGGCTAGAATATATTTAGCCTACTAAAAGTTTATTTAATTTAATAACTTTTTTTTCAAAATCACAGTTTTCATCAAAACATTCAAATAGTAATAAACCAGTTAGTTATATGTTGTCTACATTCACATTCTCACAGTACTGACTTTATAAATCTAAATGGCTTAAGGACCAAAAAAGTTGAGAAGCCAAATATTAAAGATTATGTGTTTTGAGATATGGCTTAATGTGGCCTTGGAGTCCCAGAACAACTCAGACATATATCTAATCTCAAACTTGGTAGAACTCCATTTAACTCCGCAACTGCTATATCTCCTTGAGATCTTCAATAGGGACTAAGTCAAAATCAAATCTGGAGGATAGGCAGATGCTCCTTTTCTTACCAGCACTTTTAGTTTCCTTGTACCTGAATGCACAATTTATAGAAGATTGGTATATTTAGGAATCTGAATTAGTCTTCCCTCTCTCTCTCCTTTTTTCCCTCCCTCCCTCCCTCCCTCTCTCTCCTTCCTTCCTTCCCTCCCTCCCTCTTTCTCTTGATATGGGATTTAACTCAAAATTACAGAATTTTAGATTATCTAGTTGAACATGTTAATTTTATAAGTGAGATGCAGATAAATCAAGAGACTTGCCCAAATGCACGTAGTACACAGTTGGAACTAGAACCTCCAGTCTCTTTAATTCCAGTTTAAGATTCCTTTCATTATGTTACAACTGGATTGCTAGTAGACTGCTTATTATTTTTCTTGGGCAGAAAAATCATTGTGTTATGATTTCTGTGTTATATGAAAATCAAAAAATGTCAATTTGATGTAAGCCTATATGGCAAAATATATGCAAAGAAAAGTTACGTTAAAAATACAGTAATATTGAGGAATATATTTGGATATTGAAATGTGGCATTATTTATAATACAGACTCATTTTGTATGCACTGCCAAGTGAGAAGCATGTAGGAATTGAATTTTTATTAGTGACTAGGGCTAGTTCGTAGTTATCCCGGAGGCCTGGGTAATAAATTTCTCTCTTTTTTTCCTTCTAAACATCAGAATCCCAGTAAGGAATGTGAGCCTTATCGAAGAAATGAAGACAAACCAGTTGCTCCTTGTGGAGCTATTGCCAACAGCATGTTTAATGGTATGATATAGATACAAAGAAAGATATGGATATATGCATATATCATTAGGAAAATTTGTATAATCTTATTACAGATTTGATAGTCTAGTAAACATGAATGAAATTGAGAAATTCAGCAACCTTAAAATAAATATATCAATTAGTAATTTAGTGGAGTATTGTAATACTTTGTGACTTTTGGGAATTCTTATACTTTAAAAATAAATTTCTGTTTTTGGGAAGAAAGAAGCAGAGGCATTTTGCTAATAACTTTCCTCTTTCATGTATGATAAAAGCCAGGCTACCTTTCCCATCAACTTTGAATATTTATACCATTAAAAAGAAGCTATAGTTGCTCATTTAGAGCAGCACTGTCTGACGTAAATATAATGTGAACCATAAATCTGAGATGTATATAATTTTAAATTTTCTGGTAGTCACATTAAAAACAATGAAAAGTGAAATTAATTTTAATAATATATTTTAATGAACCTAGTATGCCTCAGATGTTATTTCAGCATATAAATTATATGCAGTGTCTAAAAGTTATTAATGAGATATTTTATATTCTATCTTTTATACTAACTCTTCGATATCTGATGCATATTATAGATTTACAAAACATATTCATTTGGGCCAGTGTAATTTCAAAGGTTCTGTAGCTTTGTAGCCACTAGCTATCGTATTGGACGTACAGTACAGATAGAGAAATGGATAAGCCATAAGCTATTTAGGAGTGCGGTTTTTAAAGGAAAGGAGGAGAGGCAGATATACCTTGCAAATTGTTTCATTTGGGTTAATATTAAAACATTTGACCTTAATCACGTATCAGCTAGCCATATAGGGAAGTGACCTAGAACTGTAGTGAGGGAAGAGAAGTCCATCTGGATTATAAAGTTAAAATAGTTAATTTTAGTTAACTATTATATAATAGTTATATATAATAGTTAACATGAATAAGCAAGAGCAAATGTACATCATATAACTACTCTGTTATATGATGAGCAAATACCAGATCTTCATCTCATAGAGTAAAGCAGGTACTGTGTATTTTCAATAGGTATTTAGCAAGATCATCCTTTTCTTGTGTTTAGATACGTTACAATTGTTTCTGGTTGGCAATGGATCTTATTTGACATCTATTCCTTTGAAAAAGAAAGGTATTGCTTGGTGGACAGATAAAAATGTGAAATTCAGAAATCCCCCTGGAGAAGTCCCCCTAGATGAACGATTTAAAGGTAAAATATTACTAATATCTCTTTAAAACATAGTATAAGCTTAAGAGTTTTAATAAAGTACCTAAAATTTTCTCTCTTTAGAATCTTAAGAAAGTTATACTTTTTAAAAACAACTCTTGTTAACTTCATACAGTGAGGTAAAATATGTAGTCTGTTGTAATGTTCTAAACTTCTAAAGGAAGTATATACTTTTAATCTTGAATTTCTCTGGTATTTCTTTATAAGCATATCAGCCATACTCTTTCCCCTCCCCTCCACAAATTTCACCTCTTGTCATTTTCTTTTTATTACTTTCAGGTATACAGCATAGTGGTTAGACATTTATATAACATGTAAAGCGAACCCCCTGATTAACACCCACCTGGTGCTGTACATAGTTATTACAGCATTTTTGACTATATTCCCTATGCTGTACTTCATATTCCCGTGACTATTTTGTAACTACCAATTTGTACTTTTTAATCCCTTCACATTTTTCACCCAGCCCTGCAACCATCCGTTTATTTTCTGGCAATCATCCGTTTATTTTCTGAATCTATAAGTCTGTTTTTGTTTTGTTTATCTTGTTCTTTAGATTCCATATGTAAGTGAGATCATATGGTATTGTCTTTCTCTTTCTGACTTATTTCATTTAACATAATGCCCTCTATCCATGTTGTTACAAATGGTAAGATTTTATTTTTTATGGCCAAGTGATATTCCATTGTATATATGCACACCAAACTCTCTTACTAATATTTTTTCTGATATATTTCCTCAGGCAGAGCAAACAAAAGAAAAATAAATGGGA
This sequence comes from Pteropus medius, assembly GCF_902729225.1. Classification (NCBI taxonomy): domain Eukaryota; kingdom Metazoa; phylum Chordata; class Mammalia; order Chiroptera; family Pteropodidae; genus Pteropus; species Pteropus medius. The sequence continues at coordinate 17,575,756 of NW_024354500.1, forward strand.
GTACTAAATCAAATTAAAAAGTTTTCGCACAGCAGCAAAGGAAACCATCAATAAAACGAAAATACAACTCCTACTGAAAGGGAGAAGATAATTCGCTAATGATACATCTGATAAGGGGTTAATATCTAAAATTTATAAAGAATCATACAACTCAATACCAAAAAAAAAATCCAATTAAAAATGGGCAGTCTGACTAGACATTTCCTTAAAGAAGACATACAGATGGCCAATAGACTTATAAAAAGATGCTCAACATCACTAATGACTAGAGAAATGTGAATTAAAACTGTAATGAGATATTATCTCACACCTGTCAGAATGGCTATCATCAATAAATCCCCAAACAAATGTTGGTGAGAATGTGGAGAAAAGGGAACCCTCATGAACTGTTGGTAAGATTGCAAATTGTACAGCCACTATGGAAAACAGTTTGGAGTTTCCTCAAAGAATTAAAGATAGAACTGCCTTATGACACAGTAGTTCTACTTCTGGGTATTTATCCGAAGAAAGCCAAAACACTTAATTCAAAAAAAGTTATATGCACCCCTATGTTCACTGCAGCACTATTTACAATAGCCAAGATATGAAAGCAACCTAAAGTGCCCAGCAGTAGACAATTGGTTAAGGATGTGGTACATGTGTGCAATGGACTACTCAGCCATAATCTTTCAAAACTACAGCAAATTTTCTTTTAAACCCCAATTATTTATTATAAATCTAAATTTATTTTTGTTTTTATATCTCCTTAATTTTACAGTATAACATTTCTTACCATTATATCTTTGCGTTAAATCATCTGCCTTCGGTATATACTCAAAAGCCTACTTTCAGTATTCTCTTAATTTAGATAGCAATCAAATCTTTGTAATTATGTTATTACATGACAAATTGGTTTCTCTCTACATTTGAAGACTTCCTTAGACTGTAAATATATTTATACCTTTGAAAATAAGAAAAATATTCAGAATGTGCATTGCATATCTTTGTTTTATTAGAGTGTGAATTTTCAGTTAAACTCTTAATAGAATTGAACATTTTATCTCTCTCACTCCGACCACCCCTCCTTTTTCAGGTACAACAAAGCCAGTAAACTGGGTTAAACCAGTATACATGCTGGATTCTGACCAAGATAATAATGGGTTCATAAATGAGGATTTTATTGTTTGGATGCGTACTGCAGCATTACCTACTTTTCGTAAGTTATATCGTCTTATTGAGCGGAAAAGTGATTTACATCCAACATTACCAGCTGGACAATACTATTTGAATATCACATACAGTATCCTTTTTTGGCCATGTGCACAGATTCATAGAATTTGAAAGGGGTGTAGTCCAACCTTATCTCAGTTATGTGGTATGCTACTTTGTGTTTTAGTTTTGACCTCTGCATTTTAATAAGAATTTTTGAGAAAGTATCTTTTATATCTTCCAGAAATGTCTTACATTTTTTAAATACTTCCTACTAGGGTTCAAGCATGTTATTTGGTAAAATTATTTAAAATGTAGATGCTAAATTTACTAGTGAACTTGATATTTTTACAAGGGAGATTGTAACTGAGCTTGAAGCCAGGGCCGTTGAGTGTCTCTTATATAAGTGTGGTACTGGGCTGTCTTAATATATATTTTTCCATATTGAAAATCAGATGTGTTAGTTCTTATCAACATTATTTCTAATTATTGCTCTGTTCATAGTACCAAAACATTTTTATCATTAGCTGTAGTGTGCCACATTAATAATTTAGATGTTCTTTTCAGCTGAAAAATATTTATTTGTTCTGACTATATGTCAACATTGTACTAAGTACTTTTCATGAATTATTTTATTTAGTTCAAGCGTTATGATGGAGTTATCATCTCCATGTATATGTAGATAAGACTACAGGATATAGAACTTTTAAGTAACTTAACCAAGGTTACATAGGAAATAAGTAGAAGAGTTGGGGCTCCTGGTCAAGGTGTTGACTCCAAAGGTCATGACTTTACCATCAACCACCACTATAGGCTACATTTCTAGCTAGTTTAAACCAATCTATATGAGCCTAGATGCAGTCTTTCCTAAGACGGAAATATTGGGCACTACTTTTTATTCTAAACAAAGTCCTTACATTGTCTAATTTCTAGTTTATTGCTTGTATATCTTATGAATGAAAAGTTTCTCAGATATTAAATGTTTGCTGCTGATCTTTGCATTTTTGATTTTTCATAATCCAAATTAGCCATAAGGATATAGTTTTAGTTTTATATTGGATTCACAAATGGTTAAATTAGTAGCCCTCATTTCAAAATAATGGTTTTTTTGGATCCTTAGTCCCTTGATTTTGCACCTCAATATACAACTGAGTATGACCTGATAGTGACAGATTGATAGTGGCCCCCACATAGCAATTTTGGACAGACAGATCCAGTTCAGGTGCTGGTAGAAAAGAATGTTATCCTAAAGCTATAGGCAAAGTAAAGGGCAGCTATGTCACAGTATCCAAACCTGAAGCCTAGAGTATAATAAAGAAAAGGCTGTGAAGCACCCAGGAATGCTTGGTTGACAGTTTGCCTCCCAGGCATTGAGAGGGGAACTGTCAGGAGAATGCGGAATATCTTAAAGATTGACAAGATGGGAATTTGGGCCTGCAAAACCTCAAAGATTAACTATCAAAATTAGGTATAAGGGGAGTACTAGATATTTGAATTAAGCAGAAGTCTGTTTTTTAGGTTTACTATCCAGAGAGATTCTAGCATGGTGATTTGAGACTACGTTTCCCAGAGTGTTGGGTTAGTTAGAGCTCTTATAATCATTCCTACCTCAATCAGTGTAAATCTACTTAAACTGGTTGAGCTGATACTGCCATTTGGAGTCATTTAGAGAATTGCAGAAGCCCAGAGAAACAGATGGGCCTAATACTTGATTCAAAAGACACTTTTTGAAAAGATTGTAAACTTTCTACATAAGGACTTGGTTCTATTTTCTTCTCTGCCCTGACTGTTGCTAAAATCCTACCTAGAACTGCTCCATGTAGATAGCTCATCCAATACACTGGTGTCCCATTTCTTAAATCTCTTTAAAAATACACCCTTCACTTCTACTCTGTTTTAGTCATCACTTCCCTGTGTCACACCATGAGTTTTATCATTACTCCAAATCAGCAAGTTAAATCTTCAGTATCGTGCTTTTTTACCCCATGCTCAGAGTCTTCTTATACTCCCATAACTACACTCTTGCTACACATGCTCTATGAGTTTACAGAGACCTCTCATTCTTTCATTCTTTCATTGTCTCTTGGTCTGTCAAACCTCCTTTTCCTCTGTGGATTTCATTGCTGTTCATCTGAAATATTTTTTCGCATTACATTTCTTTGTGGCTTTTTGCCCCTCCTATGTAATGAGCAAAAGTAGTGAGTTGATTTAACCATGAAATTTGCTTGCAAACTATATTGGCTTTTACAGCGAATGTTTAATTTGCTAAACAAATCTTTCAAGATATTAATTATATAATTATTTTATATATCATAGAATTATACAATTGAATTACAGGTAATTAAATGCCAACTTTTTAAGTTGTATTTTAAAAATCAAGTAACTGGATCTGGAAAAATCTTCCTATACACTCTTCAGATTACCCTGTACATTCTTTTGATGGACGAAAACGGATGATCTTAAGCACTATTTCATGGATGGGAGGAAAAAATCCATTTTTGGGGATTGCTTACATCGCTATTGGATCCATCTCCTTCCTTCTGGGAGTTGTACTACTAGTAATTAATCATAAATACAGAAACAGTAGTAATACTGCTGACATTACCATTTAATTTTATATTCTGAAAACAAATTTACCGCATGTGCATCAAGGCCAGTCCTATTCAACCTAGCTTTTGAATGCCGATGTCTGGTTAGTATGTCATTTTTGAAGTTGGCACATAACTTTTTATTTAAAAAACAGTCTTTGTCCTTTGCTTCTTCCTTATGGATGACTTATGAAAATATGTGACGGGTATAAAACGGATTAGCTATATTGATCACATTAGCACTCTAACTGCTGAAATGGCATTCTAATGTTTGCTTTTTGTTGGGATAGGCCATATGATGCATAGAGCCTCTTTCATGTGAAATGCGTCTACTGCTTAAATGTTTATGCTGTGTTGATAATATTATATTGACGTGCTGTATATATGTGACTATTGTGTGAAGAAAGGGATTATAAGATGTATAACAGCTTTTTAACCTTTCGGGATTCAGAGTTATGAAAAGATGAAGAAAGACCAAATCTAAATAAAACACTTCATCATTTTCATGTGTCGTGTGTAAAGGCTTAAAGTGCCATCTTTGGTGAGGTGGTTCATATTTAATACTTTCAGTACAGTTCTCTTTCAAGCTTAGTTTTGATTTCAAAGGATATGCTTACCTTGCCTAGCATAGAAATTTAGTGCTCATATCTGAAGAGGTCAAGTAGGACTCAGATAGGAGAATTTAAATTCCTCTTTCCATTTGGTCAAGATGTTGCAGTCGGGAACCCCAACTCACTTGATATATTTTTACTTGCAATCATTTCCCTTGAAGCTTACACTTCATAAGGGACAAAAAAATATAAGTGAGATGGGAAAACTTCTTGGCAGACCTTTATCTTCTGCCTCAGCTGTAACCCAGATGTAAATGTTCAAAGGAGACCATTTTCATTCTTATGGTATTTAACATTCAGAAATTTGCTTCAGCATTGGAAATACCTCAAGCTTTTTTTATTTTGCAGGTAAGTGTTTTGACTTAAATACTAATATTATATTGCAGAAATTTTGGGCAATTTTCATATAGGTCATATATGAATGTGTATTCACATTCTCTTCAGTTAAGGCACCAATTGTTTTAGTTGGTATTCCTAAAACATACTTTAAAAAGAACTTTATTAAATTTCCTCATTCTGGAGATTTTGGTGTATGTACATGATAAATTATAATATATATGATTGAAGCTATTTTATTTTCTATTACCTAGAGTTATTTTAATATTTCTTATTGAGTAAATGCTGTAATTTCTTTGCTATGGAACTTACTCTCGGATGTAAAGTTATTTTTTTCACATGCATGAAAATGTATGTCTTAATCAGAAGGCTTAATTGCATTGAAATTGCAATTTTTTTTTACTCATGTTTGTGTAGAAGAATGCCTGTTTATTTAGAGTTTGTAATGGTTTCCCTCATTTATATTTTAAATCAAAAGGTCTGAGTAATGTATCAATTTTGATTAATTTTTTTAAAATAATGTAATGGTTAATAGAAATGTGCCACACTTAAGTTTTGTATAACATGAAATTCAGTTAAAAGAACTTGTAGTTCAGAATGACTTTTAACTAATAGAATATTACTTGCATGAGGTACTTAATGTATGATGATCCTGAAATTTCAAAGTGCATTGGGTATTCTTTGTCTAAAAATATTCTTTGTTTTGTTAGGCCTTCAGAATTTTGTTATTTATTCTGATAATTGACCCTCTTGCACATGGCAGTTGATCTTCTGGGCTGTATCATTGGGGGAGAGGGGTTTCTACTAGTCTTTCCAGGTTGAGTTTGTGCTGTTTAAGGATTGCTGTCATGCATCCTTTTTCTAATTGGGGGATCAAAGGTGCTGCTAATGAAAAGTTGAAGAACCCTTCCAGCACTTTCTCATCTGTGGTGAAGATGGAATCTTAAAATATATTTGAAGTTCTATCTACTTTATAGGTACATTTATAGCTTCAGTTTCTCCCTGTCTCCTGCCATTTGAGTTTTAAGGGATTCCTGTTGGTAAATATGAAGAATGTGGAACATTCATATGGCCTCTGTGAAGCATCGGGGAGAGAAAACGTCTCTTATGAGCTTTATGCTCAGCTTTTGGAAACATTGATGTAATATTCAACTTTCAAAAAATCATATTACATTTTAAGGCAACTAGGTTAAATAGAAGGCATTGACGAATGCATTAACTTGCTGGAAGTATTTTGATATATCAAGTTTTGCAATTGAAGGAATTATTTAATAAGTAAAGGCTAAGAAATTTTCATTGAAATAATAAGGCAGTTTAAAAATAAATTGGTAAAAATAACTGTATTACCTAATAGAGAATTATTCAAACAAGGAAAGAGTCAAGTGCATATTATTTGTTTAGTGGTTAGTAAGTTTATTTGTAACCTTGATTATATTAAAAAGATAACTTTCTGTTAGTATGTTATGTATTAATAAAAATGAACAAAATTAATTTTGCTACGTTCAAGTGTCTTGCTAAAATAACAATGTCCCTGTGTTGCTAATGTTTAGCACTAAATTTTAGCTCAAGATCAATAATTACAAGTTTGAACTTTTTCATGCCTAGATTTGATTGCCGTGTATATGTGTGTGTGTGTATGTATGTATAAGAATCACACTCTATATTATTAACATTTGTTTTTACCAGTAAGTGTACAAATTGTCACCTAAATTATAGGCAGATGGGCTAAATTTCTTATTAGATCAAGAGAAATCTCTGTTAAATAGAAATTGAAGATGTGGTAGAGAAGCAAAGATGGTGAAAATAATGAAGTAGGCAGGATATGCAGGAAATGAGAAGCCAAACTAGGAAAGGGGGCAGCCGAAAGGTAGGGTTAATGAATGCTGTTTATTCTGTTCACCACCTGTCTTCATGGAAACACTGTCTTAGAGTTATAGTATGGTCCTTTGTTGGTTAAGCTGCAAAATTCCATTTTTTGTGAACATGGTTATTTTGAGTGGAAGGTAGAGAGAGTAAGGAAGTGCTGTTTCAAGAATTTCGACACATATATAGAATTTGAATGATCTAGTAGAGTGTTTTAGAGCCTCTTTTTAGCCCTGTCCCATTCAGTAAACATAAAAACCACATTTCCCCTAATGTCATTTGAAATTTCAAAATGAATATTATGTCTAAAGTCAAATTAGGCCATGGAGATGTTATTTGCTTTTATATATCTGTAAAATTTATCAAAGTGACATGTATACAGTCAAAAATATCTAAACGCCTTATGATGAAAAAGTAGTAGTCCTTGTCTCAACTTTCTTTACCTTCCATATACAATCATTTTTATTCCAAAGGGGTTTCTTTTGGTATTTATCTTAGTGTTTCTGAATGACATGCCCATTCTACTATTGCTCGATTTAACAGTTTTAGACATTATTATCTTGATAATGTTGCCGGATAATTCAGCTCTCTAACACAAATACCTCTCCATCTCTCATTACCAAGCATATTAGCTACTGTTTCATTATGACTAAAGTACTATATACTGTAGAGCAAAGCAGTGCACCATAATTACAGTTTGCCTAATTTTATGTTTCCTGGAATTAATAATCCCCTCATTTTTAACATTATATAACTTTCTGGAAACATGTCTTGTATTTTTTCTACTCTGTCAGCTTCCCTATGTTCTTGTCACTTGTTTTAAAGAGTTTTTGTCCCCAAATAACAGATAATCCAATTCTCTGTTTTCACTAGAGAGGTCTATTCTGCATTTGTCTTCTGTGCCAATCTGTATTAGTCATTCTCTTGTCTGGCCTCACAGCCATTATGCCATGACTTTCTTTCGTCACCCTCCTGTGTTGCTGTTCCTAGTTTACTCTCTTGTTTATTGCAGCACTTCCTTATACTTAAGTGTAGACACTTAAGTATTCCTAATGAGTATATGAAAGGCACATTTTCTGAGTTTTTACATGTCTAAAATGTTCTTATTCCACTCTCAAATTTCATTGGTAGTTGGACTACGTATACAATTTTAAGTTAAGAATCATTTTACCTCAGTTTTGAAGGCATTGCTCTACTCTCTTCTAGCTTTCATTGTTGCTTTTGAGAAATCTGATCCTATCCTATTCAGATATTGGACCTCCTAGATTGATGCTTAATTTTTTTTTCCTCTAGTTGTTTTATTATCTCTGTTCTTTCTAGATTTCTTCATTTTGATCTTCCAACTATCTTTCCATTGAATTTTTTATATATTTAAAAATATTTTAATTTCTAAGACTTCCTTTATTTCTATTTCTAAAACATACTAATCTAGTTCAAAGATAGAATATTTTTCTGAGGATATTTGTGGATGCATATATATTTTTGCTTTTCCTTTCTACTGTTTATGCTGATTTTTGTTGTTGCTATTTTTAATTTCAGTTTTTTTTTTTTGTCTTGTTTGTGTAGGTGACTTTCCATGTATATCTGGCTGGTCTCAAAAATCTGTCATATATGAATGGACTCCAAAGGCTAATTGAAGCTCTTTCCTTGTGGGTAGTGATTGACTACTGATAGTCTTCATTTTCACAGTATAACTAAAAAATGCCACTCAGTGAATTATTTGTTCCTGTTAATGATAAAAAGCTTAGACAAGTAATATAGTTGGCAGGTCAGCAACTGTAGGTGGACTGAATTTTGAGAAGTATTGCATTAGGGAATGATTGTTTGGAAGCCAGTCATTTGACTGGAGGCCTTTTCTCTGAGACTGTTCAGTTTCTCTAGGGAAGAATTCTCTGCTGCAAAAGGAGGAAGTTGAAGGAGGGTCTGTTTATTACTGCTTTAGTTCTTCGTGTCTCCCTTGTCCTCTACCTTACCTTCTGTTTTATACTTCACACATATTTCTCTATACCTGTCCCTCTGCGTGTCCCTTCTATCTAGTTGTCTCCCATTACTTTATCCAGATAAAAGTTCTCTTCCACCTGTGGGAGACAGTGATGGAGGTGAGAGATTGTATTTGTTTGGCTTAGAGGAGTAGAGCAGAGGCTGTATAATTTTCCACTAGCCATTTTCGGGCCTTGACTCCACTCTTAGCTGTAACTTCTGCCTTCGAGTGTGAGCTTCTTAAGGGCTGTGGAACCAATCAGCATGCTTCTCACTGGTATCCCCCTTGCAGTCGCTTAAGATTGCAGCTTCCTCTGTCCTGCTCAGTCAAATCCCAACTGCTTTCTGTTTTCCCAAAATCTATTGAAATCCCTTTTCTGTTCCTTCTCTCTACTCTCCACCCTTTTGGGCTCATCTCTTTAAAAACAAAAAAGAAAGAAAGAAAAAGAAAAAAGAGAGGTTTTAGATTACAATACAGTCAGCTTTTTTTCTTGTAGTGTACAGTTCTGAGAATTTTAACACATATCTAGATTTTTGTGTAACTATCATAGGATATAGAGCAACCCCCCAAATTCCTTTTACTATCCCTTTATAGTCAATTGTCCCCCTACCCATAACCGCAGGCAACCATTTGATCTCTTTTCCCCATAGTTTTGTCTTCTAGAATATCATAAGTGAATCATACCATATAAAACCTTTTGAAACTGGCCTTTTTCATTCAGCAGAATGCCTTTGAGATTCATCAAAAGATCTATCAATACCTCATACCCTTTTAGTTTCTTTTCTTTAATTTTACTGGAGTGAGAGAAGAAACTCTTGGGGCCAATATACTATTTAAATCAGAAACACCTTGAAGCACCTTTTGGTGATTTTATAACACTTTAAAACCTTAAAAGATAAACTTGTTATATACTTTAAGTGATATTTGTGGGAACTTATCTGTTTGTATGTCACAAGCTTTTCTATCCAGAGTAATATAGAAGGAGATAGAACTCACATCACTTTAACTGACATGACTGATTGGCCACTCTGTTTCAAGGACCAGAAATGCAGAAAAAATAGTTTCATAAATACATGTCAAAATGCAGTTGAGTCTGTGGTCTAAAATAATTCCTGGGGTATGTTGTCTCTCCTTTTCACAACAAAGCTTATAAAAGAGTACTTTATAGTTTCTTGTTTTAGAAGCGAGTTGACCTGGCTTGAGCGCGTGCGTGTATGTGTATGTGAGATATGTATACATATGTATATGTGTGTGTTTATATATGTATATATGTATGCATACACACACATTCTATTTTCAGATTATTTCATCTAAACCATTTACTATTTCCTTGTCAGTGAAATGAGGATTTCAATAACCACTTGACAGATTTTGTTTTGAGGAATAAAGGAAGTTAGATGACAAGTGTTTACCACAAAGAATGGAAATATAGCACTCAATGAATAATTCCCACTCCTTTTTGTCAAATCAAATTAACTCATTCTTATTTTGAATTTTTTTCTTCTGTTTGAGTTTGGCACTTTCCTTCATTCTTTATCCTTAGCATATGGTTTCTATAAATAACTCCTGATTTTCTTCCTACTAATATGTTCCTTAGTCTCCTTTATATATCTCTCAGTTATGCTCATATTATAAAATGTTGGGAATTCTTTGAGATTATATTCTGAGCCCTTTTCTCACTTTACAAATACTCTGAACAATCAAATTCTCATCACTTCTACTACCATATTCACACTGACTTTGTTATCTTGTGCCTTTATATCTCTCTTGAGCTCTAGGTCAGTGGTCCCCAACATTTTTGACACCGAGGACCAGTGCTCATATGAGCATCTAATGCCTGATGATCTGAGGTGGAGCTGAGGCGGTGATGCTGGCGCTGGGGAGTGGCTGCAAATACAGATGAAGCTTCTTTTGTTCGCTACTCATCTCCTGCTGTATAGCCTGGTTCCTAACCAGGGGGTCCCTGCTCTAGATTATTCACTATAGATCTCTTCTTGGATTGTCCTTGGATTTCTCAAGCTTATTGAGGCCAAAACAGGAATCATCTCATTCTAGCTTGCGGTTTCTCTTATATTCCTTGGTATAGTGAATACACAGTGAATGCTTTGACTGCTAAAATCCAGTCTTTTAAAAACATTCCTAATGACCACTACTTTCCTTGAGTGTCCCATAGCAACTTTTGCCATACCAGTTACCTGAGATTTATTTATGTCTACATCAAAATTTACTATGATGTATACATTATTAAGTAGATTATATGTTCCAGAGGGTCAGAGATTTAAAAAGTTTTCCTCTGAGCATATTGCAGAGTGTTATATTCATAGTGGGTAGTAAGTTATTGTTCAACAAGGAGTGAACTCATTCATATGGTTTTTGAAAGTATTTTTTATGCATAAGGATTTTAGAACCAGAGATAAAGATCATTAGTCTAACCATTTAAATGATGAAAAGACTGAGGCTTGCAGTTAGCTAAATTATTTAATAATAAAATAATTCAGCAGTTAATTGACAATCAAGTGTTTCCTGATTTCTAATTATGTAATAATCAAATTAGAGAGTTATATTGAAATGTTACCTTTCATCTAGTAGTTTTTATACATTAAACATCACATGAAGCTGTTTTATATTGTTTTTGTAAAAATGGAAGTGAAGTAAGCATGGTATCAGAATTAAAATACACCCATCCTAATCACATAAAACTTTTAATTTGGCTTTCCTATGCTTTTTATTTATATAGGTGCTATAGGCAGGATCAAAGTAAAGGTTAACATCTTTGCTTTTTAAAGAAGAAGAAAGGTTCGGTAACTTTGTGATTCAGTAACTTTGCATCAGTAATTGTGAAATATTTTCACTTAATACTTTTATATCTGATGTCTGTAAACTTATCTTACTGGCAAGATTTAAATTAACCTTACCTACCTCTTATCTAAGTGTACTGCCAGTTCTGTTATGTTTAAGAACACTCTGAAGGAAGTATTTTTCAAAAACACCATTTCTAATAATTTTTCTAATATTACAAAAGAATCTAATACTGATGTTTTGGAAAGGAACCTATTTTGAAAATAACTATTCTGCGTCAGAGGATGAATTTACAAGTCTGGTAACAAATTTCAAGTGTGCCTGAGAAGATCCAATAAAGTTTCATAGGCACCCAGGCAAATGCAGCCATATTTTTCTGTCAGGACATTCACAATTTATAAAGCAAGAACAAGGAACCCTGGAACTGGAATATGTTTGAAAGGAGTGCAATGAGTATTAAGATTTTTAAAAAAAAATTTATACCCAATAAAATAAGTTCAGTCTTTTTGTTTAGCATATTATACATTTAACCAAATATTTACTATGTGTCAGTTACTGTTCTAGGCGTTGCAGATATAGCAGTGAACAAAACAGTTTTAAGCAGTCATTCTCTAACTTAAGTTCTTAAAAGGGTCACTGCTATATGGAAGATAAACTGAATGGAAGAGTAGAAGCAGGAAAAGCAGATAAGGCTTTTGCGATAATGAAAGCAAGAGATAATTATGGCTTGGAGAGGCAGTAGTGGTATAGATAACGTGGTCAGATTCAGATTATATTTGGAAGGAATGGTCAATATCTTGAGGCTTGAAATGAAGAAAATTGCAGAGAAGAACACTTTGGAAATGAGTGGAAAGGATTCGATTTTGGTTGTAAGTTTGAGTTGCCTATTAGACATGTAAGTGGAGGTGTCTGGAGTTTAAAGGGAGAGGTCAGGGTGGAGAGTTGTCAGCACACAAATGGTGTTTCATGGCATTGGATGAAACCACAAAAAGGATAAATGTAGGAAAAAATCGTATCCTGCAGTTTAGAGATTGAGCAGATGAGAATCAAGGAAAGAAAATTGAAAGCAGCTGCTGAAATAGAACCACCTACAGTAGTATATATGGAAGCCTTATTAAGATGATGTTTCAAACTATAGTATACATACGTGTTATACTGTATTGTGTTTATAGTTTATTTCCAAATAAAAAATTGGAAATATATTTTGAGGGAGTGATCAAATATGTTAAGTGTTGTCCATAGATGGAAAAGACTAAAATTGAGATTGACAATTTATTTGGCAACATAGAAGCCATTGGTGATTCTAACAAAAGCAGTAAAAGCCTGCCCAAAATGGGATTTAAGAAAAAAAAAAGATGAAGAGGAAGGGAAGACAAGTATGAGAGATCTATGTTTTATTTTGAAGAAGAGAAATGAGATGGTAACTGAAATCAAAAGTTTGTTTAATTTGGGAATGTGTTTATATGCTGATGATCCAGTAAAAAGGGGAAAATTGTAATAAGTGCAATACTTCCAATTTTTTTATTTGGAAATGAACCATAAATGCAATACACATAAGTGCAATATGCAGATAAGGATCTGTATCTACTTTAGGATCTATTTTGTATGAGTCTTTGGTTCTTTTTGAACAGAGCCATAAGTGTCCTAGATCTATCACCTAATATGTATCATTAATTCATCTATTGGTTAGCAGTTTACTCCCTTAAGCAATCCTAAGGATTGGTAAGAAATTCACGTAATCTCTGTTCTTGAGAACTTTTTTAATCTAGTTGGCTAAGTGGAGAAAACATAAGAGCACATAATGTTCAAGTTATAGATGATATGCTTTTTAAAAATCTATACTCCAGCTATTGGCACCTGGTAATTGTCCTCAAAGATTTGATTACAGTGCATAATACCAAGGGGGGACTAAACCCAATCCTCAGTCCCAATCTAGGAAAGAGATTAATTGGGTTATTTATAAACCTCGGTGAAGAAGAGAACTTGAACTGGGGACAGGTAACATGGTGGGTCTAACCCTAAAGATTAGAATAATAATTTTAGTATTACTAATTTTTATCTACACATTCCACCTATTCTGAACTCATCACCTTTCTATTTGAAATGATAATGGAATAGTTAGAAGAGTTTGTAAAAAGGTGAAAAGATCTTTATCATAGTATAGGGTAAATATGTTTACATTTATACACACTTAGGCATGGGCATATAAGACAATTGTAAGCAAGATTGATGCAAGATACACTGACAGTCTATCTGTGCGATAATTGCTATTCCTAGCAGCTCCAATCATGGAACGTGCCCTACTGGACCTGAGACAGCAGGACTTAAAAGAGTCCAGATTTGCCATCCCATTTCTTGTCCCCAATTTTAAAATTTCCCCCTTTTACAGCGTTTTCTCAGACACAGAGAAACATGAGAACAGCTTCCACGATTTTGGAACATTGGAAGAGCTGCTTGTATGGGGAGTAATGCAGCATGCAAAGGTACAAGAAAATAAAAATTGGTATCCCGACGCAACTCTTTACAGCATATTCTCAGCACAAGGAATAATATAACGCCATTACAGTTTGTTTGGTGGAGAAAACTGATGGTATCCGCGTAAGAGGAGTTATACTTTTTGTTTTGTATTTCATCCAGTTTCACAGCTTACATAGTTGGGCCATCCCAGTGTTCTTTCAGCCTCTAAACAAGGGCTCAAAGGTTGCTCAGTTTTACGCCTTCTCGTTAAAAATGCAAGAACTAATGTTCTATAATAGCCTGTTCTCACGTTAATTTTATATAAGCTAAGTAAAAAAGTACTTAGCACATCACTCCCAGCCTCTCCAATATCAAGTTATTTGCTTCTCCCAGCTTTAGCACCTGCGGAGAATGGCATCCGACAGGTCAGGAGCGAGATCAAGGGGCAGAAACAGCCAACCGCCTAGAGCGGTCACATCTGTACTGCCGCTCTCTCTTTTCTTTTGCTCTCTATGGTCAGGAGCTCAATTCCCTCCTCCGCCCGGAAGTGTACTGGCTTGCGCATGGCCAGAAGGTAGTTCCGGGGTTGGGATATTCGTTCCCAGTGTTCAGTTGTCACGGTTGGTGGGCAGTAAATCAAGATGCTGCGGAATCTGCTGGTGAGGACCTTCTCGACTAGTAGTTGTGGTTTGGAGCGGGAGGTTTGGGAGCGCAGACTTAAGGGGCGATGGCGGAATGAAAAACCTGATCTGAGAGGGAAGGTGGAAGGAAGAAGGCAGCTTCTTAAGTCGCCTTGCTCTCCGTGTCCTTTTCTCCTGATGTCGCTTTCCCTTGCTTTCTCTTCGCCCCAGGCTTTGCTTGGTAGATGTAGGGAGTGGAGAGGCTGGGAAGGTGAGCAGAGGACTGTTGGTTAGACAAGCCTTGGTTTTTTTAATTGCCACCCCTAACTCTGAGGATCCATTAATGAGTTCATTAACTCTGATGTGAGTTAAAAAGCAAGGTCCAGGTGGGAAGTTTCTGATACCCGGTAGCATCAGGCAGAAAGATACTCCTCTGATACTGAAAGGGTTTAACTTTCAGTGGTTCTGAGCTTTGTGAGTATCAGAAGGGCAGTTTTTAAAAAGGCGTTTAATTTTGGATGGGACTTTACGAGCAGTCATGGCGGAAGTGAAGTGTTGCTTCCTTCGGCGGTTCTGCAGTGTCCTTCACCACACCACCGACATTGAGCATGTGAAATATTTCCCCAAAATGTCGAAAAGAGAAGGAAAATGTAACAGTGATCATTTTCATTTGCAATTATTCAATAAGGTTTTACCTAGTTTCTCACTATAGCATTTATATTTTAGATAGTGGAGCGCATATTTGTTTCATTACCTAATTCCATTGGATATATAATCCCAGTCTCTTCTTAAAAAGATTTATACCCTAGTAAATATTTTTTAAGGAAAAATGTAATGAAGGAAGCATTTAATTAAGTAGGAACCATGCCAGTTTATTTTGATATCAAGTAATAGATTTTTAATAATATGGTAGAGTGTTCAACGAAAACATTTGAGCTTAGTGTTTTTTGGTAACCATTTTTTATTTTCATAATATCTATATATCAGTATAGTTTCCTCAAGGATTACATAATGATATTGGTTCAATTCAGGTAAAGATCTTTTTTTCCCCCTCAGAATCAACGTGAATTTTTCTTCAATGTAGTTCTTCGGAGATTGCAGAATGTAATATAAAGGGCAGTGAATGGACAACAAATTAGAAAACCTGGATGTTGGTTTATAACTTTGTTACTGGCATATTGAATATGTTTTAACTCTGAATTTCTCTCTCCTATAATTTTAAAGATTGAACGTGGTTGGTTTTGAAGGTTTCTTTAATCCCTAAATCTGTTTAATATGTATGGATTTTCCATGTCAGGCTCTTCGTCAGATTGCCCAGAGGACCATAAGTACTGCTTCACGCAGGCAGTTTGAAAATAAAGTTCCAGAGAAACAAAAGCTATTTCAGGTACTGAAATATTTTATAAGATCGTTACTTGTAATAATATGGTTACCAAAAGGTGGAGATAGAAAGTACATCTGGAAATGTCCCATTATTAGTTATTCTGTTGTATTAGCAAAAGAATAATTGATAGATAACTGGGCATTTGCTATATTTAGGAGACCCTTGAAGTAGAAGAAATGAGGGGGAAGGGGTGTATATAGGTCCACGACACTTTCTTTGGACAAGTTACTTTGGACATACTCTTTGAGGTAGTTGCACAGGAATAGGCAAGTACACCATAGAAAGGGACCAGAAACAAAAAGAAGTTAGAGGTGTAGAAACTTAATAAGTGTTACAGGTGCTGTTTTATTTAATTAATTTATTTATTGGGGGAGGCAACCCTTGGTTGACCTCACAGATAGCAAGGACGTTGTCAGTTTACAATCCCTTTTTTTAAAAAATTTTTTACACTTACACCACCTGGTCTTCCTAGGTGGTCTCCCATCCAAGTACTAACCAGGCCCGACCCTGCTTAGCTTCCAAGATCAGAAGGGATCAGGCTTATTCAGGGTAGCATGGCTGTAGATTTAGAGGTGCTATTTTATATCACTGGAAAAAGATATAATGAATTGGCATTGGAAAAATTGGCTATTTTAAAGAAAGTAAAAGTAGAACCTTTCTATATTATATATTAAAAGATCAATTGCAGATATAAAGGCTTCTCAGAAAAATTAGAAGAAAATACAGGAGATATTTCCTTTTTTTACCCTCCGTTTTGTTGAAATATGATTGACAAATAAAAATTGTACATGTTTAGGTTGTACCTGATTTTTTTTTAAGGTGTACAATCTGAAGTTTAATGTATCTGTGAATTATAACCATAATCAAGTTAATTAACATCCACCACCTCACATAGTTACTTTTTTGTGTAGGTGTGTAAAAACACTTAAGATCTACTCTCAGCAAATTTCAGGTATACAATATAGTATTACTAACTACTATAATCACCATAGGAGAATATTTCTTACAATCATAAAAGTGGAGAAGGCTTCCTAAGGAAGTCTTTACAAGCTGTAAAGAAGCTGTAAAGGAGAAAAATTGTAAGGTTTGTTGACGTAACAATTTTAAAAGTGTTTATGGTTACAGGAGACAAGTGATAAATTGAGAACAAATTTTAAAATAATAGGTTAATATCCTTAGTATACAAAGAGCTCAATAAATCAATAAAAAATGCAAATTAAAACTACAAGTTATTAATTCTTTTTCCCCCTTTTTGATTGTCAAAATTTTAGAAAGATTTAGAATAGGCAATGTTAGCCAGGTATGAGGGATAAGTACATTCATATACGATGCTTTCATACATGCTAGGTAGTAGTATAATTGGTATAAAAGTTTTAGAAGGTATTTGAAAGTATCATTAAAAACAAATCATATACCCTATTATCTAGGACTCCCATTTTTAAGACTTTCCTACAGAAATAGTAGCGTAGCTATTTAAAAATAGGAAAGAGGCTATTCATTATGGAATTTTAATATCAAAAAAATGAGTAACCTAAATACCCATTAATAGAAGACTGGCTAATTCAATTGTGGTATTTTTGCACAGTGGAATGCTAGTAGCCATTAAAAGGGACAAGGTAGGTTTAAATGGACTAACAAAATGGTTTTTAAGATAGCATTGAGAAAAAAGTAGTATATGGTATACCATTATATAGCGTAATCGCATTTTTTATATTAAACATGAATGTATATAAATTAGAAGACAATATAAGCATTAAAAAAATGTTTTAAGGATATGTGCATACTGTTAACAGTGATTTTCTTATGAGGAGAGACTTAGTGGGAGAGAGTAGTTTATCTTTATAAGTAATTAAGTTATCAGTAATTTTTTTTTAATTGTCATCTCTGGTTTTTTGCAGATAAAAATTTAAGTGAAAGGAAAGTTGGATCATTTATACTATGTAGAAATAAAATAGTTATTTAATAGGTATATGAATTATCTACTCCAAGCCAGGTGCTAGAGTAGGGGCTAAGGGTATAATTTAGGGTTTTAAACCAAAACCTCCCCTTTCATTTAAAGAAAAAATCTTCCCTGTGACTAAATCTAAAGTATGACAATTACTGACATTTTTAATAATTAAGTTGATGAACTCAATGGATATATTTTCATAGCTTTAACTTTTATATGTTCCTTGGGAAGAACATCTTTATTGGATTTTAAATTGACTTTAAAGGAAAAAATGTTGACTTTCGAAGTTTTTATTTTAAAGTCGTTGTAGTAGTAAAGAATCAGGAAAATTAAAGTTCTTTTTAATTTTGATATTTAAAGTATTTTAATTCCAGAGATTTAAGGAGCCACTTAATTTTATATGAATATATTAGTCCTTTGAATTGAGTTGGAAACAAATGACACATGTGTTATTTATTATTATTTTTTAACCTAGGAGGATAATGGAATTCCAGTGCATCTAAAGGGTGGAGTAGCTGATGCCCTCCTGTATAGAGCTACCATGATTCTTACAGTTGGTGGTAAGACATTTGGAATGCTTGATTTATAGAAAAGTAATAGTAAGGATAACTAACAATTTCATTGCTTTTATTATGCTAGTATTTTTTTTAATAAGTATTTTTTATTAAATTTATTGAGATGACATTTGTTAATAAAATTATATAAGTTCCAACTGTACAATTTTATAATACAGGGTTCCCTTTCCCCTAGGCCATGGACCCGTACTGGTCTGTGGCCTGCTAGGAACCGGGCCACACAGAAAACGAGCGGCAGGCAAGCGAGCGAAGCTTTATCTGTATTTGTAGCCGCTCCCCAGGGTTAGCATCACTACCTCAGCTCTACCTCAGATCATCAGGCATTAGATTCTCATAAGAGCACAGGTCCCTGGTGCCAAAAAGGTTGGGGACCGCTGCTATAATAGATCATATGTATGCTGCATTGTATTATGCCAGTATTTTAACAGACACAGCCTCCAGAGTTAGAGCTCTTACTGCTTTGAGTACAAAGAGTCAAGAGGGTGATGGATACCTGTTCTGTAAGAGCATTTTGGTGTCTTTGAAAAGTATAAACCAATCAAGTTTGCTGATTGTGTTGTGATAGAGGTGGCTTTTCATTGTGCTGTTGGTGGCCCTGCAAGCCTTTGGAGGAACCAGAGACATCCATTCTACTTCATCTCCTATAACTGGGACTTTTTAACATTTTGACTCTGAGGCATAATAAAAACATTTTATATCTAAATCCTGTACACATTTATGATAGAAACAAAATCTATGCCGATCAATACTTATATGCAAAGTACTTTGACATTTTTTTTCTGTGGATTGGGCAGGTCTATTATTCAGTATTAGTGGAATATACAAATTAGTATACTAGGAGCAATGTTAGGAATTAGAATGATTGCTCTTTGAGGGAGAAAGGGAAATAATAGAGTGATTACTGTGTGCTTGTCCTTTTGATAGGAATGCCACATACATGGATTCTGTAACTCTTGTATTAAGTCTGTAATATGTTCTCATTTTAAGATGAAAAAATTATGTTAATTACTCAAGGTAATATTGCTTCTATCTGGAAAGCTGAGATTTGAACCTTAATTACAAAGTCCCCCTACTCTTGCCAAAATGCCTTCTTTGGTGTTAATTAAATACAGTAATGGGGCATTAATGGATGAAGACAACAACTAGATAGTGACACTTGGGCTTTCTTATGACACTTGGGCTTTCTTAAGATAAAGTCCCAAATTCTTTTTGGCCAGTGTGACTATTTCTTAAATATTCCGTTAATTAGTTTTAAAAATAAATTTCCACTCATTAGCTATTCTTACATTAAATTTGATTATTTTAAAAATTATATATCACTCTTCCTCGATTTTACATTGATAGTACACTTTGGGAAGGCTTGCCTATTTTGACCTCTTTATTGGCTTTTGACTCATTCTTAGCATTTTTTAGGCAATCTTAGCTTGGTATGGAAATAATCTATTATCTTAATCTTATTTAAAAATTACATGTTGTCATTAAATTGACAAATGCATTATTGTGCTGCATCTAACACTTTCTATAGAAGTTAATATTGAAGCTACGTTCACTATATGTATTTTAAATTTTGCCAGCACCTATCAGCAGACTTTTTTATGTTCCCATAAAAGTAGTCTTATTGCTAATCTTGCTGTTATCTTTTAACTTTTAGCTGGAATATTAGTTTTAAATCTTAGAATTTCTTGTAAGTTCTTCTTCTGTTTATTTTTATTCTTTATTTTTTTATTTCAGGAACAGCATATGCCATATATCAACTGGCTATGGCTTCCTTTCCCAAGAAGCAAGATTGACTTCAGGTTATCTTCCCAGCAATCAGTTTGTTCAGTTTCATTCAGCTCTCTATGGACCAGTAAACTGATAAATAACTGAATTCTTGGGGGATTAATATTTATTGACTTGTACTAACTGCCACCAATAAAGCAGTCTTCACCATGCTTTGTCTTATTTTATCACTTTAGGATACATATACCAATAATTTTCAGCTTTTGGTCACTCTTGTAAATTGTAAGTAAGGAGCAAAAAATGACTCTTCGTCATTAAGGTTGTACAAAGTACCATTGTGATATTATTTTAGTGAAATTATATTTTTAGCAGCTCAGAATTAACATAGTGGGTGGTCTTCAGCTTTAATTGAGCTTGACATTTGAAAGTCTCGCTTCCCAATATGCTATACCCTGGGATATGCTAAACCTGAGATTAGTGGAAGCAGGTTATTTTTGGCTCTTGGGATTCAAGTTTCTTTTTTTTTCCCTCTCCCTTAGCTATGTGAATGTATATTTAAATGTCGGATGCATTCCACAGTTTAGAATTAGCCTTTAGTAGAGTAACTGTAAAGTAATTCAATATTTGTTCTTTTTTTCACATTCAGAATGGGTTTCTATTGTTTTACTTTAATCCATAACATAAAATGTAATTTTCCTTAAATACTTAGTTTATTTTTAAAAGTAATCTTCTGGGAGAACTTAGAGAGTTAAATTTTGTCATCTCTGTAATGTGTACATTTGTAACACTATATGAAGTTTAGAGTCTAGCTGCATCACCTCTAGGCGAAATCTATGAGTAAGGGTTTTATAAATTAATTTCTGTATAAAATTAAGAAAAGTAGTATATTACAAAAATTGAGTCAAATCTGAAATAGCCAAGCTAAACCTTTTCCTATTAGGACATTGAGGCTTAGGATACAAATCGATCTCAAAAGGTACCTAATAAAAGGTTTTTCAGCCTTGAATCTTGAAGGAGGGAAAGGGTCTTTTATAGCCATACTGTAAAACCTATCACTAAATGCATGAATGTGCCAAACCGCTGACAAAATCATTACTAACATCAGCAGAGAATACTGCCTTTGAAGGGAGTCGAATAAATATCATTAGACATTCCTGAATACTGAGAAAGTTAAGGTAGTCTGGAATCTGGTTCAATTCAGTTATTCAGAGCAAAAAAGCAACCAATGATAATATTTTGAAACACCATGTTTAACAGCATTTTCTAAAGAATTTCATAAACATGAAATGCTTTTATGACATGATGTGAGAGATATAAAAAGAAAAAGCTTGATACCTCTACAACCTTCATGTCTTGCTAATATGAAAGGTGCTTTACTATTTCTGGTATAACCTAGTGAGGCAATTTATAAAACATTTTTCACACCCAAATGTTCGTTTTGGGCTATGTTAATATCGTGAGCTTTGATAAAGTAAAAGTGGGTTAAATGCCTAAGGTACTAAAAAATTTTTTCCTAAGATTAAATATTTGCTCTTCATCCTAAAATTCTCCTTAGAGCAGGGGTGGAGATGGGGAAGCAGGCAAGGGGCAAGATTACAGGAGAGGGGTTGCTGAATAGATTCCTGTGAAAATGTCTGCTACTCTTAGTATTTAGTAGGAGATATTACTATTCTTGATAGATTTCAAAGACTAACCAGAAGTCTATAGGGCAGAATCCATAAGAAATAACTATTGAAAATGTAGCCTTCAGGAAACAAGACAACCGTCATTCCAATTTCCTTTTTATCTTTACTATAGGAGAAATATTTAAGTAAAATTTTCTTAAAATTAGTACTATGCACAAAATTAACATCTGTATTCTGTAGCTTCTAGATGAAGTTAAACCATATTTATAGATGAAAAAACTAAAGCTTGGAGAGGGCATGCAGTTTATCCAAAGCTACAAAAAAATGGCAGCACAAGATTTTAAATCTAGTTTTATCTGATTCTTAAAGTTCATGGTTTTTCTAGTATATTTCATCTTATCAGATATTTAATTAAATATCGATTGGCATAGCTTCAGTATACTGTTTAATAGCAATGTATGCAAAACTGAATACCCTACAGACTTCTATCCTCTGTATAGTTAAGCTTCTTAAAATAGTAATCAGTACAGTCTTCAGTTTCACATTGATGTCTATATGTAATTTGCAATCTACCTACCTATTTAACATGTCTCTCTCACTTTCGTTTGAGGTCCAAACTTAGTGCTCTCATTACTGTGTAGCTCTGCTGCTGCTTGGTGCATGCATACTCATTCTTGACATCCTGGGACAGCTCCCCAGATTCTGCTGGAACCTTTGACATTCTCTCCTTTGTTCCCAGTGTTCCCTGTACTCCTCTTCATCAGGAGTTTCATCCCTTTGAATTTGAATTCAAATTTGAATTATAATTGTCGATAAGATTGGGAATCAGTATAACGTTATAGTTAATTATGGAGATGATGGAGTCAGAAGACCCAGCTTCCAGCCATGGATTTCCATGGTTAGCTAACTTTGCTAAGCCTATATCTTCATCTTTATAAATGGAATCATATCTAGAGTAGGTATTCTAATGCATGTTTAGCACAGAAGATGGTTTCTGACACTAAGTGTATAATAACATACTTCTGTTGTTAGCTCAGAGAAGGAACTATATCTTTTCAATCATATCCCTATGAACTTGGCACAGAGCAGGGACTATGAGCTGGTCATGGCTGGTAGGGCAAGTTCACAATTTCATCCATGTCCTATGTGACTTCTGTCTTTTGGCTCTGCTATCCTTGGTGTATAGCTTTCATTCTCCTTGTGAAATGGCTGCTGCAGCTTCAGCTGTTTTGTTTTCCTGCAGAAAGAGGGATTGATGCAAGAGCACATGCTAAATAAGTGAGCTCTCTTTAAAGAGCTTCAGAAGCCCCACACAAAGACTTCAGCTTATATCTCTTTGGGCAGACCTTTGTCACATGATCATGCCCGGTTTCAGAAAGGCCAAGAAATGTCTTAGCTGGATATATGGCCAAACAAAATTGGAGTTCTATTTAATAAGAAGAGAAGACTGGGTATTGAGTTGGCAACTAAAAATCTTTCCCCCAGCTGGTTTAATTTTTAAAAGAATGAAGTCAGCACTGGAGGAGAGAGGACCTAGAATTTTGGTTCCTAGCTCTAGTTGTTTTGATGCCCACATCCATGCCTGTTCTTAGACTTGGTTGCATTCCATTGGGCAATAATTTTCTCTTTTTGCTTAAGTCAGTTCAGGTAGATTTCTCAGCCAGGAACCAACCAAAGCAGGATTTCCTGAGTTCCCCATCTACTATACCATCTAATAAAACAACTCTACCATTTACCGTAAATGATAGATCCATCCATCCATCCATCCATCCATCCATCCATTTATTACACATCTAAATGATAGATGTGTAATAAATGGTATTCATTACTGGTTTCTCATAGAAATGTTTCAAAAAGATTTACTTGGGAAACAAAAATGCAAATAAAGAATAGAAGAATGATGAAAACAAAGATTATGGTGCTGCTCTAGCCAGTTCTGCGTCAGCGTTTGCCGAACCCTTCCTGCTGTTTGATCTAGCTTGGGACTCCCTCTTCCTGGGTCCTGGCATACATCAGTGTGGAAAGCAACATTTCGTGAACCACTACCTAAGATTTTCATATATTCATCAAGATTACTAATTCAAGTTAATAGGTGTTGAGTGCCTGCTATGTGCCAGACACTACTGTAGGTGCCTAGGAATCACTGTTGAACAAAATATGCCTTCAGAATTTACATTATAGTGAGGGGTGGCAGGGAAGACAGTTAAGATGAAAATAAATTGTATAGTATGTTAGAAAGTAATAAGCTCTAGGGGGGAAAAGAACAAAGGGTAGAATTGGCAAGGGGGTGGGATGATTGGAAGAGACCAAAGGGGAGAGCCGGCATGGAGGTGGGAGTATAGCAGCAGTAAATAAGGTGTGAGGGTTGGCTTCAATGAGAAGGTCAGATTTAAATAAAGACTGTAGGTGAAGGAGCTAGTCAATCAGCTACATGAGGAAAAGACATAGGAAAGGAGTACAGCTTAGAGCAAATGCCCTAAGGTGCCCAGCATGTTCAAGGAACAGGAAAGCAGCAGTTACTGCTTACTGAGGGAAATGTCAGGTAAGGAGGGACCACACCGAGCAAGGCCTTCTAGGCTATTTATAAGGACTTTGGCTTTTACTCTTGAAGATATAGGGATCCATTGCGGGATTTCTCAGAGAAGAGAGACTTACGTGTTTTAAAGAGGATTAGCTTTGTAGTCATGTTGAAATATATCTTAGAAGACCCAGGATAGAAGCAGGCAGACTCACTAAGAAACCTGTTAAAGCAATCCAGGTGAGAAATGATGGAGGCTAAGAACAGCAATTAGTCATGGAGGCAATCAAATGTCAGGCTGTGAACAGAGGAGGATCTTTATCAACAACCTAGACCTTGCCTTTCTCAACCAACCAACCATCCATCCATCCATCCATCCATTCATCCGTTACTTACCGAAAGCCTACTTTGTGTAAGGCAGTGTTCTAGGCTGTAAAAATACAACTGTGAACTGGACTAGCAAGCTCCTTCAGGGATCTTACATTCTAGTCAGTAGAGATAGACAAGTAAATAAATTCAAAAGCATGATAATGGTCAACAGTGGGAACTGCTATAAAGGAATCAACAATGTAAGTGAGATCTCAGGAAAAATGGTGGAGTGGTAGCTGGAAAAGGCCTCAGAGGAAGTGACATTTGAACTGATACCAGATGTGAAGAAGGAGCCAGTTGTGCTAAAAGTCAAGAGAAAAGCATTCCAGGGAAAGGGAAATTGCTTTGTATGGTTAAAGTACAGTAAGACCAGTGTTGTTGGAACATGAGGTGGAGAAAGCAGCAATTGTTAACTCTTCCCCAGAGACTAGCACAACAAATGACCATGTCCCTACACAGATTGGTCTTTTCTGGTTTCATAATATGCATCACAATCTGATAACCACAGTATTGATTTAACAAGAAGTTTAAACAAACTAATATGTGGACATTCTATCCTAGTTTGTCGTTAATTGTTATTAGCAAGACCTAGAAGCTGAGGAAATATAGGTAGCAAGAAATCAAACAGCAATTATTTTGAACTAGATTTCAAATTGAGATCTGTCTTATTCGGAAACTCATTGTTTAATTACTGTGTACCATGTTACTTTCTAGATGAGGAAAGAAGAAAACTACTTAGGACAACTTTTACTGGTTGATTTCTCCCCACAGACTTTATTCTGTTTGAGTACTGTTGTATCACTGGTTATGTTTGATAAATTTTTTGTTTTTGTTTTTGTTTTATTAGGCGAGGCAAGCCTTGGTTGACCTCATAGATTGCAAGGACCTTGTCAGTCTACAATCCCTTATTTTTTTTTATTTTTTACATCTGCAGCACCTGGTCTTCCTAGGTGGTCTCCCATCCAAGTACTAACCAGGCCTGACCCTGCTTAGCTTCCAAGATCAGACAGGACTGGGCTTGTTCAAGGTGACCTGGCTGTAGACTGTTTGGTAAATCTTCATCTTAATGACTGGCGGTTTTTAATTCTCTCTCTCTTCTCTCTGATTCCCATGAAGCTGGCCATGTATCTGTTCTGATTGGTGATTTCTATTACAGTTTTACAGCTGCTACTTATCATTTTTTTTTTTTTAATATACGACTTCTTCAAGTCAAGGATATATTTTGAAGGACTCATCTCTTTAATGTGGAAAACCAATCAAAATTCAAGACATGTTCTAAAGTTTTATCTTCGTATAATATGCCAGAGATAGGGAAATGATTAAGTAAGCATTCACAATTAGAGTCCTTGGAAACTACAGAACTGTCTATTGAAACAGTGATTTCAAAGCATTTGTAAAGTATGCTAGAGGAAGAGGGACTCAGATTTTGCAGCCTTAGTGCTAGAATATTGTGTGTGTGTGCATGTGTGTGTGCGTGTGCTATTTCCTTGAATTCTGAGGGTATATGACTTTATTGACCTCTAGTAGGAGGCTGTCATCTCCCCTCTGAGGAGTTGCTAAAAAAAATACTCTTTTGGTATCATTCTTAAGATTAAAGGCTGATGTTCTTGTTTGGCTTTATTATCTCTAGGCCATTTAACCTCAATGCACTTAGCTAAAACATTTACGGCCATTAAAATTGGATGCTCTCTACCCATAGTGCTTTTTCCTAAAACAGTATCTGCTTTGGGAAATCAGTATGTGATTACCATTTTGACCGTTTCTGTCACAAAAACACATCTTTACATTTTGGTCATTTTCCCACCTTGATTCTATCCTAATGATTATCATAATGATTTTTTTTAAAGGTTTCTTTCTACTTTAGTTGGAACATAGTAAGAAGAAATAGACCAGAAATCTGTCATGAATGAAGAGCTAGGAGTCTCTTTGTTTACCTTTACCTTTGTCCATATTTATCAATAAAAGTCTAGACAAAGAGCAACTAACAGAATCCCTTTACAGGACTGAAAGATAGAAAAGCAAACAAAATAAAAAGATATATTTTTCAAGAAGCAGTTTTGAATATTTTGAGTATTTTTCAAGTCTTGAAAAATAAACTTTCAAGTCTTGCTCGTTTTTCAGAGGCAGCAGCCTAGCTTAAATAATAAATTGTGATAATTATTTTCCAAATCAAACGTTTTTAACTGGTAGAAATGGATTTTTATTATAGATGATTATTAAGCATGCTGAGAAAGAAAAAATGAACATGTATAGATAGCATGCTTACAATGCATATACTTTATTACTACAGAACCATTAGTGTAATTCATGTAATATTCTAATCTTTGTTCTGTGTATAAGTAGCTGGAGTACTGGAGTGCTTTTAGGACTCTCCTCCTCAGCTCATTCTTTTAGAATCTTTTTTTCAGCATGGCAGAAAATGTGTCCGCTGGTAACCCATATTTCCCAGATCACCATCTGTATTAGCTAAGCCACCATAACAAAATACCACAGACTGGGTAGCTTAAACAATAGAAATTTATTTCCTCACAGTTCTTGAGGCTAGGAGTCCCAGATCGAGGTGCCTGCCAATTCAGTTCCTGGTGAGAGCCCTCCTCCTGGCTTGCAGATTTTCACCTCTTGCTGGATCTTCAAAAGGCCTTTACTTTGTGGCACGGAGAAAGATCTCTGGTGTCTCATCTTATAAGGACATTGATCCATTGGATTAAAGCCCAACTCTAATGGCCTTACTTAACCTTAGTTACCTCCATTAAGACCCTTATCCCCAAATACAGTCACATTGAGGGTTACAGCTTGAGCCTATGAATTTTGAGGGGACACATCTGAAAGAAAATGAAAGTTATTTTTGGTCCTGTGTTCAAAATTTTCAAGAGAAGAGTTTGATTGTCCCAGGATCTATC
This sequence comes from Pteropus medius, assembly GCF_902729225.1. NCBI lineage: Eukaryota > Metazoa > Chordata > Mammalia > Chiroptera > Pteropodidae > Pteropus > Pteropus medius. The sequence continues at coordinate 17,603,240 of NW_024354500.1, forward strand.
AACTGAAAGATACCGTCATGGGCCCAATTTGTTTCAAGCTTACTCCTTTCCAGTATATGGCTTCTTCTAGGTAAGGAGCTAATGGCTCTGAAGAGATTCTCACAGATTAAATATATAATACTATATGCATTTGATGTGTTCAGTCAGGAGTGAGTAGGTGTTAAAGTTTACATAAAAAATATGGGGTTTTTTTCGAGAGTAACAGAAAATGGAAAATATCTTGGTAAATGAGAAACAAGTTAATTCTAGAAATGCAGAATAGTCTCAAGGTTTTAGTGGCAGGAGAATAGAAATTTTGAAATGTAAAGGATCTGAAATTTATGATATTTTGGCATCTGAAGATCCATTGCAGCACTTCTTGATTTTTTTTTGATGGGACACTACTGAGAACAGCAGGAAATATGATTAGAGAAATTCAGAAGATTTAGGTACTTTCATTTAAGATGGACCAGAGTGGACCTAAAATGGCTAATAAGGATATTATAATAGACTATGCAAGATTTTAAAATATTGAAGGGAGTAAATTGTCCTCTTGAATGAGACTAAGGGTTGCAGGAGGTGATAATAAGGACATTTTAACAATAACCTAATGTCTTATAAGTTGTGTGTGTTTCGTGTGAGCAAAATAACTGCCACAAACAGCAGAATTAAGAATGAGTAAATTTGTGAACAGGATCAGCTGCATTTTTCTTAGATTTCTACTTTCAGTAACTAGAGGAAAAAGAAAAATTGACTGCAGAGATGATCCAGGACTAGAAGTTATAATTTACAGTTATAGCATTTTTCTTCAAGAAGTAGATACAACCTCCAAGGCACTCACATTTAAGAATATGAGAATAGTAGAACAGAGAAGAGCTGCTTAAGCGACATGGGGCAGTTAATGCTGTGTTTTGCTAGTTATGCTGAAGGTCACACCAACTTGGGAGCCAGTCAAGGTCACATTTACATTAGTTTCCAAATAACCATGATTCTGAACCTCCACCTGTCCACACAAAAACACTGCCATCCTTTCATTTTTGTGAGTCATTGACACATTACATATGCCCAGCAACATAATTTTTCTTATTCCTCCTTTCTTCTCTTCTTTTCAAACTGCTTCACCAACACCAAGAGAAATCAACTCAGCCAGGCTCTGCCCTACCCAAGATTCTGTCTTTGAATTCTCCTAAACCTACCTTTCCCTGTGTCCCAAGGGAGAACTAATTTGTATGGGGAAATGGGGAGGACTTTTCTTTCATGTATTCATTCAACAAACCTTGAAATGCCTACTATGAACCTGGCACGATTCTAGCTCTAACGATAGTGTATTTATATTCATAAACAAGACAGACAAAATCCCTGCTCTCATTGAATTATATGCTGAGCCATGCTTCCTCAGCAAGGCCTTGAGACAGCAATTCTGGAGGCCAGAGTCTTGCTAGATTCCTGGTGAAGATGGCTGTTTCAGCTTTGGGCTCCTGTTAGAACCTCTCCAATAAGGCCACCATGTGCCACAAAAAGAAACAACCATTTTTAGGCACACAATGCCCCAACCCACACTTAGAAAACAATCAACATTTTAATTTTGTTGATGGAACAAAAAGTATTCAAAACTAACTCTGCCTGCTGCATTGACAACCTTCCACGTGATTCTAGAGCCTCAAGTTTGTCCTTGAAGAATCACTTGGCCTACCGTGGAGATCTTCCCAGAATGAAGTAAGAGCCTCCCCACAAAGGATACCTAAGTCGTCACCTCTTGAAAAACAAGATAGTTCCACTTTTGACATGACAAAGATTTTTGGCAAGGTTTCAGCTTTGGGGACCATGTTTTAATCAGATTCTAATTGAGGGAATTGTGAGCTTCCTTTTCCTTTTGTGTCTCTACCAGGAAGCTGCTCTCAGCAGCCTGGGAACAGGAGCTGGCCTTCCATGAAACCAGTGGAAGGTCTGCTTTTCCTTTTTACATCATTTTTTTCAGAAGTCATTACCTTTTTGTAGTGCACCCTGTGATAAATGGCTAAGACCCATAGGATATGATGGTTTTATAGTAGGACATAGTTTTCATGGAAGGAAAGAACAAGAGAAATAGACTTCCTTTAAAATGGCTCAACTTGAATGTTCACAAATCAAGTTGGATTTGTTAGCAATTCGATGGTGTTTCCATTTCCCTTTCTGTACCTCCTGTAGTTGAGAGGCACTGCTGAGTGGCCATGGCACCACGAGGGGGCAGTCTTTGATAAGAAGAAAAAAGAAAACTTCACATTCATCCCATTTCCATAAAATTAACGAGCACTTAACAAAAGTAGGGACTATTTTGTTGTTATTTCCCTATCAAGACACTGACTCTGCTTTAGCAAGTAGAAGTAATTAGTGAATAGATTTGTTTTTGTTCCTTCTGTTTCTGCAAATTTCCTTGTACAGAAAATGATTTGGAATCTAAAAATGAAGTATGAAATGCCACGTCAGGATACTTACTTTTAGGATTTGGTAATCAAAAGCTGTCAGGGGTTGAAATAAACTCCTTTCCTGTTTGATTTTAACATTCTAGGATGGCCTGCAGTTATGAATTGAATTGCATCTCCTCCAAATTCATATGTTGAAACCCTAACTCCCAGTACCTCAGAATGTGACTGAAGTTTGAACATAGGGCCTTAAAGAGGTAATTAATTTAAAGCGGGTCATGCCAGTGGGCCCTACCTAATCTGATATGCTTGGTGTCCTTAGAAGAAGAGATTAGGATATCAAGATTAGAGATAGAAGAGATTGGAGACACTACACATGTGCATGCATAAATGACCATGTGAACACACAGAGGATACCTACCTACAAGCCAAAGGGAGAGGTCTCAGGAAATCAAATACTTTGATCTTGGGCTTCTAGCCTCTAGAACTGAGAAAAATCAATTTCTATTATGTAGTATTTTTTCATGGAAGCCCTAGCAAACTAATACAACAGATATATAACATTTAACTTCTTGTGATGTAGGTTAGTTTTTTAATCCCTTCATTTCTTTACTCATAAATGAAGGGATGAAAAATTGCAACATGAGAGACATTTCCAAATAATTTAAAATGCGATGTTATATCCAGTGCCATTTCTTTTGAAGGACAAATTTTTATTAATAGGCAATCAGCTTCATCCCACCTGCACTGTGTGTTGAAAAGACATTTATAGATTATGGTTTGAAGGTGGCATTAAATTATTAGGCTGCCGGTTTGCCCACAGGTTTCAGTCCTACCTCGGAAAGAATAAGGGATTTGGAAAGGCAGAGAATGTGGTGAGAGGAAGATTTTTTGTGGAAGGAGATCATTGCAGCCACTTTTTGTAATGAGGTCTTTGTGAAGGAAAAGAGATGGAATAAAATTTGTCATTGATTTTATTTATTTATTATTTATTTTATTTAGTTTCAAATATATAGTACATTGGTTAGACATCTATATAGTTCATAAAACGATCCCCCCAATTGCACCTTCCTTCCCTTGACCTTCCATCTAGCCAGTGTATTAATGCTAACTGCATTCCCTATGCCTTGCTTCCCATCCCCATGACCATCCATCAGCTACTAATCTGTACTTTTTTAGCCCTTCACCTGATTCTCCCAGCCCCCCAAACTCCCCTCCCCTCTGTCTGACACCAAATTGTCCACTATACGTGAGTCTGTTTTTGATTGGTTTGTTCTTTTTATTCCTTAGATTCCAGTGAAATATAAGTAAAGCATATAAATGAAATCATATAGTGCTTATCTTTCTCTGTCTGACTTAAATACCTTCTAGATTCATCAAAGCAATATCTTTTCCCATCCCCTTACTTTCTATATGTAGGGGTTTTGTTTTCTTATCCTTTAGGCCCCTCTATCTTTTGGTTGGAACACTTAATTTTTTTCCATTTAAGGTACTTACTGATAGGAATGTAGTTGTTACCATTCTTTATTCCTGTTTTTGATACATGTTTTTTCTTCTTAAAGAAGTCCTTCCAACATTTCCTGTAATACTGGCTTGGTGGTGATAAATTTCTTTAGCTTATTTTTGTCTGGGAAGCTCTTTATCTGTCCTTCAACTCTAAATGATAGCTTTGCTGGATAAATTATTCTTCGTTGTAGATCCTGGGTCTTCATTCTGTCAAATATTTTTTGCCAAGCTCTTCTTTCCTGCATAGTTTCTTTTGAGAAATCAGCTGCCAGTCGTATGGGTGTTCCCTTATATGTAATTATTTGTTTTTCTCTTGCTGCTTTTAATATTCTTTCTTTGTGTGTAACCATTGGCATTTTAATTATGATGTATCTTGGTGTGAGCCTCTTTGGATCCCTGATTTTTGGAATTCTCTGAGCTTCTTGGGGTTTTATGTCCATTTCCTTCACCAGGTTAGGGAAGTTTTCCATTATTATTTCTTCAAACAGCTGTTCATCATCTTGATTTTCTTCAGTTATGCCGATCAGACAGATATTTGGACCATTAATAGTGTCCCATATTCTCCTTAAATTATTTTTATAGTCTTGGCACCTTTTTTCTTGCCATTCTGATTGGGTGTCCTGATTGGCTTTCCTGTCCTCTAGATAGGGCATTTTAACCTCTTCTTTATTCACTTCGTTTATTCCTTTGTTTATTCCATTTAATATACTTCTCATCTCAGATACTGTGTTCTTCATTTCAGACTGGTTCCCTTTTATAATTTCCATTTCCATTTTTATCTCTTTGTCTTTTATCTCTTTGTTGAAGTTCTCACTGAATTTATCTACACTTCCCAAAAGATCATTTAGCATCTTTATAACCAATGTTTTGAACTCTGCATTTGTTAGATTGCTTGACTCCATTATATCTGGATCTCTGTTCTGTTCTCTCGTATTGCTTCCGCTTCTTTGTCTTTGCATTTGCCTCCCTTTCCGTGTCTGTTTCTATGTATTAAGCAAAGCTCCTAAGTCTCCCGGTTTTATTATTGTGGATTTGTGAAGTAGTTGTCCAGTGGCACAGTCCTATAAGAAGTTCAGCTGCAGGCCAAATTTAGCCCAAGCCTCTGCCCCTCCAGGGCCACCTGTTAAAATTCAGCAAGCGCTCCACAGATGCTGTACTTATAGTTGCCTCAAAAGGCCACACCAGAAACCAAAGCCAGCTGTCTCTAGTGTGAGTCTAGGCGCTGCTCAGCAAAAACACCTGACTTGCTGAGGATATACCTGGATGTGGCTTGGGTGGAGCTGTGAGTTTGGAGAGGCAGGGTTTCAGGGAATCCTCTGGGCAAGTGACCTCTGTTATCCAGTTTGATGACATCACAGCTATGGTGGCCTCTGTGTCTGCATGCTGGTAGCGGGGAGGGCTCAACAGGGAACAATGGTTATTGCTGGCACTTCTGTACAGAGCAAGTCTTGCCTTGGCCCTCACTCCAACAATGTCTCCCTGTAAGTCTCTGGTGCCTCCTGCGTGCAGCCCAATTGGCACTGGTGCTCAGAGCGAGCAGGTCCGTCACTGTGAAAATCCTCTCGCGGACATGGCCCCTTTAAGAAGCATCCGCCACCACCACAGTTTCCGATTCACTCAGCTGCTTGAGACCGGGCAGCCCTACGTTCTCACCCCATCCTACCTTCTGCTGTTGCAGGATGATTTCCTGGACTTCTCTCTAGTTGTATGGCTTGTTCATCTAGATCCCAAGCAATTTTTCCTTGCTGCTGCCCCTTATTACCATCCTAACTTTGATTTGGTCACCGGAGGGATGAACAGAGCCTCTATCATCCACGCCATTTTTTTTCTAACCAATTTGTCATTGATTTTAGATTGTAGATGTCAGAAACATTGCTAGCACTTTACACTTATTAGTGTATAAGGAAAACTTGAAAGATTTTATTCTTGCTGAGAGTGCCCAAAAGATAACTTAGTTTTCTAAAGAACATGATCCATAATCTGTTGAATCAACTCCTTTTTAAGGGTGTTTGGAGGCAAATTTGTTTCCTTTGTATAATAATTCAGGTAATTAGTCTTTTGGCCAAATTATAAATTCAGTTCTCAAAACAGTTTGTCCCTAAGTAAATTGCAATGCTGTTTTGTTTAATTTCCTTAAAAAAGAAAATCTAATGGAAATGTCCTCGCTAGTATTTATTTGTTATTACATTGCAATTAATGGAAAAATGTAGTTATTCCTCTTTTTCCTCCCAGGTCATTTCGATGCTATGGAAATTACCCAGGATGCTTTCTAATAAAATAAAATAATAAATCAACAATCTTATCTAGGTTTTCTCAGGTCTGTCTTGCAAAATTAGCCATCAGGAAATATCTACCAAAACAGAACACTAGTACGTACAACAAACCGGTAATTCTTGACTTTGGTCAACAGCAAAAGACTCACAGAAAACTGAAATTTTAAAGCCCAATTTTCAGTGACATTCTTGGAAATAAAAGCCTGATTTATAAAAAGAAAGCCAATTCTCTTTGCTATATTGCTATGCAAATTTGGGAAAGGCTACTAGATAAAAACTAGAAAAGGCAAATTCATTTGGTTCAATTTTGCTTTGTTATCAAAAATGTAACCAAATTGTTAGGAAATGTGCTTGGTTATAATAAATTAATGATCAATAATTAGAAAATAAACATTCAAGTAGAACTTATTATTCGGAAAATTTTGGCACTATCATGTACAGGAGTACACATTTTAACCTTTGTGAATGAGGAAAGAATTAACACAAGAAATTGTGGTTAACAGAGGCAGAACCAAGAGGCATATTTGAAAAATAACCTGCCATAGAAGCTTTAAGGAAGGCTTAAGAGATGGAATTTAGTGGAATAAAAATATTTTAAAAAGAAAACACAACTCTACCAAAGATCTTTTCGCACTTTATCAATATTCTATTAAATGATATTTGCTTTTGTATAACACTATTTTACCAAATGCACCTCCTTAGTTTTAACTAGCTTACCAAGACTGTAGGTGAACATTTGTGTGAGGGGTAGGGAGGGGGTTAAAGATTAGATTAAATGATCTCTTTTGCAGTTATAAGGTTTTATGGCTTCATGACAAAGAGACCATGACCACAACAGCCAATAATTATCTAGCACTTACTCTGTGCCAGGCACTGTACTTAGTTCTTTTATACTGGATGAAAAAACAAATAGCTCCAAATTAGAGGGAAATTTTGATAATTAAATTCTTGAGTTCATGTTTTAACTAGAAAATGCATTATATCTATGGCTCCAGCATTCTGGGAAATAAGGAGACCCTCATCTTTGATTCAGGGACTACTGATTATCCTGCAATACTCATTTTTACCATTTCTAGCGTCTGGCACATGATTGCTTGAAGTAAAGACTACATTTCTCTTTATCTCTTTCAGCTAGGTACGGCCATGTGACTAAATTCTGGCCAATGGCATAGAAATAGATGTATTCTGGGAAACATGCGAGAACCTGTTTTATGAGACTACATATACGCTTTAGTTAGATTATCAGATTGTATTGCTTTTTTTGCCCCTTTGGAAAGGGACTTTTGTTCCATGAAATAAGACACACAATTTCTGTGTGTCCCACAATGATACAGTCAGAGCCAGCCAGATTTTTGTGTGCTTAATTATTTTTAAAGATGAAAACAATTGGAAAAAGAAAGTTGAGGTCAATCTGTTAAATCAACAAATTGAAGTAAACAGGGCACAAAGTAGTAAAGCAGTAGATATTAGAAATGGAACAGATCAGTAAAATCTGTGTTGGTTGAGTCACTGAAGAATTGATAGATCATTAATGCTCAAGCAAAGAATGCACGTTCTTAATATGTAACAGTCCTGTTTATCTATGAACTCGGTTTTCTGGATTCTCAAGATCATCTACCATGTTCTTGGAAAAAACAACTCACATTTTAATATGTCTCACTGCTGTGGAATTTATTTTCTGACTTTGTTGTCTAAATTTTCTCTTATTCATTAATTTATTCATTTTGGCATTTTCAAAACTAAAGCTCATCCATGAAAACTTTCTCTCTTTGTTTTTTGTACTTTTCACTTCCTTAACTAAGGATGTCTTTCTTTCTTATCTGGCTAACTAACTCCTACAGAATCTTGGCTCAACTCAGCCATCTCTCTTTCTGGGAGTCCATCATTTCCAGAAATCTGATTTAGATACCCCACTGTGTGCTCCAGCCTGCGGTACATACTTCTACCAATGCACATATTACTCAATGTTATGGCTTCATTTGCTCCTATCTCTTCATCAAACTATAAGCTCCTTAAAGTCATGGACTAGGTCTTTCATCTCTGAATTTCTAGCAAATTCCAGCAAAGTGCCTATTTTATAGCAATTCTTTTTTAAAAACATTTTTCTCAGATCTGAGATTCAAAAAAATCTCAAACACATTTTTAATACACTTTTAAAGTTAAGTTTATTGAGGAATAATTTACATCTAATAAAATTAACTTCAAAAATTGTACAGTTTAATGAATTTTGGCAAATGTACACAATCCTCTAACAATACCACAGTTATGATAAAGAACATTTTCATCACTCCCCAAAGTACTATTTTTCCTTTGCAGTCAATCCCCTACTCCATCTCTAGCCCCTGGAAACCACTGCTCTGATTTTGGTCTCTATAGTTTTGCCAGTGCTATACTGTTATATAAGTGGAATCACACATAGCGTGTATTCCTTTGTGTCAAACTTTTTCACTGGGCATAATGCATCTGTGATCCATCCGTGTTGCACGTCAGTAGTTTATTCCTATTCATGTCTAAGTGATATCTGTCATATACATGGTCTAAATGTGCTTATCCATTTGATGGACATCATAGTTGTTTTCAGTTTTTGACTATTATGGATCACGCTGCTATAAACATTCATGTATAGGTATTTATATGAATACATATTTTTATTTCTCCTGGGTAAATATTCAGGAGTGGGATTTCTGGGTTGTATGATGTGTGTGTGTTTAACTTTATAGTAAAATGCTAATGTCTTCCAAAGCAATCATACCAATTTATACTTCTACCAGCCGTATATGTGGTTTTCAGTTCATTACTGCTTTTAAAATGAGTTATCATTAAGTATACTTACACTAGCTTTTTGGTTTTATAGTTGTCAGATATTACTGTTACTAAAAAAAACAAAAATGTGTGAAAAATAAATAGATCTACTGAGTAGAAAGATTTTCAGTAAGACCCATTCTTCCCCCCAAATAATTCCTCCACTGTTTTGGTTAGCAATACTTGAAAAGCTTTCTTTGCAGTGTCATCCCCCACCCCAAATACTTTGTTAGAATTCAAAGTCTCCAGGAAGCTGACCTGATAAGATCCATCAAGGTTTATCAGGACCATTTTCCAAAGGCCTAGCTAAGAGCTGGGTGGAGCTAACCATTCTGAGAGTGGAGAGTCTGAGTCCAGGGACAAGCAAAAGATGGAAGAGCAGAGTGACATGATGAGGGAGAGATGCAGCAAATGACCAACAACTGGGTTGGAAGGAGCCCTGAGCAAGAAGCCTGTGTTCCTCTTTCACCAGCTGTAGCAGTAGATCTGGGTTTGAGAACTAGCAGTGCCACTTTCTAGTCATACGGCTTTAAGCAAATCATGTAACCATCTATTTAAATGTCAGATTTTTTTTTCACCTGGGATGCTGAGGAAATAATATTAGCTCCATGTACATCAAATGATTGTTGTGGGAATTGCATTGAGATATATTGTTAAGTGCAATATAAAATTTATGAATGTCTTTTTTTATTTAGTCAATTTTTAAAACTGCTTTTCCAGCCTTTAATTTTCTTCTGTTAAAACTTCTTTTGACTTTTCATCTATAGCTTACCATATCAATGGTGTCCCCTCTCAGATCATTTAATCTCTTTTCCTGCCCCTTTAAAACATCCTATCCACTTTAGAGTAGGCAATCTGTGGCACTTTCATAAATCTCTTTCCATTACAGTCCATCTCAGATGCAGAGAACAAAATTGTGAGGTTTTAGATGAGACTGAGATGTGCCGTCCAGTTTCTGGTTCTATGGTATGTCAAAAAAATACATTACACAATTTGAAGTGAGATTCAAATTGACCTGAGATACTACAAGGAGACTTTTTAATTTCTGATGGGATATAGTTATCATATGACTTTTCTGTTGTCTCTGAGGCAAGCACAAGTATCTTTTCACAAGAGAAGTTCAGTCATAGTCATTTATAAAACGCCTACATTTTCCTGGAAATTTTCCTGTATTTTCTTTCTATTTTTAACTACATTTGTTTTGCCTTTTTTTTTGTGTTCCAGCATAATGTTTGTTTATAAAAAAGATGTCATGTAATCCTTTCAATGCCCTCTATGATAGGAAAGATGAAATGAAATTTTAATGGAGTAAATGACTCGCTAGGGAAAACACATGTCTTTGCAATGATGTCATCAAATGATGATTCCATGGCCCCATTGTTCTCTGGGGACCTGCTGTTTCCATGAGCTGTCTAGCTCAGAGGATGTTCTTTCTTTCAAGTAAAGCCATCTCAAAATTATGCTAAGTGTGAGGGCCAGAAGTTAATAGGAGTTAAGGAATTTCTGAATACAACAGTACAAAGGAGATTCCTCTGTGCTTGGCAGCTAGTTCTCCAGACCGAATGGAATGAGTCAAAGTTTCAATTAGAGTCTCATTAAATCTGATGTCAGTTACCAGCACCATTTGACACCTTGGATAGGGCTCGGCTTGCTTTTTAGCTACCAAGTGCCCAGCACAAATGTCCACAGAAAGTGGAGATTTACTACTGGAATGCTATCTATCAGTGGTAGAGTCTGCTGGGTGTCTTCCATTATCCCATCTCTCTTTCTTCTATAAAAAATAGGATCTCAGAGTTTTGGTTGGCCACATGGGGGGCCAGAATAAGCTACACTGTCAGGCCACCTTTGCAGCTAGACGTGCCCCTGCGACTACGTTCTGGCCAATGAGATATAATCATAATTATCAAAGAATAACTTGTGGGAACCTTCCTCAGAAGATGACGAAGATCACATATGACCCCCTCTAATCTTTTTTTTTTTTTTTTTTGTCCTTTGATTTTCTTTCAGGATAAAATTTGTACGTCATGTCTTAAGCCAGAGCAACCATTTTGGACTTCGTGGTACCTTCAAATAGAGGCCACATCTGTATATTAATGAGGTGGAAGGAGGCTGGGTATCTGAGGATTGCATGGAACAAAGCCACCACATCAGCCGTGGATTACTTACCTCTTGACTTTCATGAGCGTTTTAGTCCCTGTTATTTCTGTTCTCTGTTGCTAGTAGCAGAATACTTCTGATGCAGTAGCCTGCCAGTTGTACATACTTTAGGAGAGAGATGATTAAAAGTGTGTGTGGCAATGTTCTCATGGATTCCCAGAGGTGGTCTTGGGAAGAGAGCAGACACTGCCTGTGATAGGACAGGAGTCCATTGTGCTGGGTCTGTCCTTTCATCTGCATTCAGAACACATGGACACTGCTCTGGTGCTGCTTTAGTATCTGCAGCAAGTAGACACTGGAGCTGCCTCCCCACCTTGCTCACTCTAGAGCTCAATGGTCCTGAGGCATCTAGTCTCCTTGTTAGCAGCAATATCAGCTATATTGGTAAGGGCTGGGTGGGCCAGGCTCATGTATTCGCATATGTCACTTCCTATTTGTGGCAAGTTTTGTTTTGCTTTAACTTTAAAAGATGGCAGATGCAGATATGTTATGATAGGTGGCAGCCTTCCACTGCTCCGTTCCAACCCTATTCATGAGACAGTGAGGCAATCAAAGATTTGCAACATGTTTTGCAAAGTTAATGACAGGCGCAGGAATAGAGTACCCAGAACAGTGGAAAGAAGACCAGCCAGGCAGCAGCCACCTAGATTCTAGTCCTGGCACTGCAGGTAGAAACATGACATTGAGCAAGCTACTTAGTAGCTTAGGTTCTCGGGTTTTATAAATGCGAAATGGGGCAGTGGGTTACATGATTTCTAAGATTTTGGTTTGTTTGTTCCATCACTCTGTGGTAATTCCTATTATCATTAGATGAGGCCCATCATAGTTTCATTTCTTTCTCTGAAAGTATTCAACTAATCTGTTAAGTATAAATTCAGTAAAGAAATATTAGTGATATTTTCATCAGAAAAAATAAAGCAAATATTTTCTCATCTTTAGATATATATTTTAGCATCAACATTAGTAAGAACAAGAAACAAATAGTATCTCGAGTATCCTTTGGCAAGTGAAACTGTATCATTTTCAACTTTAAAACCAATGACGACAATGAACCAGATTCTCTCCAGGTGTATCATGTAAGGGAGTAGTGCAGGCCTGGGAAGCAGGTGGCCTTGGTTTGATTCTGGCTGCTCCATGTACCAGCTCCATGACCCTGACCAATGAGCTTTCCCTCAGTTTGTGATTTCCTCATAATAATTTTCCTAACTACTGCTGGTAAGACTGAACCCACATTTAAACACCCATTTGGACCATTGATGTGGGGGCCATTCCTACAGGTCATTAGTCCATCTTACTTGCCAGTTTTAGATAACTCCTTTCAACCTTTTGGGAGGCAGTTGAGTTCCCAGCATGCCTTAATACAGATATCATGACTAGCAAAGGAGGCTTGCCTTAGATGAGGGTGTGTTAGATCTTACTGGTCATTAGAATTATCCAGGGAGATTTGTAAATATATAGATGCCCACGCCCCACCCCAGGGATCAGATTTAATTGGTCTAAGGGTGGTACTCAGACATTAGTACAGATATTTTTCAATCTCTCTGAGGGATTCTTTCATGCAGGCAGGCTTGAGACTCATAAACTTAGACCTATTAGGTTCACCTCAAGCCATGTGGTAGCCTTGCCTGGGGCAGAGGTGGGAGGAATATTGCTGAGCCACCTGCAGAGCCCACACAATGGCCTGATGGTGGGAGCCCATCATGTGCTGAGACCACCTTAGCTCCAGTGTAAAAATCTGAATGAGCATCAGGCAATGCTAGAAAATGCAAGACCAGACATTTCAATTTCTCACAGGTAGTAATAAAAATAGTAAAGGCACAAGACTTCATTTCAAAAAAGTGTAAGGAAAAACAAAAACATGATCCTCAATATTTCGTTTTCTACCTACTTTACTGTTGTAAAAATGGTTTTAAGTATTTCTAACAGTAAATCAGAATTTTTTATTTTGGGGGCATTTAGTGGTTTTGGTCCAAAGCTATTGCTGCCAGGAAAAAAAAAAATAAAAGAAGAGAAGCCATTCAATAAATAAAACTATATTTTTTGAAAAACTAGACCATGTGTGAGAGTTTGGAATGATTTTCTCAATTTAAACAATGACTGAGGACTCTATGTACTTTCAGCTTGATGAGTCCAACACTTGGGCAGCAGCTAGATAGGGGGAGGATGGAGAAAATTGTTTAAGCATTTCCCAGATGCTTTGTGCATCACATGCAGTGCTATGTATTCAGCCACCCATGAACAAACTTTCGGGAGAGCCAAGTAACAGCAACAATGCCATCGTTTTCCCTTTGAATAACTGCTTGTTGCAGAGTGCAAATGTGACTCTAGTAGTTTTTCACAGTTTGCAAAATCCTAAAAAATGATGCATCTCTCTAAAAAAAAAGTCTGTATTTGAATCTGAGATACTAATTTTATTAATATAGTAGAAAGTTACCTATAAACTTTATTAGGAAAAAACTCCATGGATTTTGATCCATGTGTGTGTGTGTACATACATACATACATATATACATACATACATACATGCATGCATATGTATATGTGTGTGTATATACATATATATAGCACATTATATATATATATATATATATATATATATATATATATATATATATATATATAGCACATCTAAAGACATTTTGTCATGTTCCCTTAAAACTGGCTTGCCTGCCTACTTCCCTAAGTTTCCCCACAACATCATCATTCTCTCAGTCACCTGATTTTGCTTGGTCATCTTAAGATATTTTCCCATCCTTACTTCCTAAAGCCAGTCATCTTCCTCTTTCATGCCGCTGCTCTGAGCGCTATAATACAAACCCTGTGTGTACCCTACCTGGACTCTGGCACACCCTCTCCCAGTGTCCTTGCTTGCACGCTGTCTTCCCAGCAAGTTACTCTGAACTTCATTGCCAAATTAGATTCTTTTTTACAAGATTTTTAAAAATCATTCTTTCACTTAACAAGCATTTATTTTAATCTAGTGGAAAGACCATGGACTTGATTGGTCTTTCCAATATAGAGAGAGCTCTGAGTTCAGATCCTGACTCCAAACTTACTAGCAAATCACTTGACTTTTCAGCAGAGCCTCAATGTCTTATCTATAGCATAGAGATAAAAATTAAATTTCATGGATTGATGTATATAAAATGCCAGGTGCTGTGTCTAGAATACACTCTTTAAATTGTGATATATAAAGGGTTAAATTCCAGAATCTCGGCTACTTCCAAGTTCTACTACCATTCCAGTTGTGTTCATAAACTTTCCTAGTCCTGTCCCAGTCCTCCTCTGCTAAAACAACTCTGCTTTATTTATTGCCCAACACATTTCCTGTCCTCTGCTATTTTTTTCAACTTCTCATTCTGAATCTTGTGCTTAGAATGCTTACTCTTAGTCCATTACAATCTTCATCTTCATGAAATCCTTCAGGGACCACTTCAACATACAAGGCTTTCTCCCTCCCATGAACTCCCAACAATTCTTATTGTTGGGACACATTTCTCCATAGGTCTCGCACGTTTCTTCCTGTCTTTAGAGCAGATACACTTACTGCTTTTGTGCCACATAATCTCTTCCAGGGTGTTTGTATGCTAGCCTTGGAAGACAGGGATAATTTCTCCCTCCAGAGCAAAGGGCAAATTTGTTTACTGTCCACTTTGACTAAGATAATGTTTCCTTCTAGGGCAAAAGTCAGGCAGGCTTACAGTCCTTATAAAAGACTCGGATCTCCAAGCTCAGATTCTGTTTCTGTAATGCAACTCACTGCATATGCAAGGGTCACCGGGAACTCTTTGTGTCACCCTGTGGGAATGGGGCTTGGGGACCCGACCCAAATGATGATACTCTTGTCTACTGCTATCGCTGTGAGTAATATAGACCTGTCTCTGGTTCTTTGGGTATCAGCACCCATGAAACTGTAGCAGGTTAACTTGTTATCTTGCAATTAGGATAAAATTTCAGATCCTTCACAGTTCTTGACAACTATTTTTATTGTTGTTATTATTATTCATTGTTATGACTCCTAAATATTTTTTCATAACAATCTCCTCTTTACACCCTTTTTCTTGTCATCAGTTTGTGGAATGATTGGTTTATAGAGAAACTGGTTTGTGGAGAAATGCTTTTTTTTTTCCTGTGGAATATTCTAAACGGTGGATTAAGCTGATTGCTTCCTGTGCTGTCATTTATCTTGTTTCTCTAGGCCATGCATTTCCCCTCAAATTATTTTTCACATTGTTCTTTTGGCTTTCAATTACACACTGTCTCCACATCTCTTCTGAGTCATTTGACTTTTGCTTATGTTTATTTCTGGTCTCTGTTATTACATTGAAATGTTTTATGAGCAGGGATTCTTTTGATTTGCCTTTAAAAAATAACCTCCTACCTTTCATAAGGAACGTCATGACTAGAATAACATCATTTGCTGAATAATCAAGATAAAAATGATTTAACACTGAGTCTGATCAGATAATAGCCATCCTTTTTCTTTTTCTCCACCAGAGGGCACACTCCAAACTGGATTTAGGCACATTCTAAAGTCTGGGATCTTGTCTGCTTTGAATATCTGGATGTCAGTGCTCCATAAATGTAGCTGAATTAATTAGTAAATGAATAAAAATGCATTATCAAGTGGAAGCTTTGTCTGGTTACACTTCATCCCACATAGGAACTCCAACCTATAGACCAATAAAACCTATTTTCATAGTCCCTATGACTATGATTTCGTCATTACTGCATTTCAGTCTACTAGGTAGTAAGTTTGAAGGCCAAGATCAAATCTTAAAAATGAATTCCTATAAATTCCACATTTCCATCAACCTGAAAGTGTATGTCAGTGTATACATACCAACTGTTGACATGCAGAGCAGTGGCGTGACTAGAAATTCTGGACCGCATGCTACTTTGATAGTTACAAAATAAATAAGTCCCCTGCAATGGTAAGAATGACTCGAATAGCACTGAATCTTAAAGAAATGAAAGAAGAAATGGCAGAGGGTTGCTTTCTTAACTCTTAAGTGAAATTTCCTTTCATCTGCTATACTTTGCTCAAGGAAGTCAGAGCTAACTGAATAATCAACTCCCGGCAGCACTTGACTTTCATTAAATCTAAATGTTTTACCTTAAGAAGATATTTTATTTAGATGCAGTGTTTTTGAAGATTCATAGCTTCCCATTCAACCACAACTTTTTGAGGTCACATATGATTTCAGCTACCCACTTTGTGTAGTAGGATAAATATGATGTAGTTACTGTTTTCTGCCCCAAAGTTGCTCACATTCTGATGGTAGAGGTTGTTTCAGTGCAGGCCAGAAGGTCTGGGTGAAGTGCCCACAAAGCCTGTGATTGTCACAGAAATAGTCCTTTTGAAGAAGCAGCATCGGTCAAAAAGGCAGACAGAGTGCAGTGTACCCCTCTTCCTTCCTTAGGTATAGCTTTGGTGTCTGGATTCCTCAGCTAGTGCTCAGTAGGGTAGTTGTCTACTGCTTCTCGCTTTTAATTTTAAAACATTTGAAGGCATAGTTTCTTGGGAGATTTAAATGGGCCATGTGAAGTTGCTTCAGGTGCCCTATGTATACTTGACAGAGTTTATAGGGTAAGGCATCATCTGAATTATCTCTGTATCCCTTGCTCTGAGCTTGGCACTGTACAGGCACGTAGAAGGTGTTCATTAAATGTGATTTTATTTGCCTGCCGCATGTGAGAGGATTTAGATTCACTCCAGTTCTTGCTGGTCACTGCCTCTTTGCTCTGAGAATCAGTGTAGTTAGAGCACTACCTCCTCTCTTCACAGCCTTATGTCTAGGGCTTTCTTCACCTAAGACCCTTAAAGCCCAGTTTGGGTACAGCCAAAGTGCAGCAGCCAAAGCAGGACAATCAGTGCACGTCAGCCCAGGTTTCTCTTTTCCTCCCCACAATGTAAATCAACAAGAACTTGTAAGGGAAACACTCTTATCTGTTGCGCAGAACGCTGTCTAAGTCAACCCCAAGCGAATCCATGAGGACGCTTTTGCCTTTTTCAAAGTTGAGGGCGGTGCTATATTCTGAATTTCTTCCTGAAATTAGCACTTTTCCCTTTGTCTAACTGGCCCTCCCACCAGAACCTCTCAGCAGCCTTAGGGCAAGAATTTCTATAGGCGGCTAATTAACAGGCACAAAGAAAGTTCACGCCATCTCCCCGCTTGTTCTTCCATCCTGACCCATCTCAATCAGTCCCGGGAATCAGATAGGTGAATGAGACACTTTTCAAAAACTCATCTAAAACTATTAACTTTTAGACTCTACGTCTATAACTTTGACCTCCGACGCCAGGGCTCGCACTGACCACTAGATAGCGCTGCGGGACAAGAAACCTGAAGCGCTAGAACCACCGGGAACCCAGGAGTCGGAGGGAGAAGAGGTGGAAGTAGTATAGTAGCTAGGCAAGTGAGGAGAGGGGTATAACTTAAGGAATGTAAAAGCCGTGGAAAGCAGCTAAACCGAATACATGCAACCAGCTCTGCCTCCGTCGATAAATATCAATTTGTTGCAAACATTAACGGATTCCAAGAGGTATTAAGAACTGGACCCACTACTGAAGGGCGCAGTGGGAGAGGGCTTACCATACTGGGTGTTCAGTGTAGGGGCTTCCTGAAGATAAACAATGCAGACGTCATGCTGGGAGGTCCCTGAGGCACCCCTTTGGATACTTTTGAATTGCACTTGTGTCCCTTGGGAATGAATGTGCTTGGATTAGCTTGTGGATATGCATCTATGTACTTCCCCATCTGGGTGTCCCCTCCTTCTTCCTCCTCTACTCATCCTCTGGAAATTTTGCATAAAGACAGAGGATGTTTGCGACCAGTGGTTTATATTATTTACATTCCTTTGCAGCAAATATTTTTAAATGTGTTAACACAGGTACGTGAGTGTGAATGCCTTGGGCAAGAGAGGATGGCCACGCGAGTGCCCAGCACGCAGTTTCTGGGCTGGTGAGCGGCGCAAGTGCTGTGCTCTGGGGGCGGGGGGGTGCAGACGCCTCTTTCACCCAGTATGCGGCCTCCAGCCTCAGGACCAGGAAGCCCGCCACGGCCTTCGGCTCCCTGGAGGGTGATTGACTGCTCCACTCTGGGTTGATGAATTTGCAGCTGTCGGCCAAATCAACAGAAGAGAACTCTTTCTAAACCAAGAATAGCAACATCCAGAGGTACATTTTCCGTAGTCAACCACATCGCCATCACAAATTAAAAAAACAAGATGCATAAAGAAAAGGCGCGCGCGCACGCACCCCCCGCCCTTCCCCCAACCTCGACAAAGTGTAAATCCCAGCCAGCCTGGGCTGACATGCAAGGCGGCAGTTGTCCTTTTTTTTAGACAAGGTGGGGAGGGGTGCGTGGGTCTTGTCCCAGGGACGTTCCTTGCCGTTTCAGGCCGCGGCGCCTGCCAGGACGTCCCAGGGTGCGGAGCAGCTCTACTGAGTGGCCGGAAGACGGCTGACAGGACTTCTCGGCTCCTCTGCTATGTCCTTGAGGCTGCCACGGGCTCACGTGTGTCTGTGAGAGTGGAGTAGAGTTGGGGTGCGGGCGAAGGGCTGGCCGGAGTGCAGAGGCCGGCTCTTTACAGGCTCGGGATAGTAGCTCGCTGGTACTGTGGTGATGACCGCGCACTGCATTGTGCATGTTGGGTTGCTCACGCCCAGGACGCGTTAACGCGCTGGGGTCTGTGCTAGACACCCGGGTTGTGAAATTTTGAAGAGGAAAAAGCCTGTGCACTGTGCGTGTGTGGGCTCTTTGTGTGAGCTGTCCAGCTGGACTTCGAGTGGGCTGTGTGTACTGGGGGAATGTGCAAAGATGGCGCGTTCCATTTTTCTCCATTCCCTCCATTCCAGTCTTCTCTCTGGCTTCCTCTGGCTTTGGCTGGAGGCAGCCTTTGCGTGGGATGGAGTGCACCGGGCCGCCCTGCAAGTTATTGTCATGATAAAATCAAGTTCAGAGGCTATCACACTTGGTGGAGAGAAGGCCAAATTAGCGGACGTCAAATCAAATGGAGAGGTTTTACTTTGGCGACAAGACCCCCGCTTTATTGCAGGAGGTTAACTCCCGAGAAGCGCTCGCGCGTTCCTCTTCGCCATCCTGGGTGGCTCAATCTTGCAGTGGGTAACCCCTGGGCTTCAAGAGGCCAAAAGGCGCAGGGCTTGTTCTGAGCGCACAGACGTGTGCAATCTGAACTTCTCCTGAAGCGCTTTTCTGATGCCACAGTGTTAAGAGCCCCGCGCTGCCTCTCGTGCGTCTAGTACAACTTGGCAACTCTGATTGCCAGGCTCCCTGTTCAGGGCCAAGGAGTGGAACCGAGTGGGGAAGAGGCGGCAAAAAAGAGACGATACTGGCAGAATGTCAGCCCCACTTTTGGCCCCGGTCTCCCTAGCATCGGGGGAAATTTAATCCCCTTCGTTGCCTTGACCCCACAGGATTTCAGGGCAGGTTTTGCTCTGGCCCGGGTGAGAAATTTATACAGTGGATGGAACTTATTCCTGAGCGGCTTCCTGTTAGGAGGAGCCTTAGGTTTTATGGCGTTCGTTGCCCTCTCTCTTGGCTCACACTAAGCCTCCCAGTTCCGTCCCGAAGCATCAGGGGATAGAGACAGGACTGGGAAAGCCATCCCATTGCTGAGCCCCACGCGGGCGGCTGTCCGGGTTTCCAATCGCGACTCCGAGATTGAAAAAGACAGAAGGCGCGCCGCGTGCACAGACAGTTAGTTAATGGAAACCCTGTAAATCGGTTTTAAGTGCACCCAGGACGGAGGGGGAGGAAAGTGTAGGTGGTGATGATGAGGGATGGGGCCAGGATGGGATGGGGTTGGTCACACTTGAGTTTTGAAAATGAGAGTCGCGTTCCTCTCTCCCATTGTTCTTAGTTTAGAAAAATAAATTCATTAAAGAGAATCCGCACGGATAGGGAAACCCGAGCTCTCCAGCCCGCCCCAAGAGGAGGAGTGCGCGGCTTCCCTTGGCAGTGAACCCAGCTGCGGCTGTCCTCCTCCCCGCTTCCTCCCCGCCCCTATGCTCCTCCTCCCCCCCCCGCACCTCCTCCCCACCCCCCGGCTCCGCGCTCTCCGCGGGGCACTGCTACTACCGCGATCGCCACCTCACGCCGAAGGAATGCTCGAAGTATGCACACGTTCCCAAAAGTAGACCTCCTTCACCGCTGGAGGAGCATACATCACCCCGTGGCAGCCGTCCACCTTCTCAGGCGTTTCGTAACCGAGTAAACTGAGAGCTGGGAACAGCCCTCTATTAAGTAGCCCGCGGCGCGGAGCCTCTTCCCACTCCACGAACGCGAGCCGCCCCAGACGCGTCCGCGCGCTGGCAGCTGCGGTCCCCGGCCGTCTCCGCCTGTTCTGCCGCTCCTGCCTCTCTTCCCGGGATCCTCCTCTTTCTCCTCCTCCTCCTTCCCGGTGGCCCTGCCGCTGCCCACCTCCCGGTAACTGCCAGGTGCTGCTGGAGCGCAGCGCCAATTTCCCGGGCGTGCGGGGGTCGCTCAGAAGGTCGGCCTCTACGACGCCGGGACGCCACTGCCGCCGCCGCTGCTGCTTGGAACACAGCCGCTTCAGGTCGGTCCTGCTTCTAGCCCCTTTCCGTCACTCCATCCCTCCCAAAGATCTATAGGGAAACTTGCTTCTAATCCATTCCTTGCTCCGCCCAAAGGCACTGAGGATCCCGGGCGAGGACCGTTTGGACTTGTTAAGTGTGGAGATGTGCCTGAGATTTACCAGGTGTATTGGGGTTTTGTGATTCATTTGTATTTTGAGAGAGAAAGAATTGTAGCTTAACAGATGCAGGCGGCTGTGTGTGCGTAAAACGCCCCGTTCAATGTTTCTATTTGTAGAGGAATTTCATCTGTAGATGCTGTCGATTTCAATGAGGGGGTGCGCCAGGTATTGTGGCCACTGGTCCTTCACTGTCTCCCGACTGTAGCTTTGCCGAGGGTGCCATCATGCAGCCCCGGCGCAAGGAAGGTATTTTGGTGACGCATGGCGCGGAATTCTTTGGAGGGCCGGCTGAGTGCTCTGCAGCTCGTCGAGGCTGTGCGGGTGTGTGTGGCATCTCGAGACAGATTCCTGGTCGAGTGTTCTGGCTCGTTCCTCTGCTTTTCAAAGCATCCGAGATGGAGGGTTAATCTATTTCTAGGGGCGTCAGTGTTGGCAGACTTTCTCCAGCTTATGAGAAAGCTCCCTCTCTCGACCTCTTCTTCCCGGGTGCATTGGTCGAGGCCCTACACAGAGTCGGTGCAACCTCCTAGGTGATTTCCATTCCAAATCCTAGAGAGTGTAGGGGTCAGAATGTGGGCGCCGGGTTCATTTACGGAGCGGCCACCCGTAGTCAGAGAGCAGAAGAGATATTCCAAATCGAGCATCCTCAGGGAACCTCCGGTGACCATTTCGGGGCTTTCAGGATCCTCCCTGTCCCCTACCTCAACACGGACTATGTGGCTTTCTAAAGAATGCTGGTACGCTGGGGGTTGGAGCGGGTAAGAAAGGAAGTGAGTGCTAAATCAGCCCTTGGCCGGCTGATGTCAAGGTCGCGGTGGGTAGGAGAGGAGGTAGGTGACAGGCACGGGATCTAGAGGGACACCGCGGGGTGGGGAGAGGTGTAATTTCCTTTTTTAACATTAAAGAATTGGCTTCTTTTAGCGGGGTGGAGAGGGGGCGAGTTGTCACAGTTTTAACTTTAAGACTCCCTGCCCCAGCCCCCCCCCCAACACCCCTCCTCCTCCCCTCCCCGGCAACTCAATTTTTCATTCCATGAGGATGAAGTGAGGGAATCCTCGCTGCCACGTAGGCGGGCCGCTGTCAGACATTTATGTCTGAGAATGCTCACATACGCATTCAGATAAATGTTTTGGCTAAAAAGGGGAGCAGGAAAGCAAAAAAAAAAAAAGAACAACAACAACAAAAAAACCCCGAAAACATATGGACGGAATCCCTGGCTGGCTAGTTGAACTGACTGTATGTTCAGATACCCGGACGCGAAATGATTCATTCTTGCCACTAAATCGGGCAGCCAATAGGTGGCGCTCTAGACCTAGACAAAAGGGCATACGCTGCTTAGGTTTTGGAGACTGGTGGTTTTCAAGAATATCTGTACACAACTTGTCGGTGGGTAGATTGTCAGCCTTTAACTTTTCGCGAGCACGACTGCCAACTGAGTTGGAAATTATAGCAAAGTTAAGGCCTGATGACGGGAACAATGGGCCAGTTTCACCTCTTGCTTTTCACGGATATAAGAAGAGGATTAGAAATGTCAAACAATTGTTAATTAGGAAGAAGAAATTGCTAGAGCCCTTGGATCTCCAGAGCAGTGCCAAAATTTTAATCTTGGCTTCATAAAAAAGAGCTCTGGGCAAATTTGGCACGCCTGCTCATCAGACATTTAAAAGGCAATTTACACTCAGGCCGAGGAAAGCTGCCCTAATACATTGTGCCAATAATTTGGAAAGACATGGTTGGAGCTTGTCAGGTTCTTTTCTCAAAGAAGCCTCGACCTTTGGCTTATGTTTGGATTCCCAAGCACGACTCTGTATTTTCATGAGGCCTAGTCTGTTGCTTTACAATAATTTATGTACCCCAGAGTCAATTCTCTTTTTATGTTTTACCTCTGGCAGCTTCCCAGTTCAGCTCATTGCTAGCAGCTTTTGTCTCTGGATTGCACCTTAGAATATTTTAGAAGAGTCCTGTCTGCAGACATGGATTAAGCACCTACCGTTTGATTGGAACCACAAAGGATGAATGAGACTCTGTCTTTAAGGATTTAATAACCTAGCTATAGAGTCAGGAAAAATCAGAATAGGACATATTCTCCTTTGGAGCACATATACCTGTAACAAATGAATAGCTAAATGAAAAGATTAATTATTACTGGGAATTTTTATAAAAAGTATCTTGGGGAAACAGACAAGAGCGTTTTGCCTCTTCTATTGCTTGTGCCTTTTTTTATTATGTGTTTTAGAGTTGTTTTTCCTTCATTTTGGGTAAAGGATTTATCAGATGTGAAGACAACACAGCTAGCAGGAGGATCAGGTTTCAGTTGGGCCTTACATATTTCTGTATAATCCATTTCAGATCTAAAGAGCTGCATATTTGTAGGCAGAACAAAATGAAGAAAAAAGAGAGTAAAAGAGGTTTATTATACTTTTCCAAATTACCCTGAGACCACTAAAGTACAGTTACCTAAAGAGTTCAGCAGCTAGGAAAAAGTGGCTTGCCAAATAAAATCCCCAGCTGGAAGAGACATTTAGTCGAGTCAGGGATAAAATGACCTCTGAATTAGCCATCACCCAGGCAGGATGAAGTCATGTGGGGCCTGGTAAGGCCTTCACCTTGGATGCTAAGCAGGACCAGCCTCCAGGAAAACAGGACCCTCTTTAAACTTGAACTCCTTCTTAATACCATGATTAAACTGCTGTAGATGAACTTGACTTACACTGCTCCACAATAGGCCCATTATATGCTGAGCTGGGCCCTGTGGTTATTAAGGCAGATCTGATTTGGCCCTGGCCCGGGGCCAGGCTCCAGTTCTAACCTGGTCCCAGGCTTTCTCCGACCCGGTTGTGATGCGGTCCCTGCTTCCTCCCACAGATCCCTTCATGCGGCTGTGAGCTCAGAGGCCGAGGCCGAGCATGCGGACCAGGCTTTCAACAGCGCTCGCCATCCTGGGCGCGGCCCTGCTCCTGTCTTCCATTGAGGCAGAAGGTAAAAAACTCTTCCTTCCCCCTCCTACAGTAACATTGCAGAATTATAGGAAGGAAACAAACAAACAAACAAACAAACAAAACAAAAACAAATCAATCTTGCCTCTATTGCTCGCTCTGTTTCCCCGCGCTTCGTGTTTTTTCCCGGGGGTTTCTCTCTTGCAGAGAAACGCCCCCTTCTCCTGAGGTTTGTCCATTTCCCAGCTCTCTGGTCCAGATCTCTCGTATTCTGCTTAATTCATTCCGTACAGTGCTGTGTGGTCTCCTTGCGCTTGTCTCTGCGGTGTGCTGTCCACACTGCCACCTACGCTGCCGCCTTCCAAGAGGACCAGCTGTCCGAGAGGGGGCGACAGCTGCTCCCACCTCTACAAACAGGATACCTCCGGGTGCTGCTCAGGAGCTCTGGTGCGCCGGGCGCTCGCTTGCGTGACTGGTAACCACCGGGCTGGGGGCTGCGACCTCCGTGAGGGCACACAATAAAAGACTCCAACAGCGCCGGCTCTGCGCGTCTGTGTGTTTTGTGGGGAACTCAGTTGGCCAGGCTGACGCTGCGGACAAATGAGGTAGCAGCCAAATCGCCCAGGGGATGGGTGGTAAGCAGAGATCCAGGACCCAGGGTGTGTTCTCGTGGTCGAGGGTCGCTGCTGTCTCTATTTGGTTCGCGGGGCTCGGAGGCCATTGGCCCAGGCCCAGCCTGGCGCACACAGGCTGGTCTGGGCCAAAGATCCCAACCCAGGAAGCTGGCGGGCGCCAGACAAACAGGGCATCACCTTCCCCTCCCTCCTTTCCTCCAGCCTCAGACCTGAGCACAGAGTCGGTAGTCGTTGCCCCAAGGTCTGCAAAATGGTTCCGTGTGACTCGGCCCTCTGGAAATCAAAGGACTTTTGCTAGATTTTCGACCTCACTTTCTTCTTTTTCTTGTGTTCACGTGATGACTTAATTTCTCAGTATTTACTAGACAACCTATTTCTATATATGAACCCACTGGAAAGAAATCTGACAAACTAGATGTATTGTTCTGCAAGATAAATGGGGTAGTACCATAAAAGACATTTTAAAATTTCTTTTTTTCTTTTTTCTTTTTTTTTTAAAGTAAGGAATGCTGCTGATGGAGTTAAGGGAGAAAGAAATAGTTCTGCAAGGGACACCTATCTATGGCGGTTCCGGGCCGGGGAGGTTGTGGCAAAGCAAAGCTGTTTTATACAACGCTGAAATTTTCAAAAACTTTCTATTGTGTTTGATTTTTCTACTTCGAGATTGCAGGTACAAAAAATTAAGACGAGGAAAAGCAAGTAGTCTCCAAAATGTATGGTGTGTTTAGAAAAGTGACAGAAACTTGCTGGTTCTTCTTATCTGATTAATATTTTAGAGTGGCCTCTGTGAAGTAATGTTCAGATGAGGTTGCCTTTAATGCTCCTTTCTATGTTGTTGATAGGAAGGAATTTTATTTGAGGAACTCTGGAAGCCATGCTAAAGATATTTTTAGATAATTCACTGAAGTGGCCCATTGACTGCTCATTAAGAAATAGTTCCTTGAAAATCAGAAGGATTTGAGAATTCTTAGTAGAAGAATTAGGTTGGAAATGATGTAAGTGGAAAAAAGTCAAGTCTGTATTAGATGATGGCTGGTTAGCAAAGTGGTAGTTATAAAGAACATTTCGCTATCTATGTTACTTATTATTTTCATATTTTTCACATTTTATCTTCAATTTGTATTTATTTCCACATGATACAGCACTTTCTTTTGCTTTTTTTTCTTGTCTCTCACCCCCTTACATCAGCATTTAATAATTATATTTTAATAAAATTATTATTTTTTGGCCTTATTCTCTAGTTTGGAACTGTCAGAAATATTTTCAGCCACGTTAAGAGAGGAAAAAGAAACAGATGAAATTAATCTTTATAATATATTTCACTTAACCTAATATTTCCTAATAATGTATCTTAATATGACCTAATAATATCACATTATCATTTCAACATGTAATCAATATAGAAATTATTGATGAGATATTTTACATTTTTTGTACTAAGTCTTTGAAGTTGAGTGTGTATTTTATGCATGTGGCACATTTCATTTGGCACTGGCAGTGTTTCAAGTGCTTGATAGCCACATGTGCTTGGTGACTTCTGTATTGGACAGCACAGCTTAGGTGCTAACTACCAACTAAATAGTCCCAGAAGCCTCTGAAGGGCTAACAAAATTTGTGGCCAAGGCCTTTCTGGGGACAATGGGCTGGAAACAGAATTTCTTTGAAATATTTCTGTTGGGGGCATTTCAAAATTTTACCTTGCACTCCTGTTTCTTGCTATGTTGTTTAATTTTAGTTTTAATATAGCCATAGTATCTTATAAACACAAATGAAATGGAAAGATCATTTAAATTTATACTAACTTTGGATGGAAAATTTATCTTAATGCCTCTTGGGTATAATAAAACCATTCTTTGCACACTGCTGAAGTTTTTTTTTTTTTTTTTACCTTTCAGTGTTGTTATCACAAAGAGTAGACTAAAGGTCTTAGTAGTTTATCAGGATGATATTTTAGTAGTGTGTTCTCAGTTTTTCTTCATCTTCAATGCATTTTATATACTTACCAAAACATATTAGACTATTCTTCTCTCACCTGTCCATCTCTCCATCCATCCATTCATCCACTCACTCACCCATTTCTGTACAGTTGGTAAACTTTCGGACATATCTTCCTTTTGTGTGCCATGATGAAAAAATTGTTTTTTAAATTATGTATCAATATAGACACTATACTTTCAAATTGCTTGAACAAGTGTGTAAAGTTAATGTGCCAAATTCTATCTATACATAAATTGTATGTTCACTGAGTCCCATATATTTATTATTGAGCAGGCATCAAATAATTTTTTTATAGAAAAATGTATACATATATTAATACATATGTATATTTATACATAGTCAGCTATGTATAAGTATTGGTTTCTAAAGTTAATCTTACACTCAAATATTTCTTATTCTTTACGCTTAACTGAGTATGGCCGAAAATTGTATGCACTGAGTCAGACCAAGGGATCAGAGTTTTGCTGCTTATTAGCTGGGTTAACCCCTCTGAATTTCGCTGACTGATCTGTGAAACTGGAATAATAAGGCCCACTATGCTGGTAGTTATGAGAAGAAAAAAGGACAATTATAAAGTGTTTTAGGGAACACAAAATGCTGCTTATGACCATACAAGTTGTGAATTATTTTTGTGTAAAAGATTTTTCAAAATTAATGAAAATACATTTTTATTGATTGAAGTTGACAGGAGTCCATTCTCACCCTGCTTTGTTATCTTTTTATATGAAACAAACAAACAAACAAAATCAAGTAGAATGGCACTTCCGAAAGGCTGTATATGTGATAAAAGTGGCGAGAAGAAAAGTGGTGTGGGCGCTCTGCCGGACAGGTGCTGGCTGGCCACTCTTCCCTTCTTTTGACCCCCAACTACCACATCTTGAGTTTCTATGAACACCTAAAAGTCCTCTGAAATGTTAAAGACTTTTCCCAACAGTCAATTTTTCAGTTTTTCTGGAATCCTGGTCATTTGGAAATCAACAAGGTGGGCCGCTGCTGCCCCTCAGCAGTTTTAACCTAATGTCTGCTGCTTCAGGTCAATTTCCTTACAAGGTTGGTGGTACTGTTTTTCCATGTACTGATGTTTTTAAAAGCATGCTCAGGCCAGTTGTGTCTGCCTTTGCATTAAATTTGTCCTGAGCCATTTGCTACTGGAACAATATTTTATAATGATATTCTTAATACCTATTGTCCTATTAACATTTCTTGCATGCTTGTTAAACTAAGTGATGACAGCTAAACCTCGCAGTATGGTTACAGACAGCAGAATGTTGAATAATTAAACTATGCATGTAGATTAATAGTCTAATCTCACTGCCTGTGTATGGATAGTAAGAAAATAACCTTAATTACATTACTAGTGTATCCAATAAAAAGTAAAAAAGTCATCTCTTATAGTTGTAAGCAGCAGTTTATTAAAGCAAATGTTTGCTTAATTTGTTTTATTTCCATTAAAATGTATTAATATTACATAAATCCCTAACCCCCGTTAAATTCTGACTCATGTCTCAAAGCTACTCCTGTATTTCAATTGACTGCTGTGAAAACCTACAAAGAGATATTAATCTCTCAAAACAGATGCAAAAATTCTGACTCACAAGGAATACTTTCAGACTTAAACACTGAAGAAGAGTATGGCTGAAAGTCTTCTTACTTTGTTGACCAGCTTCAAAAGTAATAATTTTTAATGCATCGACCATGCACTGACAGTGAGTCAGTACAATGCTGCATGATGAGGCATGAACACTGCAGAGAGAATATCATTATAAAATATTTCTAAACCGTCTTTGTGTAATGACTATTGTACATGGAGGCTTTCGTTCATTGTGGGAAACTAAAAACGAGTCCACATTTCATTGACACATGCATGATGCTGTACAGTTTTGTATGTAAACTATTCCTTTCTGTACTTTTCGATTATTCTCTTCATTGACTTCTCCAAGTTTTTACGCGCAGTCATGTCTCCAGATCGCTGATCTTTCTTCACTGTTTTCCTCAAGTTCTATAAATAAATGTCTATAAATATACATTGATGTTGTCTTTTCATAATTAACCATCGTTTTGTAAAGGACCATACTGGCATTTTAGTTTAAAATGCCATTTCTAGTATGGAGTATACCTGCTGCAAAGGAAAAGAACAGTGTTGGTTCACATCTTGCAAACATACAGCAAATTGGTGTGAACGGGCAGAATATTCATTTTATAAACATCTCTATATCACTTTTTATATATATAAATTGTTAACATCACTTATTACTATTTGGATATTTGCCTATGAATATACATTAAATATATATTTCCTTGTGAAACATAACAGTGCCAAATTTCCCATGATTCTTCTTTTTCATTAAAATGCATTTTCATCTCTGCCATAGATTGAGATTTATCAAACAAAAATTAATGGCAAGACTGATGCGGAGAATGAACCAAAAACATCATTGATTCTTTTCCACACTATGGAAAGAAAATATTCTGTTAATGTTCTAAATGAACTTCCGCGGTTGTAAGCAGGTTGTGGTTTGGCATGCTTATTCAAAATGCACTCAGCATGTATTGAAATTCTTTTAATTGTTATGTGAATTGTTTGCATATGTGGTTATTATATGTGATTTTATTGTACTTGTATGTACTCGTACCCAAATATGTTTCTATTATGCTTGATTTTGCTGGCCATTCTTGGATGACCTAGCAACTCAAGAATCAAAAGTGTTTTGTGCTGTCTTCTGTAATATGTACACTCTCTGATGTTTTGTCATATCTTGTCAGCTTTTAATTTTATTCTTATCCAACAAGATATCTTTTATATTTGTTGGAAACAAATTTATGCAAAGACAATTTTAGTAAGCTTTGCTCGGCACAATTATTTATTCATTAAATTGGTCCATTTTCTGACATTGGAAAATGTAACTGATATCAACACTCTCTTTTGCAGTTGAACCACCTTCAGACTTGAATTTTAAAATTATAGATGAAAATACTGTTCATATGTCATGGGCAAGACCAACGGATCCTATTGTGGGTTACAGAATAACAGTGGATCCTACAACGGGTAAGTTTTGTTTCTAGGAACATCAAAGATGATATCCACTCTTCTCTTCTCCTTCCTTTTTATAATGAGGAAGCCAAGATTTATAAAACCCAAGGGATTTAGTTCATATCACCAGACATTTGGTGGACTCAGGTCTCCAGATTTCTAGCCTAATACCTGCTGTAATGTTTTATTAGTGTTGAACTTTATGGCACAACATGGTTTGTTGTGCTAAGCTGTTGTTATTAAAAATGGACATTTTTTTTTTAACCTGATCAGAGTATTGCTGGGAATCCTTGATTTAATAAAATAGAGTTCTCACTTCTTGATATTCTTCTTGAACTACTTAATATTTCTGACATGTAATGTGTCCAGTGATGGCGTTGTTATGCCTTACCCAGTGTCTGACATGCTTCAGTACTTAGGAAACATTATTCTGGGATAATGGTGCGCTACCATGATGAAAGACCAGAGTTTACTTTGGCTGCGTGGATTCTGTAGATCCCAGGCTAAGAGTCTTTGATGAAAATTGTTTTGGTTGTTCTCACAAGTTATCTTTAGTTCACGATGTTGCCCAAGTGTGGAGAACCAACCCCTGTTGATCAATTTTTAGTTCTAACATGAAATGAGAAAATAACCATTTCCATTAACACTGGCCAAGTGGTAGGAAGAAGTCTTGATAAACTAACAGAGGAGATAGATGATGTCAACGTAACTTATCACCAGAGATGTGCTTAAATATTATGGCCTTTAAAAATACCAATGATTTTAAATACTGGTTTATCAGGGAATTGGAAAACTATTTTTTAATATGATCTGAGAACTTAAAAAGGGGTCGAGAATTTACTTTTTCATCTTCGAATCTTTTCTCCCGATATATATTTGTAGTCAACTAATTCATTCATTCCAAAGCAGCAAAGCAGTTGACAGAGAGTCCATTCAGTTTCCAGTTGTTAGAAATTACTGACTCACATACTCCCCAAACTGGCACTAGGATCACCCAACCCAGCAGAGCCCTGGTGTCTTGTTGTCCCACGGGGGCCTTAGATGGTTCTGCAATGCTCAATATGTAAACCAGGAGCATTTCTCAGGGTTCTATTACATCTGTAACCTTTTTTGATTATTTACATTTTGATAAAAATTTCACGTAATTAAATATCTTAACAGGGACTTAGTCCTTAGGAACTACTGTGTTTCCTGATTGACTTGAGATTTAACATAATCTACAAGGAAGTATATAACTGGTAATATATATTAAGTATAAGTACTTATACTCTTAGGTATAAGTGCAGTGTACTTTGAAACGTTTGCTACCTAGTTAATTCAGAGGAGCATGATTACCCATTCAGTGCACCCATTTGAGTGTGGAGGATGCCTTGCTTCCACACCAATTTTTTCCCAGTAGAGGTTAATTTTAGCTTATGGGGTTTGTTTTCCTGGAGCTGATCTTCCTCTCTTCTTTATTTCTGATCTCCTCCAATGAATAATTTAAAATTAAATTCTTTTCTGCTTTACATCTCATTTATAAAAAAAATTTCTGTTACCTACATTAGTCTTCAAAAACAATAAGAGATTTTTGGTTTGACATTCTGGTATATCTTTAATCTCCAGGAATCCCTGAGTTCTCAAACAAACATTGAATGTTATTGTAACAACTAAAGGTAATACCAGTCCACTTAATGAATTTTTAGAGTTCAAAGTTTTGGTTTTGGAGGACATTAAAACAATGTTTGGATATTCTAACAAATAATATATGTTGAATTTCTCAGGGTTTGAGTATATCTGGGAATTACATTGCATTGTGTTATATGTAAAAATATTTTATGGCATTCATATTTTCCTTTCTATATTTTCAGATGGGCCCACCAAAGAATTTACCCTTGCAGCTAGTACCACTGAAACTTTATTATCAGACCTTATACCTGAAATAGAGTATGTGGTGACAATCACTTCATATGATGAAGTAGAAGAAAGTGTGCCAGTTATAGGCCAACTAACAAGTAAGCGCACATATGAAGTACTTTTATTCTTTTCATTTAGCGGAAGATTCCTTCAACTTTCGGATTTAATCTGTTATTGTGCAGAGTTAATTTATATTAGTATTAACTATTCTTTCTAGAATAGTCATTTTTATAATTCTAGTCATTAGTGGTGTGAATAATTCATTTCTGATTGGTCTTTGGAAGCCTTGGTCTTTGGAAGCAGCAAGAATATTATGAATGAAAACTATTAAAAACATTAAAGTTTTCCAGGCAAAAATGTTAAAGTCTTTTTAAAATATACCTAAAATCTCACTAAAAATAATTTCTTTTCAAGGAAATGCTTATTTGGCTGTAGTCTATGAGTATACATTTTGAAAGACAATATATTTATTTTCTTTTTTAGGAAGTATTTGTGTGGGTTCATTTTCTTTTGTAGTAATCAGGTTTTGACTCAGTTCAAACAGGTGGTCCAACGAAGCCAGGGGAGAAGAAACCTGGAAAAACAGAGATACAGAGTAAGTATTGTCTTAATATTTTTGCTTGGATTTGTAGAAATCATAAATGTAATATGAAGGAGATGTTCTAGTTATATACATAGTTTGATCTTACTTCTATATTATTTTCTATAAGCCTTATCTAGAAGAAGTACAGATGGTATAATAGTAATGCATGACTAAGCAGTTATAATACCTATGTTCTGACTTGCTAGCCAATTTTTCACTCTATTTACTAAATATTATTTTTACTGGGAGGGTTTTGAATTTGTGTGTGTTCAAATTTTCCTGAAGGACTTTGGCAGTAGATCAAAAACAAACCTCATCACTGGGCTTAACTTGTATCTCAAAGACAGTTACAGAAATAGGTGTTAGCTTAGGGATATATGAGAGATGGAAGGCTGGGACACAAGGGAGATGCTTTTATAGCGTTTTAAGCAATTCAGTTGCCATGAAAATATATTTCCAGGTCTGTGTGTATGTTATGCTCATATCTAAGGTATTTACATGGCCTTAGTTGAAGTCACTTGTAGCCTTTTCCAGGGTCTCTGTAAGACATCACTGGTACATTCGTGCATTTGTAATCGAATGAAAGCAATTTTACTTAGTCTCAGTTTTGCAGTTGCTAGTCTCCTTTTGTCTTATACTGCTTTGTCTGAATTAGTTGGATGGACCCTTAAGGGGTTTCTTGAACTTCTAATTTTGCCACCTTATAAAAGTTGTATTTATGACTCAGGATGACAATAAAAGGATTATGAGCACCAAGTCTTTATTATCTGGAATTTTTCACTCTAGATCACTGTGTATCATTCTTTTTGATATCTAATAAACTGAAATGAAGTTTATAGTGTGCAGTTACAGTGCTAATATTTTCCCTGAACCATCAATATTTATTCTGGATCAAAGCACTATGCTGTCTGTTAACTTTTCAATGGACTTAGAATGGCCCATTAAATAGCGTGCAAAAATTATTTAGACATGCAGCTTGTATTTTACTTGCAAAATATGCCAGGACCCTTTCCTTCTCTTCCTAGCTAAATATTTCTTTTATTATCCACCAACTGGCTGCAAGGACGAAAACATCTTCAGAAGATTCTCTCAGCGTTGCCTTACAAATACAGATTTTCATGATTCCCTCGACCACAGAAAGGAAAAACATTCAGTTACGAAAGCGAGTCATTGCATTTTAGTAATTTAAGGATATCATGTGTATTTTTACTTTTGATTTAAAATGTTCTCCCCCCTCTATGTTTAGTAAAAGTAGGTTTTAATTATCAGATTTAAATAGATAGATAAATAGGACAAGATATTCTGGCCATTTTGCATCATATTTATGCTTAATTTAGAGTTCATTAAACTTAGAGTTCATTAAACCTCTAGACTAATCCACTGCAACCTTTAGACAATTGTGTTGTAAATGCAAGAGACTGTTAAAAGATTTGCTCTTTTCTTTGACTCTACTGCATTTTTTTGAATGGTACAGCAATCATTTTGTATTCATTTGCTGCTAAATACCAAGGAGTAAAAATGCTTTGATTACATTTATTTTTGTATCTCCCAGATGTTTCACATAATTTTTACTTGGAGAAATGAATGAGGATATAGTTTTGAAAATAGATAGATTGATAGCATAAATACTTGGGTCACATGCTCTTGGACAATAGTTCATATATCTATCTCTTCTTGCATAATGTCTTATGTGGCAATTTAAAGACAGTTCAATAAATGCATCTTCATGAAGGCATTGAGAATGCTTCTATGTGTGCTAATAAAACTCTGTTCTTTAGGGCATGTCATTTGTGGGTGAAGGACAATGGGAATATGTTCTAATGAACAAAATAATTTAAGGAGTCAACATTTTTGTCATGTTAGTTTATATTCTTTAATGATGGATAGGTTTAATAATGCATCATTTAAAAATATCTCAAATATATTTCAGAATGCTCTGTGAGTGCCTGGACTGATTTGGTGTTTCTTGTGGATGGCTCATGGAGTGTGGGAAGAAATAATTTCAAGTACATTTTAGACTTTATTGCTGCTCTTGTCTCTGCTTTTGACATTGGGGAAGAGAAGACAAGGGTTGGAGTTGTTCAGTACAGCTCTGATACCAGGACTGAATTTAACTTAAACCAATACTACCAAAGGGATGAGCTTCTTGCTGCAATTAAAAAAATCCCATACAAAGGTGGCAACACAATGACAGGTATGTTTAACAAATTTTGTTATTGTTTAAAAAATGAAATACCTGTTTGAGAAAGAAATTAAGCATTGCACAATTATCATATGTTCAATAATTTTGAAGTTAATCATGAATTTTTTACTTTGGCAAAGTTGTATAGTGCGGGGTGCATGAATATAGTATCTCTTTTTACTTCAGGGGATGCCATTGACTACTTAATTAAAAATACTTTCACGGAATCTGCTGGAGCGAGGGTTGGCTTTCCTAAAGTGGCAATTATTATTACGGATGGCAAATCCCAGGACGAAGTGGAAATTCCAGCAAGAGAGCTTCGTGGTATCGGGGTTGAAGTTTTCTCTTTGGGTAGGTCAAGTTCAGTTATTTTCATTTTAGAACTTTTCATACTTAATGCTTAGGAAGATGAAGGGTTGACTCTTCAAGGAAGGATGCTATTAGAAGTGTTATTGCATTTTATATGTAGTATTAAGCCAAATCATCTTTGAGTAAAAATTTGACTTATCTATTTCTCTCATGTAACTCCTATAGCAATGCATTATGTGAGGTTGTATTCCTGTTCTTTGCTAGCCCTCTTTTCAAGAAATGCTGGGCCAGTGAGTCTAATAAAGATCCTCCTTGTATTATCATTAAGTGTTTTTTATGTGTTTCTTATATTATGTAATACTTGAAGAATTCGGAGGGCTCCGGCTCAGTCAGGACTCTGGAAGAAAAAAGTATTATCTTTACAGATGGCAGGGACGAATGATGGCATGGCTAGGATGACGGCCCACTCTTCCTAACTTTTACTAACCATTCATTTTACTCTTTGGCTGGTCACTTTATGTGAAATTATAAAATGCCTTTGTCATTTGAATAGTTGCACATTTGTTATGAAACAAAGCAATTTTGGTTTATGACTGATTAAGAATTTGAAAATGTCTTCACTTGTGAATGACTGAGAAAACAAATAATTTTTCCCAATTCAGCACATTTCACTTTCCACTGTATCTTTTTCATTTTGTTTTTAAGGCATTAAAGCTGCAGATGCAAAAGAACTCAAACAAATCGCCTCCACACCTTCACTAAATCATGTTTTCAATGTGGCCAACTTTGATGCAATTGTGGATATTCAGAATGAGATCATCTCCCAGGTGTGCTCAGGTGTTGATGAGCAACTTGGTGAACTGGTTAGTGGAGAAGAAGGTGAGCGGATTGCTGAGTGTTCCATATGTTAGCCTTTTCCATCATTTGATAGCATTTATAGCATTTACACATATCCTAGGACACATTTACTCAACCACAGGCTTTGGTGATTCTCTAACTGCATACTTCACTTGTATTGCTTTTTAGTGACTTAACTTGTTGGTGTCATTTGTACTGTTTCCCCCGCCCCCCCCCCCGCCCCCACCCAGTGGAACATGAAATGATAAAATATTTATATTACTGTAGTTTTTAAAAATCTTTTTTGGACAAGTTTCATTTGCTTTTTATCTCAAAGACCATTTTGTACATGTCGAGGTCTGTAAATAATTACGCTATTTGGGTACTTGCTTTAGTTGTTTTACATTCCAATTTAATTAATAGTCTGAAGAGGCATTTCAGCATTCTGCAACTTAAACTAATAACATCACTTTCTTTTTTTTAATTTTTATATTTTTATTTTTTCAATTATAGTTGACATACAATATCATATTAATTTCAGGTGCACAACACAGTGATTAGACATTTATATAACTAGTGAAGTGATCACCCCGATAAATCTAGTAAACATCTGACACCATAAATAATTGTTACAATACTATTGATTATATGCCTTATGCTATACTTTACATCTCTTACTGTTTTGTGATTACCAGTTTGTACCTCTAAATCTCCTTTCCCCTCACCATCTCCCCACCCCTCAATCTGACCACCATCAAAATGCTCTCTGTATCTATAAGTTTATTTATGCTGTTTGTTTATTCTGTTCTTTAGATTCTACATATGGTATTTGTCTTTCTCTGTCTGACTTACTCCACTCAGCAAAGTATACTCTAGATCCATTCATGTTGTTGCAGATGGCAAGATTTCATTCTTTTTTATGGCTGAGTAATATTCCATTGTGTGTATATATATATTCCATTGATGGACACACAGGATGCCTCCATATCTCAACTACTGTAAATAATGCTGCAGTGAACATACGGATTCACAAGTCCTTTCAAAGTAGTGTTTTGGATTTCTTCAGATAAATACCAAGAAGTGGGATTCCTGGGTCCTCCTCTGTCTCATGTTGTAGCCTTTGTTTTAAAGTCTATTTTGTCTGGTATTAATATTGCTACCTCAGCTTTTTTATGTTTATTTCCATTTTCATGAAACATCTTTTTTCAACCCTTTACTTTCAGTTTGTGTGTGTGTCTTTCAATCTGAAGTGAGTCTTTTATAGTCAGCATATGTAAGGATCTTGTGTTCATATCCATTCAGCTACCCCATCTTTTAATTGCATTTAATCCATTTACATTTAAAGTAATTGTTGTTAGATATATAGTTATTGCCATTTTATTATTCATACTTTTAATCTTTTTTTTTCTTCTTCTTAAAGAAGTCCTTCTAACATTTCTTGTTACACTGGCTTGGTGATGATGAACTCCTTTAGCTTTTTCATGTCTGTGGAGCTCTTTATCTGTCCTTTTATTCTAAATGATGCTCTGCTGGGTAGATTAATCTTGATTGTATGTCCTTGCTTTTCATTACTTTGAATGTTTCCTGCCAATCCTTTCTGGCTTGTAAAGTTTCTCTTGAGAAATCAGCTGACAGTCTTATGGGAGCTCCATTGTAAGTAACCAACTGCTTTTCTCTTGCTTTTAAGATTCTCTCTTTGTCTTTAACCTTTGGCATTTTAATGATAATGTGTCTTGGGGTGAACCCTCTTTGGGTTTATCTGGTTTGGGATTCTCTGTATTTCCTGGGCTTGTGTGTCTATTTCCTTCATTAGATTATGAAAGTTTTCTGTCATTATTTTTTGAAATAGGCTTTCAATTCCTTGCTCTCTTTCTTTTCTTTCTGATATCCCTATGATGAGATTGTTGGTAAGCCTGATGTTGTACCAGAGGCCCCTTAAACTATCCTCATTTTTTTTTTTTGGATTCTTTTTTCTTGTTGTTCTGATTGGATGTTTTCTGCTACCTTACCTTCTAAATCACTGATTCAATCCTCTGTTTCACATAATCTATTGTTAATTCCTCCTAAGATATTCTTCATTTCAGTTATTCTGTTCTTCGTTTCTGATAGGTTCTTTTTTATGTTTTCTATCTCTACTTTTATGTTGTTTTTTTTTTTAATCTCTTTGTTAAAGTTGTCACTGAGTTCATCTACTCTTCCCCTAAGTTCATTGAGTATCCATATAAAAAGTGTTTTGAACTTTGCATCTGGTAGATTGCTCATCTCCATTTTGTTTAGTTCTTTTTCTGGAGCTTTACTCTGTTCTTTCATTTGAGACATGTTTCTTTGTCTTCTCAGTTTGGCTGCCTACTTGTGTTTGTTCTATGTATTAGGTAGCGCTGCTATATCTCCCGGTCTTAGTAGAGTGGCCTTTTGTAGTAGGTGTGCTGTCGGGCCCAGTAGCACAGTCTTCCCTGGTCACCTGAGCCAAGTGATCTAGGTATGTCCCTTGTTTGTGTTTTTTGTGCCCTCCTATTGTAGTTGAGCCTTGGTTGCTGTTTGTTTATCAACGGGAGGGATTGATCCTCAGGCTGATTGATTGTGATGACTGTTCATGACCAGTGGAGAAGCCGTTGTACAGGGGCTGACTTTACAGAACAGGATTTGGTTTAGCAGGGCTCTGGTGCCTGCTCTGTCTGTCCTTTGGGTGTGTTGTCTTCAAATATGACCTTGGGTGGTGCTCTGGCTCAGACCAAGCCAGCCACCAGGCATGCCCTGCCTGGGGCCACCTGCACGAGCCACCAAGCAACCCACAGATAGCCACCACCCACACTGGACTTGGAAGTGCTTCAAGAGGCCAAGCCACAAACCGAGGCCAGCTGCCCCTAGTGCTGGGCTTGGGGCTGTTCAGCAAGAAATACGGGGCATGCAGAGGCCAGATGCTGCTTGTTTAAGTTTCGTGAACCTTAGAGATTTTAGGAAAGTTTGCAGAATGAGCCAAGACAGGCCATTTGTATGGAAAATTCACTGGAGGCAGCTTGAGTGGGCCTGCATGTTGGGAGGGGCAGAGTCTTAGGGAATCACCAGGGTGGTGTGACCAGTGTTAGCTACATTACCAGAGACCTAGATATGGAGGCCAACTGGATCTGCAGGCTGGGCCGGGGAGGGCTCAACAAGGGAACAATGCCCTCTGCCAGCACTTCTGTCTGGGAGAAAGCTGCCCCTCCAGCCCTTTCCCCGAAGCCAGACAACTTAGTCCTTCTCCTTGTGTCCCTGGCATCTTTTGAGCTGCTGTTCCAGAGCTGGAGCTCAGAACAAGTGAATCTGTCAGTGAGTAAGTCCACATGTGAGTTCCTTAAGAGGAATGTCTACGACTTTGGGCATCCTTTGTCTCACTCAGCCACAATCTCTGCTGGTTTTCACAGCCAGAAGTTGTGGGGACCTCTCTTCTTGGTATTGGAACCCTGGGCTGGGGAGCCTGTTGTGGGACTGGGACCCCTTGCTCTTCTGGGGTGCCCTCCACAGCTGAGAAATTTCTCCCAATTCTCGACTGACACACATGAGTGTGAGACCAGCCTGTTTCACATCTCTGCCCCTCCTACTAGTCTCGAGGTGGCCTCTTCTATGTGTACAGTAGTAGGACTTTGGTTCAGATGACTCCCAATAATGGCTATTCTGTAGTTTAGTTGTAATTTTGATGTGATTGTGAGAGAAGGCAAACACAGCATTTACTTACTCTGCCATCTTGACCAAAAGCCAACACTTTCTATTAAATGATGAAGAAAAAGGGTTTTCCATCTTCATACTCTGTATAATGTTTTCAAAACTTTTAAGAATATTTTAAACTCAACTTTATCCTCACATGTCTGAAAAATTTTCCCATTTTTGTCAGTTATTGCTTCTAAATATGTGGGAGAAAGAAAAGACATTTCAGGAGACATTTCATAAGCACTCTTTTGGTTGTTAAAAAGTCATAATTTCCATGATTGTTTTCCTCTTAGCCTGAGAATTGACAAATGATTAAAGATTACATCTTCAATCACATAAACTTTTTAATCTACAAACCCAAAGTATTTTGGCAGTGTTTATTGGCCCTAATTCTGTCTCAGAACTCATCATTGCTTCATGGACTTTGAATCTTTTTCCTTGCTTTACCGCTTAATGTCTGACTTTTTGATGGATATTATTACAAAATATATCCCTCATTTCACTTTTCTCTAGTTATCTTCTCATTACTCAGTCTTTTAAAGCATTCTAATTCTTCATCTTCACTGGAGTGCATGTACAAGGGGATGCCAAACTTTTATGCTGCCAGTGTTTGAACTCCCCCTCTATGGGGTGTGGGGCTGCTTCGCAGTTGTTGACTTTCTTCATCACTTTCTCTCTTTTGCTGGCTTTTGCACTCGGCTTCTGTTCCCTGTACTGTCTCTGAATCACTCAAAAGGTTTGGCCAAACTTCCAGCTGGCACATATGTTGCGTCCCTTCAACTACTTCTTTAGACATCATTTTGATGCACTATATCTGATGGCCTCTTTCTGGAGATGATGAGTAAACTCGTACTTGTTTTATCATCCATGTCTTGCAGGCTGACATAAAAATTTAGAACTATATCTTCTGGGAAAATGATTCCATTTACATTTAAAATTTTGAAAAT
Source organism: Pteropus medius (assembly GCF_902729225.1). Taxonomy (NCBI): domain Eukaryota; kingdom Metazoa; phylum Chordata; class Mammalia; order Chiroptera; family Pteropodidae; genus Pteropus; species Pteropus medius. Next base: position 17,643,141 of record NW_024354500.1, read on the forward strand.
TTGTTTTGAAATATTTTAAAATACTTTGTTTTCTGTTAAGTACATGACTATGTTCTACACTGAGTAAAGGTAGAAATTTTTCATTATTGCACATTGTAAAGCATTTTCACTTCTCTTTTGGTGGCATTATGAACATTGTTGAAATCTTTTTCTTATCTTGAAATAAAAGAGAATAAAATTATTTAAAATTATAAAATCCTGTCATTTTGTAATTGCTGAACTCTTTATCCTTCTTGGCATATAAGTCATTTAAACATTTAAATAGTCATTGTATTTTTATTCTTATAGTGTTATTAAAAGAGAAAAACTTTCTAAAGAATTGAGTAAATCATTGATTTAACAAATATTTATCAAGTGCTTACTTTGGTACCTGAGAATAAAGGCAATGAGTAAAATAGCAAAACCATAGTGGAAATCTTGGTCCCAGAGAAGAATCATGTGTCCTATTACTAATTTCTTCCAAAGTCTTTTTTTTCCCCTTATGCTTCTTAGCTCACTGACTAAAATTCTTGTCCTGAGTCTCTTTTGGTTTGATGGATAGAAGTAGAAGTGTAAGACTGGGGTTTGGCAACTCATTTTTATCTATTCATGATCAATAGGCCAAACTTAAAGACCTAATTAATGGGGTTGCATCTCATCGTTTTTAATCCCTGTTCTGCTTGTTACTTTTTAGTTATTGAACCTCCCTCAAATTTGATTGCCACGGAAGTTTCATCAAAATATGTTAAGCTAAGTTGGACTCCATCTCCTAGCCCGGTGACTGGCTATAAAATCCTTCTTACTCCAATGACTACTGGAAGCCGACAGCATGCTCTGAGTGTGGGGCCTCAGACGACTACGCTCAGTGTTCGTGACCTCTCAGCAGACACAGAATACCAGATCAGTGTTTCTGCCATGAAGGGATTGACATCTAGTGAACCTGTTTCAATAATGGAGAAGACGCAACCAATGAAAGTTCAAGTGGGTAAGTTAATAGGTGGATCATTGCATTTGGAATATGTGAAGGTCCATTTGATAGTATGTCGTACTGGTTCAGATTTAGTTTTAAAGAAAATATTTGCGATAGTTTTCTTTCTTTCTTAAAGAAGCATGGTTACTAAGAAAACCAGATAGCTATATTTTAATGATTAATTCATATTTGTTGAACTTTAATGGGTTTTCTTTCCTTTTACAGAATGCTCACGTGGTGTGGATATAAAAGCTGATATTGTGTTTTTGGTTGATGGTTCCTATAGCATCGGGATTGCCAACTTTGTTAAAGTTAGAGCCTTTTTGGAAGTTCTCATAAAAAGTTTTGAGATTTCACCAAACAGAGTACAGATAAGTCTTGTCCAGTATAGCCGGGATCCTCATACTGAGTTTACTTTGGAAAAATTCACCAAAGTTGAAGATATAATTGAGGCAATAAATACCTTCCCCTACAGAGGAGGATCTACAAACACTGGAAAAGCAATGACTTATGTCAGAGAGAAAATATTTGTGCCTAGCAAGGGCTCAAGAAGCAATGTACCAAAGGTCATGATTCTTATCACTGATGGGAAATCTTCGGATGCTTTCAGAGATCCTGCTATAAAACTAAGGAATTCAGATGTTGAAATCTTTGCAGTTGGTGTGAAAGATGCTGTTCGCTCAGAATTAGAAGCTATTGCCTCTCCTCCTGCTGAGACACATGTATTCACAGTGGAAGATTTTGATGCTTTTCAGAGGATATCTTTTGAACTCACACAGTCTATCTGCCTTAGAATTGAGCAAGAATTGGCAGCTATAAAGAAAAAAGGTCAGTAGTCTTTGTAGAGTAAAAGTTATCTCTTTATGAATAAAGAATTTTTGGTTCTAAAATTGTGGATAATATCCTTCTTCAATTATTTTTTTTAATATACAGAAAAAGATAACTTTCCTATGTTATTGAAAACTATTAAACTTAGTTTAGTTAGCCCTGAGATATGACTTCCTCCCAGCCATTTATGCTTTATAGAGTCATGAGGTGTTTTTAATACTAGATCTTCAAGCAGCTTTATCATACCTATTTGTCATACCCAAGTGAATAACCATTCATTGAATGTCTGCTATGTTAGATGTTGAGCTAGGTCCTTTGAATCAAAGGCAGTTAGACCATAATCCTAGACCTTTGAATTCTCATATGCATTCTCTTTCTGGGACTGTTTTTGGGCATCATTTTTGGACATCTGGAATTCCCTTGCCCTCTTTTTTTATTTGTCTAAATTCTGTTTTTCAGCATTCAGTTACACATTTCATCTCTTTCATGAGTCTCTTTCAAGAATTCCTTAATTGTCCTGGTGCTATAACACATCACTTTCAGACATTTAGCATTCATATGTACTGGTTTGTTTTATTAATAACTTCATATTCTCTTGTCTCTCCAATTCCATTGTATGTCCCCTGATGACAGGCTGTGTGCCTTAAACATCGTCTCTTGCTATATTTAACACATATTCTTTTGTTAGAAAAATTTTTTAAATTATTACTTTGAAATAGCTGTCTACCACCAAAGGTTACTGTGTTATTGTCAGGGATGAATGGGAACATTATGATAATTCATTTTAGGTCTGTTACTATTTAAAATCCCAATCGTGGGCAGGACCATTTCATTATCACTTTGTTGTAAGAAGCTCAAAATTCAAATTCAATTTTAATTAGTCACTTAACTGACATAGCTTAATATTATGAATGATCAAGACAAATGATTAGGACCTGTGAGAAGCCTTCCTTCTTTCGATGGTCATGTGTGGAATATTTACTCAGTATGTGGGTCTCAGTGACCACTCCCCCAAATGACTATAAGCCATTTCAGAAACATGCAGTCATTAAGTATATTTTTGTTTTATAGATCTAAAAATGTTAAACTATGTCCTTCTTTCTTAAAAATAGCTTATGTGCCTCCAAGAGATCTTAGTTTTTCCGAGGTGACTTCTTATAGTTTCAAAACCAACTGGTCACCTGCTGGAGAAAATGTTTTTTCCTACCACATCACCTACAAGGAAGCCAGTGGGGATGACCAGGTCACAGTGGTGGAGCCAGCGTCGAGCACCAGTGTCGTTCTCAACAACCTGAAACCAGAGACATTATACTTGGTCAATGTGACTGCAGAGTATGAGGATGGCTTCAGCATTCCCTTAGCTGGAGAGGAGACCACTGAAGAAGGTGTGCTGGGGTTTCTGTCACTGTTTTCCAAAAATTATCAGTTTATTGTAGAACAAAATTACCATTTGAAATAACCATCTACTTTATAGTTCAGAATTGTGAATCCTTTGTAAGATTCAGCATCTTTAAAATACAGCTGTTCATAAATCTTTTTAAAAAGAGAAAAAACTTTTAAGTATAAACCTTAGATTTATTTGATGAATTTGAGTTTAAGAGTTATAGAGAACTATTAATTATGGAATTAACGCTTGGAATGCTGTTTATCCAGAATTTTCTGTTCCACATTTCAACAGTCTCATGTTCAAACACTTCTGATGTTGCCTTACTTTATCTATGGATCTAATGACAGATATATATTACCAAATGTTTTCTGTCTAATCGTGGTAAAATATACATAACATAAGATTTAAAATGGAGAAGAACAATTAATATCTTTTGTAATATTGACTATATTTATCTTAAAGAGGAATCGTCTGGTCTTAGTCCTTCTAACCATTTTAACCATTTTAAGTGTACATTTTAGTAGTATTTAGTGCATTCATAACGTTATGCTATCATTACTAGATCCATTTCCAAAACATTTTTATCTTGCAAAACTGAAACTCTATACCTATTAATAACTCTCCATTTTGCCATTTCCCTATGTCCCTGGCAACCACCATTCTACTTTCTGTCTCTATGAAACTGACTATTCTAGGTACCTTATACGAGTGGAATAATTCAGTATTGGTCTTTTGTGACTGGCTTATTTCATTTAGCATAATGTCTTCCAGGTTCATCCATGTCACAGTATGTGTCAGAATATTTTTTCTTCTTATGGCTGAATGATACTATATTGTAAAAATTTGCCACGTTTTATTTATCCGTTCACCCGTAGATGGGTATTTGAGTTGCTTCCTTTTAGCTATTGTAAATAATACTGCTAAGTACATGGGTGTACAAATTTTACTAACTTTTTAAGCAGTATTTTTTTTAGATGTGTCTTCTTCACTGAATAGAATTGAAAATTTTCTGATCCATTTCACTATATTTGACATTTAAAAGGTTTGGAGGACTAAAATCAGACAATTCCTCTTTAAAATAAATAATGTCAATATTTCAAGAGATGTCAATTGTTCTTCTCTGTTTTTACTGGAGTTAGAAGAGGCCGAAACAGCACTGTGAGGAATGTAAGATATTTACAAAGAAGTATTTGCTGACAGAGAAGGCACATATTGGCATACCTTACTGATAAAGGCTAGAGAATCATTTTCCTCTGAAAGATTTTTCAGATAAGATCAATTTTTTCTTTTGTGCATGGTTTAGGTATATTTCTACCTGAAGATAAGCAAATAACTAAATGGCCTAATGTGTCTTCTTGTCTTATGATTTTTGTGATTGTGTAACGGAAAAGTCTGTCCTTAGATAATTCTCATTTTCTGATGACTTCTCTGTAATGCCCACATTGCTGTTTCATGAGCCTAGCTCTTTTTCTTCAGCACTTTGGGATGGGGATGTGAATATGTCTCAAGAAGAAGTTTAAGTCTAAAAGATTTTTGAGTAGAGGTAACTACATTCATATAGACTCTAGTTTTTAGTCATTAAGCTACAACTATAGAATTTGGTAATGGCCTTCCAATTCTATTTGTCTGTAGTGAAAGCTGAGATTTAAATTTTTTTTTTTTTTTTTTTTTTT